>NC_056745.1:848059390-848099390 GCF_019279795.1 Protopterus annectens
CTAATAAAACCTATAATTTATCTCCATATACTGCTAGCTCTGTTACTCCTATCCCTTTATATTACCTCCATCCAGTCATACCTTCTCAAAAACAACCCTTCCCCACCTTGCCAGTAATTAAGGACCTGCATTATGACAAACCCACTGTTCACATCTCCCCATAACTTTTCAACACCTCCCCTACTTACTATTCTATCATAGATAATTTCAAACCCACAGCTCTGCTACTACACTATATATATATATATATATATATATATATATATATATATATATATATATATATGTATCACAGAGTGTTTTCCAAACTAATATATCTTACCCTCCATTCCCTTACCCATATTAAACTCCAGTGTGATATCTATCCTAATCCAGGCCCAAACCTCGCCACATTCTCTACCTCACCTCCCCCCCAATCCACATTCTGACACCTTCTCTAACTCCACACCTAACTCCTATCTGCCACTGAAAAAAGTAACTCTGACCTTTTCATCTTTAACGTCAACCTCAGAAACTTGATAAGCAAAGTATGTGCATTTCATGCTGCTATTGCTCTTTGCTCCCTTGATATAGGTGTCATTACTGAAGCATAGCTTAAGCTTCATATTAAATCTGAAGAATTTCTTCCCAATGGTTATAACATCCTCAGAACTGATAGAATATCTAGAAGTGGTGGTGGGATTGCCATTTTGTTTAAAGACAACCTTATATTGGCACGACTTAACCCTACTCCACCTGATATCCCTAACTCAGAAATTTCAGTAGCATGCTTATATATGAATAATCATAAGTCCATTATCTTTATAGCAATCTACCTGCCCCCTGCTAATAACCTCCAAAATATTGAAAACATCCTTGTATGGGCCTCTACCAACTTCAGCCATGAAGTTATTATACTTGGAGATTTTAACCTTGACTGGACTACCTGCTCTTCTAACCCCCACCCCATAAACCTGTACAATTTCTGTCAAAAATTAACCACCCCGCACTCATGAACAAACACACCAACAGGCAATCAATCCATTCTTGACTGAATTTTAACAAACAAGTCCGATATTAGCTATAATGCTGGGTGTCTTCCTGATACACTAAACAATCACTTTCCTACCTACTTGATTAGAAAACATGCACGCAATTCCTTTAACATTTTATTTCACTACATTTGCAATAGAAACACTTTTCTCTAACCTTATTTAATAGTATTCTTCAACAACATGACTGGGCACCTCTAAACACTCTTCACTTGGACCATTCAGTACATTTCTTCAATAGTTCTTTCCTACAAATACTTAATGATATAGTCCCAATTAGAAAAATTTGTACCAAATCCAAACCACTTCCCTGATTGTCAAAAGACACAATTCTTCTACTAAAACAAAGGGACAGAGTCTGGTATCTCTTTCAGAGTAATAGAAGTAAACAAAATCTCATTACCTACAAACAACTTTGCAATCAAACCTAAAAACTAATTAAACAAGACAAAAAAAAAACTGCTTCCAAACAAGTCAGCTAAACTACCAGAAAAATCCCAAAAGATTCTGGCAAACAATCAACCTCCTTCTCAACCCAGGAAAACCCAAAACTCCAGCCTCAACTCTGACCAACCCAAATTATTGCATAGTCACTCAGTTTAATTCCCATTTTATTAACTATATAACCTTTGTACTAAACAGAACCCATAATACACCTCTGTCCATACCTCAAACCTACAACAACAATTCTACCCTCCACTTTCTCAAACCTATCCGAACAAGTTATGTTAAAAATCTCCTTTCTAAACTAAACCTTGCGCACTAGCTGCAGACCAGTTACCTGTTGACTTGTTACAACTAGCTGCTACTTCCATTGCTTACCCTATATTTATTCTCATTAACCATTCTATATCTGAACAGTACGCATCACTCCTCTGGAAAATAACTTATGTCATACCTTTACATAAAGGTGGTCCCTCTACTGATGTGTCCAACTACAGACCCATAGCCATTCTGTCATCACTTCCAAAATATTTGAAAAATGTATACATAAACATATTTTAGACCACTTTCTATGAAATAATCTATTATCTAATTTACAACATGGCTTTCGACCTAGGCATAGCACCAGTACAGCTCTAATTAGCTTTACTAATACTGTAAATCAACTCAAAAACAAAAAAAAGCAACTAGTGTCTGCCACCTTCCTAGATATGTCAAAAGTTTTTGACACTGTATCTCATCAAATACTTCTCAGTAAACTGGCGTTCTACCACTGCAGTTCTGAAGCCCTAAGCTGGCTTCATAGCTACTTGTCAGAGAGGAAACAAGCCACTTTATGGGACAATAAACTCTCTCCCCAGCTCCCACAGGGATCTATCCTTGGCCCACTATTATTCACAACTTTTACCAATGACCTAAATTCCTCAGCAAATCCAGCCTCGATCACACAATATACTGATGATGCTTCCCTAATCTGTTCTGCCCCCTCTATCAAGGAACTCCAAGAAAAAACTAAAGCAGCCCTCCGCAATATTGAAAACTACTTAACAGTCCATCAACTTATACTTAACCCCAATAAAACCAAGCTTATGGTCTTCTATGATACCTCAACAACAACCAAACAACAACCTGTCTCAGCTTCTTCCTCCAATGGCACAAAAATAGAACCTGTTGAACATACAAAACGTCTTGGTGTCACAACTGATAGTGAACTTAAGTTTGACAAACACCTTGCAATAACAATTAAAAAGGTTCATGTCAAACTGGGTTTTTTCTACAGGGCTAAATTGTATCTTACTAACCATGCCAAACTCACAACAGCCAGAAGCCATCTCTTATCTTCCCTGCTTTACTGTTCACAAATATTTACCAGTCTTTGCAAATCTGAACTGAGTAGCCTTGAATCTTACTATAACAAAATAGCCAAATTTGCCATTAATCAGTCTCAAAGATCTCACCTTTGCACTGCCCTTTTCCAGCTGAAGTGGTTAGAGCTCTCTCGCCTGCTTACTCTGACTCAGCTACTAACTGTCTATATAGTGTTATACAAATATGACAACTGCCCAGATCTATCTTACCTTGTCCAACCCTACATTACAATAAAATCTCTTACATCTGCTGATAAATTATTGTTGAAGGTTAACAAAAAACAAAACTCTCTCAGTGTCTCCTTATACTCACATATTATTGCCAAACAGTGGAATTCTCTACCTCCGCATATTCTGTCCATCAATGATACACATTCATTTAAACAGTCCCTAAAGGAATATTTCACTAAACATAGGCTTTGCTCACATTCTCCACCAGGCTAACCAGGCTAACTAATTTAATCTCCTTCCTTCTCTCTACCACCCATTGTGGTGTTTGTGATGTTTTATATATATATATATATATATATATATATATATATATATATTTATATATATTTATATATATATATTATTATTTTTTTGTCTGTATAAATAGTATAAGCTTATTGTACTACCATTGTTGCATGCTTTCATATACAATGTCAAGCAACTTGTGTTTGAACTCCTGTTGAAATTGTCATATGTACAAATGTATAATTATGTAATCTTCCTTAGATCTTTTCTCCCTGGATCTCCACTGAAAACGGGCTTCTGGCCAAGTGGACACTACCTGGTTATCAAATGTAAATAAATAAATAATAAATAAAATCCAATGCCCATCTGAACCCAAAGAACACAGCGGCCCATGCAGAATTGTTCATAGAAACTCCATGCTACTGTGTCAGTGGCTGCATTAAGGCTGCTGTACCTATCAGAAGTAAACCCATAACTAACTCCAAAAACTAACTATCCTGGTAGCATCCAAAATTAAACAGAATATGTAACAAAAGAAAAAAATCATGACAAAAATCAGGAAGTCTAGCTCCCATGAGAATAAAAACTCTCTCATCAAAGTCAACATATAACAAAGAGGAATAGTTAGGTCAAATAAAGCTAAATTCAAGGTTGAGATAGCCTCCCAGAAAAACACAACCATAAGGCCTTCTTCATCTCATAGACCTGAAGTAGCACATAGCACTGTGCAGAACTGATGGTTAATGGTGCCACATTCACTGAGACTGGTGATACAGCAAACCTGTCAGCTTAAAAATTAATTTTCTGCTTTATCTCTACTTACTCTCAGCCCCCCCTTCCAAGAAATACCCTCAAACATACTCCCATCCAACTATAACTAGTGAGCATGTCCTGGCTGCATTAGCTGAGGCCAAGAACACAGCCTCATTGGGCTCCAATAACATCCTGGGATGCCTCCTAAATAATGTAAAACATGACTTATCAGGAACACTGGAGTAACTATTTAATTATAGTATCAAAACAAGCTTTGTGCTATGACAACGGATGGCTGCAATGGTCATCCTCCTTCATAAGGGAGGACCACCAACAGATTCAGGAAACTACAGACTCATTAGTCTGACTAGTGGTATTTGAAAAGTTATGGAAAGAATTATCATGGAAATGATCAACAAAGACATGGGAAACCTAAAGACTCTGGATCCATTCCAGTTTGGCTTTGGCAAAGAAAGGTCTTGCCTACTGAATCTGCTGGGCTTCTTTGAAAGGATCTCAGAGACAATGGATGAGGGTAATGTGGTGTATATTGCCTACCTTGATCTGGTTAAGGCATTTGGTTCAATACCCCTCTTGGGCATTGTTAGTAAACTTACAGAACTAGGCATAAACACCTTTATAATGCACTGGTAGCCAACTGGCTCAAAGTTAGGACCCAGGAGGTTATGATCAGTGAGGCCACCACCACAAAGAAGCCAGTCACCACTGAAGTCCTTCAGGGCTCCATGTTCAATCTACTCCTCTTTGGCATCTACTTCTTGAAGGTCATAGCCAGTATCAGTGGGCCTCTGGCTGACCAACTTTGCATATGATTGCAAGCTGTGAGCTGTCATACAATCCCCCCAAGATTAGAACACCCTATAGGAAAGTCTAATCCAGGCAAATGACTGGTGTGGTGCCAAAGTCGCAACTTAAAACACAATCCCAAGAAATGCATTATGGTACCATTTAGGAAGTTGTCCACCCTGGGAAACTATATTATCAATAAAAGGAGTTGACTCACAAGTTAGGGATGTGGGAACTCATGTAGATCGTAACCTAGCCTTCAATCAACACATGTCCGAGGCAGTAAGAAAATCCTTCGTTGTTGCTCAATTTATAAATTAGTGCATGGCTTCTAGGCCCAGGGAAGGCATTATACCTCTGTATTTGGCTCTCATCAACCTCGTCATACAGTATAATGCCCCCTTCAGTGTGTTCCTGACCAGATACATACAGCAACTGGAATGCCCGCAATGTTTCCTTATAAAAAGAATGCAGAGTATAAATACAGTGTCTTTTGTGGGTTGCCTCAAAGCCATATGTTTATTCTCGGCCTTGTACAGACTACTGGGCTGTGACCTATGTCTGACATATAAGGTATCCTTGGACCCTGATCTGATGAACCATTTGTCTTTCTGCAAAAGAAACAGCATTACAACTGCTAGGTCTAAAGAAATATTATTATTTGTGATATAAATAGGACATACTGGAGAGACAGATATGTAGCTGAGTGAGTTCCGATTCCTTGGAATATGCTTCCCGATCCATGAGAAGCAAAGTTGCTCCTTTACCATATTTAATCATAACTTGAACCAGTGGATTGGAAATCAGAAATACATCCCTGGTCATGCACTTGTATGCCTGATACACAGAGGCAGTCAGTAATTCATGTTGTAACCAAACAAATTACCCACTATATGAGTGTCTAAAACATAATAATTGTATGTCACATTCAGGTTGCATAGCTAGGGCTATAAAGGCCCTAGTGACATTAGCAGAGTTCAGACCTATGAACCTATTAAACTATTGTGCAACCCAGACTATCATATTCCATTTAGTCATTTTTATTCTGTTTTCCCAAGTCTGGATTACTGTTTGTCATTCGTTTCATTAGAAAGTGGTAATTATGTTATTAAGTTGCAATATGTGTTTTATTTAAGATTTACACAGCATTTGTTTGCTTTTAACTGTTCTTCCTAAATGCTTTTTAATTTTGTTCAGTATTTTAGGTAGTTTATTTTTTTACTTTTATAAGATTTGTCAGTAAGGACATTTTCCATTTGGATATTTGTGTCTTTGAGTTTCTTTTATTTCTTATCATTTTCTTTTAATTTATTTTTCATTTCAGTTTTGTTGCATTTTTTCCCTATGATTTTAATGTATGTATATTTTTGGTTGGTGTGGGTGTACATTCATTATGTATGCCGTGTATGAAACTGAGTTTTGAGACTGGCTATGATATTTGAATGGCTGATGATGCTCAAAGCATGCTAATAAATGTTTACTGATATACAGAGGATCATATTAAATAAAAACTTTTTGCATTCCATGGCAGGCAAAGATGTTAATCACATACAAACTCTTGTCATGGTTTGATAAGGCCCTTACTTTTTCTCCATCTTTCATAGGTTTGATTAGCAGCCTGAGTTTTGTAGGAGTTGGTTTAGGAGAAATGAGGGGTGTTAGGTGGTAGTTGTTACCTTGCCATCTTGGGGGAGAAGCTGTGAGGAGTATTGTGATGACTGTGCTTGCTAATTTGTTAGATACCACAACAAAGTTTAGGGCTATATTCATGAAGACATGAAAGTGGAATGCATTGCAAGTAATAGCAGAACTCCTAGCCTGGAACCACATAAGTAAAAGACCAAACCCCATAATGAGTAGCAGCACCACTTTTAGTGCTTGACTGTTTCCCCTAAGTAGGTTAAATGGGCTACAGGGTCTTGATCCTAACAAAAAGGTGCAGATCCTACATGGCAGCTAAAGGGGAGGCTTGATTGACATGTGAGGATAAATGTATTAAAACAGATTTTATTGCACCCCTTTTCCAATATTCATTAATATGATAAACATGATTTGTACATAAGCTTAAACAAGCACACACACACACACACACACACACACACACAAATACATGGACGGACACACACACCGGCTGAGTGGAGGAAGATAAGAGAATATGACTAACTTCTGCTCCCCCATCTGGGAGGAGGGAGGCAGCTCACCTCAACGCATTAGGAATATCTGCAGGAGTGAAGGTTTTTCCCCTGCATCAAAGAGCTTAACATGCCGATTTTGCACAGCCATTTGCCACTTAGCCTAGTGTATGTGTTGTAGAGTTCATATACCTCCTGAGACCAGCAGTTGTGGAGGAGAGACTCTGCCAAGATGGTAGACATAGTACATAGGATTGGCAGCCTTCTTTACTCTCTAGCACCCAACTCCTGCCCCCACCAGGGAATAGATGGGTCATGTGGGTTCTTGAATGAGGAGCCATTAGGGCAGTTCCTGTGGAACCTCCAAAAAACAAGAACAATCAAAACCTTTATAAACAACTACAATAACAGATAAAAAGTAAGTCAGGGAAACAACACTGAGTAATAGTAGCAATAATCATAATGAATGATCATAATGAATTATAATAATTATAATGAATCATAATGAATCATAAAGAATAATGTCTGCAACTGAAGAAGATGGACATTTGTAATGGCAGAGACTTCCCTATGGTCATTTGCCATCCTATGAGCTGTGCATAGTATTGTTACTTGGGCATTATACAGAGTGTGGCATGAGATTGAACTACGTTACATTTATTATATAATACTGATCGGTCACCCAGTACAAATCTTTTCAGGTGTGATTCATACAAAAAAGTATACCTAGTTAACATGTACATTCAGTTGGTTGCAAGGCTGTAGCAGAGGTCCTGTATGCTGTCTTAAAATTCAGACAGACAGAAAGTCAGTACCATGTTCTTATACTCTGGGTATGCAGGAGTTGTCACCTTATTCACTGACAAGCCAGGTAAGCTGTATTTATTTTATTTATTTTATTTTACATTTGTTGACCGGGCTGGTCCAACTGGATTTATGTCCATTTTCAGCAGAGGCCCGGGGAGAAAAGCTCCACATGCAAGCGATTGCAATATCAGGTAAAAATATTAGACATGGTTATAATATATATGACAAAACATTAGATATGTAGGCAGAATTGGAGAAAAAATAATGAGTGAAATTTGTTAGGAGTTTCTAGAGCTAGAGAAAGTAAAAAAGAAAAAAAATGAAAAGAAATTTTTCTAGTACCTAGATAGCTGAGGAAAGGAAGTTATTTACAGCAGAGAAGTTGAGAGTACCTAGATACCAAGGTCATCTAGTCAGGGTTGCTACAGGGGCAGAGCCAGTGGGTTTTGAGGTGTGTTTTGAGTTGGGATTTGAAGCAGGGAAGAGAGGAGATTGCTGTGAGATTGTGAGGAAGAGTATTCCAGGTTTTTCCTACTGTATTGGAAAACAATGATTTGCCAGCTGAGTTATTGGGTTTACTAGTTGATATAAGTAGTTTGTCTGAGGAGCGAAGGCTTTTAAGATTGCAGTATGGAGTGATAAGTGATGTGAGAATGGGTGTGTTTAAGGGTTTGTAAAGGATTTTGTGGGCTAAGGAGATCTGTTGAAATAGAATTTGGTTTTGTAGTTCTAGCCATTGTAGTTGCCTTAAGTTTTGGCAGTGGTGAGTTCTAAAAGTAGAATTGGTGGCAAATCTGGCAATATTGTTGTAGGCAGCAGACAGTTTGCTGAGGTTAGCTTTGGACAATGAAGTATAGATGGGAGAGGCATACAGGAGAGTAGAGATAAGATGGGTCTGGGCAATGGAAGTTCTGGCATGTGGAGTAAGGAATGGTTTAATTCTATAGAGGGAGCCTAGTTTTCTGTTAACTAATTTTATAGTATTGCAGATGTGTGTGTCAAAGGTCAGATTGTTGTCTATTTCAACTCCAAGAAGTTTGGTAGATGGATCGGGTGAGATGTTTGTGCCATTAGTTGATGTGACACTGAAATTCAGAGGAGAGGATTTTCGGGTTGGTGAAAAGAGTAATAGTTTGTTTTTTTTGGGGGTTCAAAATTAAGCATCGTTTGAGGAACCAACATTCTACGGTTTCAAAAGTTTTTTGGGTGAGAGAGTGCAGTACAGAGGGGGATGAGGCAGAACAGATTAAAGTGGAATCATCTGCATATTGTATACAGGTGGCAGGAGAAATATGGGTATGGAGATCATTAATGAAAATAGAAAAGAGGAGAGGGCCAAGAATTGAGCCCTGGGGAACTCCTAGAGTAATGGGGAGGTGGTTGGATAAGTTATTTTGCCATCTTACTGCCTGTTTTCTGTTGTCCAGGTAAGAGTGGAACCATTTAATTGAGCTTGCGTCAAGTGCAAATGATTTAAGTAAGTGTAACAAGATTTTGTGATTGACCATATCAAAGGCTTTGGATAGGTCAATAAATATAGCAGAGCTAAGGGTATTATTGTTCCTATTTTTATTGATGCAGTCTGTGAAGGAGAGGAGGGCAGAGGTGGTGCTATGGTAGGGTCTAAAACCATGTTGACAGTTAGCTAGCAGATTGTTAGTTAACAGGTGTTTCAGAAGTTGCTTTTGGACACATTTTTCCATGATTTTAGCAAGAGGAGAGAGCAAAGCTATGGGTCGGTAGTTAGAGAGTTCAGTTGATTTTCCTCCTTTATGAAGGGGAATAACATGAGATATTTTCCAGAGAGAAGGAATGTAGCCTTCTTCAATGGTTCTGTTAATCAGGATGGAGATGGGATAGGTCAGTGCATTAGCAGCAACTTTTAGATACATAGCAGGTAGATGGTCCGCGGATGGAGAGGATGGTTTGAGTTTATGTAGCAGAGTACGAATTAGTGCAGAGGGAACAGGTTGAAGTTGAAATGTGGGAATGGAAGTGTTAGAAGAGGAGGAAAGACTGGAAATATCAGGGGAGAGTTGATTGGAAAGAGACTGGACAGTTTCAGTAAAGAAGGTGTTAAAGGCATTGGCAGTGTGTTTGGAGTTATATTGGGAGGTGCCTGCTGGGCTTGGAGTGTCCGATTGGCCAGGTTTCATGAGATTATTTATTCCTGCCCAGAACTTTTGTGGGTTATGCAGGTTAGCCTGTTGCAAATGGCAGTAGTAGTTTCTTTTATCCAGAATTACTGCTTTTTTTGTAATGTTTCTTATTTGTTTAAAGTTGAGATGGTCTGTGGGATCTTTAGTACTGTGGTATTTGGACCAGAGTTTATCCTTCAGGATAATCTTTTGCCTTGTGTCCTTTGTTAGCCAAGGGGCGGCTCTGAAGGACAGTCTGATGGACCTTGTGGGGGCATGTGTGTCAAGAATAGATAGGAATTTAGAGTTAAAATATGTCACAGCATCATCCAGTGGGAGGTGTTTAAGAGGAGACCAATTGCAGGACCTAAGTTCTGCTTCAAATTTATCTGGGTTAAAAGTTTTGTTTGTTCTAACTATTTTGTATTTTGTTGAGTTAGGTTTATCAGTTTTGTGTCTAATTAGATAAATAAGGGCATGGTCACTTATATCATCAGGTAGTGTACCTACTGTATATGTTTGGTGGTGGTTATTTATCAGAATCCAGTCTAAAATGCTTTCTTTGTTGGTGGGTTTATTTCTTCGGGTAGGAGAGAGAATAGTTTGTGAGAAACCATGCAGATTTAAGAGGGTGGAAGGGTAAGCTGAAGAGCAGGTATTCCAGTCTATATTGACATCTCCAAGGACTATTGTTTCTTGTGGAAATTGTATGGCCAGCCAGTTAAGGATTTCTTCTAAGGTACTACTGTTATTGCCTGGGGGCAGGTATATGCAAATAATATAGATGGATTTGAAGGCATTAACTTGGAGTTTAGATATGAGGATTTCAGCATTACTTTTGGAGGGAGGTTTATCCTGTAAGGCAGTGATTTGCATCCCTGATTTATAGAGGATTGCAATCCCACCACCTTTTTTTGTAGTGCGGTCAAGTCGAAGAATGTTGTAGCCAGGGGGAATAATCTGTTTGTCCTGAGTTACTGGTTTAAGCCAGGTTTCAGTTAAGCAAAGGATGTCAAATGAGTGTGCATCAAGTAGTGCATGGAGGGGGGCAATTTTATTTGCAATACTGCGGATGTTAAGGTGAGCTATTATTAGAGAGTTTGAGGGGTTGGTTGGTTTATTTGAGTTAGAGGAGAGAGTGGAAAGTGGGTTTGCAGTTGTGGTGTTTGGGCCTGGGTTGGGTTGAATGTCACCTGCTAGCAGAGAGAGGATTAATCGTTTTAACCAGTCAGAGGGCTTAGGGGAACTGAGTAGTGAATTTCTGTCATTTTCATGGGAGTAGGTAATGTGAGTCTTTCTATGAAATTTTGTAGCTAGGTAGCTGGGAGAAAGTATGAAGTTGAAACAGTGATAAGGTGAATGTATGGTAGTTAAAGTTATGTGTTTGGAGAGAGTATTAGCTTCTGAGAGGCTATGGTGTTCATAGGAAGTTAGGAGGTAGGGTATAATCAGGAAAGGGAGAATTGAAAATGTGAGAAGTTGTTTTGAATGTAATGATGTTATTGGAGTAGGCATTGTAACAGGAGTGTAACAAGGAGTTAATTCGGGAAGATGAGGAGATAATCAGAGCAGGAGATGGGCGAACGGAGCGGGAACAGACAAAGGAAGGACAGCAGTCAGAAAACAATCAGGAAAGCAGCTAAAGTAAGGTAAGTGGAGGGAGGTATGAGAAGTGACAAAAGGTTAGGTTATGATTGAACTGAGAACTTTGATAAAAGATATTTAAGTGGGAGAGAGGAGGAAAGGTTTAGAAGCAATGTTTTTATCAGCAGGTATAGTAGATAATAGTAAGGTAAAGGGAGAGAGAGATTCAGGTAGAGTAATGTAGCAAGGTTAGGGTGCCCTCTAGTGGACACAACATGGAAGTACAGAAGAGATTACTTTGCAGGCAAGAGCTGGGATGAGAAGTAAAGGATGGTGTGGTTTCTTAGGGATTCTTCCAGGTGTCCTGGGATATAGAGGTGGGCAAGTCAGAAGGGAGAGGGGCAACTAGTAGTAGGGAGAGTGGGGGGTGAGGCTGCTATGTGTCCAGTCTGAACTAGCGACACTAGAGTTGTGGTTACAAAAAACAGAATACAAGAATCACTACTATACGAGGGAACACATACTTTCGGGATTCCTTTTTAAATGCAGGGTTCAGAGGTGGGAAGCCCAATTTCTTGAAAAAACTGGGGTGAGGCAGAGGAAGGTCCTTGATATAGGTTCTTCTTCACCAGGAGAGCTTCAGTAGATCCAGGGAGTAGTGTTTAGTTAAAGAGCTGGAAGTAGTAAAAAGGGGTTGAAAGTAGAGTAAGATAAGATGGCAAATTGTAAAGAAAAAACATGGGTTAAGCTAAATAGTTATGCTAGCACATGTAAACAGCTCTAAACATAATGTCTTAGATGAATATTCTGAACATTGCAGATGTACTATGATAAAGTGTAGAGCTATGAGTCAACAGTTCCATTAAACACATTTCATAGTGGTAAAAAACAAGATTGTTATAACCAGAGGCAGTAGTTTACTGAAATCCCATTAAATAAACTATTCAGCGCAGGAGATTAAAAACCTAGATGGCTACTGTGAAACAGACACAAAGTGAGAAACAAACTGGCAGTAATACATTCAGCGTATATAGAAACAAGAAGAGCAGTTACTTGTATGTTTGCTTAATGTATTGCTGTTAAACTATACTATAAATGTATTGCTTTTAAATTCTGTGCTGAATCCGCTCGAAGGAATAGGGGGAACAGAGCGCTGGGTAGTGTAGTATGTAGAAGTATGGACTAACTTAGTCCAGGGCGAGTGTGTGTGTTAGTGTAAATAACCTAAGACGCAGCTTTAAGGAAGCCTCTAAAGTAGGCATGCTTTATGGACAATAAGGGATCTTGGAAGGGACACAACTATGGATAAAAAGCTGAACAGTTTACAGTGGATAATACTGTAGCTGTGCGGAGCTTTAATTCAAGTCCTTACAGACCACGCGTAATGCAATGGTATCCGCTACGCATTCAAAAAGTCAACTATCAAACTTTAAGTGATATCTATAAAGAAACACAAAGGTGCGTTTATTGCGCACCGTAGTAATAAATTAATCGCAGCAATCCCTAAAGGTAACCACTGTGATTACCCATGTAATGTAAATTCTGGCTTTCTAGCTGAGATGCGGGAAAAAGAGCGCGAAACCCGCCTATTGTAAAACAGGTTGGAAGTTATTACCTGTTGGAATGCTCACTGCGAGCGCAGTAGTGGTGTTGTAACTGTTTATCTGTATCTTCTAAAAAAATAGAGAGGATGGGACAATTCCAGCCCTAGGGAAGTTGGAAGCTACTACCTGTTGGAATGCGCACTACGGGAGTGCAGGCAACGCTGTATCTATGTATTTACATCTACTAAAAGTAGCGCTGCATCTGTTTATCTGTTACCACCAAAGCTACAAGGAAGGGACAACCCAGGCCCTGGGAAACCAAAACTGAGGTAGCCGATTGAAAGGCTACCACTGCGATTATACCAGTAGCGTAAGGTCACAGTACACCCTCGCTTAAGGCTTTTATCTTTAGCAAAAGATTGAGGGTAGTATGAGAAGCAGATACTAGCAGCCTTGCATTAATTAGTAGCACACACACTAATCATTAATCACTAGGTATTAAACGCTAATCAATCACTAAACATTATTTGCCTTAATCGCTAGCACAAGCACAATTACACATTAGGTATTAAGACATTTGCAAAATCAAACAGACAGGAAAACCACATTAATGCAGGAATGCGACTTTGAATGAATAAAGTTCATAAAGACTCTACGCATATCTTAATAATGCAGAGGTATTAAACATTTGGAGAAGCAAATAGTCAGAAATACTTCATTAAAGCCAGGAGTAAGATACTCCCAGTCATTAAACGTCTGAGTGTATACAGTATAGAGGACTACAAGCATATCATAAAAAACACCAAAGCAGCATCGATCACTTACGGGTACGGGATCGCTAGGGTCAGAAACACAGCAGCCAGGGGTAGACCTGGATTAAGATGGCGTCCAGATAGGCAGGATCACTTTATAGACTCCGGGCAGGATGTGAGGTAAATAAAAAAAAAAAAAATGTGGGAGGAGTGGAGGGTGATGTAGGTGAGAAAAGGAGGAGTTGTATTGGAAGATACAAAAGATGGAAGTTAGTGTAAGCAACACTGGAGGCTGTAGGGGGAGGGGTGAGATAAACACTTTAGGAGTAGCCCCAGGGACAGGTACAGAGTATGGAAGATAAAGGAGAAAGTTTAGCAAAGGAAAGAAACAAAAAAAATGATAGTATGGTAAAGGGACAGAGGGAAGGAGGAGACAAAGGAAGGACAGCAGTCAGAAAACAATCAGGAAAGCAGCTAAAGTAAGGTAAGTGGAGGGAGGTATGAGAAGTGACAAAAGGTTAGGTTATGATTGAACTGAGAACTTTGATAAAAGATATTTAAGTGGGAGAGAGGAGGAAAGGTTTAGAAGCAATGTTTTTATCAGCAGGTATAGTAGATAATAGTAAGGTAAAGGGAGAGAGATTCAGGTAGAGTAATGTAGCAAGGTTAGGGTGCCCTCTAGTGGACACAACGTGGAAGTACAGAAGAGATTACTTTGCAGGCAAGAGCTGGGATGAGAAGTAAAGGATGGTGTGGTTTCTTAGGGATTCTTCCAGGTGTCCTGGGATATAGAGGTGGGCAAGTCAGAAGGGAGAGGGGGCAACTAGTAGTAGGGAGAGTGGGGGGTGAGGCTGCTATGTGTCCAGTCTGAACTAGCGACACTAGAGTTGTGGTTACAAAAAACAGAATACAAGAATCACTACTATACGAGGGAACACATACTTTGAATTCCTTTTAAATGCAGGGTTCAGAGGTGGGAAGCCCAATTTCTTGAAAAAACTGGGGTGAGGCAGAGGAAGGTCCTTGATATAGGTTCTTCTTCACCAGGAGAGCTTCAGTAGATCCAGGGAGTAGTGTTTAGTTAAAGAGCTGGAAGTAGTAAAAAGGGGTTGAAAGTAGAGTAAGATAAGATGGCAAATTGTAAAGAAAAAACATGGGTTAAGCTAAATAGTTATGCTAGCACATGTAAACAGCTCTAAACATAATGTCTTAGATGAATATTCTGAACATTGCAGATGTACTATGATAAAGTGTAGAGCTATGAGTCAACAGTTCCATTAAACACATTTCATAGTGGTAAAAAACAAGATTGTTATAACCAGAGGCAGTAGTTTACTGAAATCCCATTAAATAAACTATTCAGTGCAGGAGATTAAAAACCTAGATGGCTACTGTGAAACAGACACAAAGTGAGAAACAAACTGGCAGTAATACATTCAGCGTATATAGAAACAAGAAGAGCAGTTACTTGTATGTTTGCTTAATGTATTGCTGTTAAACTATACTATAAATGTATTGCTTTTAAATTCTGTGCTGAATCCGCTCGAAGGAATAGGGGGAACAGAGCTGGGTAGTGTAGTATGTAGAAGTATGGACTAACTTAGTCCAGGGCGAGTGTGTGTGTTAGTGTAAATAACCTAAGATGCAGCTTTAAGGAAGCCTCTAAAGTAGGCATGCTTTATGGACAATAAGGGATCTTGGAAGGGACACAACTATGGATAAAAAGCTGAACAGTTTACAGTGGATAATACTGTAGCTGTGCGGAGCTTTAATTCAAGTCCTTACAGACCACGCGTAATGCAATGGTATCCGCTACGCATTCAAAAAGTCAACTATCAAACTTTAAGTGATATCTATAAAGAAACACAAAGGTGCGTTTATTGCGCACCGTAGTAATAAATTAATCGCAGCAATCCCTAAAGGTAACCACTGTGATTACCCATGTAATGTAAATTCTGGCTTTCTAGCTGAGATGCGGGAAAAAGAGCGCGAAACCCGCCTATTGTAAAACAGGTTGGAAGTTATTACCTGTTGGAATGCTCACTGCGAGCGCAGTAGTGGTGTTGTAACTGTTTATCTGTATCTTCTAAAAAAATAGAGAGGATGGGACAATTCCGGCCCTAGGGAAGTTGGAAGCTACTACCTGTTGGAATGCGCACTACGGGAGTGCAGGCAACGCTGTATCTATGTATTTACATCTACTAAAAGTAGCGCTGCATCTGTTTATCTGTTACCACCAAAGCTACAAGGAAAGGACAACCCAGGCCCTGGGAAACCAAAACTGAGGTAGCCGATTGAAAGGCTACCACTGCGATTATACCAGTAGCGTAAGGTCACAGTACACCCTCGCTTAAGGCTTTTATCTTTAGCAAAAGATTGAGGGTAGTATGAGAAGCAGATACTAGCAGCCTTGCATTAATTAGTAGCACACACACTAATCATTAATCACTAGGTATTAAACGCTAATCAATCACTAAACATTATTTGCCTTAATCGCTAGCACAAGCACAATTACACATTAGGTATTAAGACATTTGCAAAATCAAACAGACAGGAAAACCACATTAATGCAGGAATGCGACTTTGAATGAATAAAGTTCATAAAGACTCTACGCATATCTTAATAATGCAGAGGTATTAAACATTTGGAGAAGCAAATAGTCAGAAATACTTCATTAAAGCCAGGAGTAAGATACTCCCAGTCATTAAACGTCTGAGTGTATACAGTATAGAGGACTACAAGCATATCATAAAAAACACCAAAGCAGCATCGATCACTTACGGGTACGGGATCGCTAGGGTCAGAAACACAGCAGCCAGGGGTAGACCTGGATTAAGATGGCGTCAGATAGGCAGGATCACTTTATAGACTCCGGGCAGGATGTGAGGTAAATAAAAAAAAAAAAAATGTGGGAGGAGTGGAGGGTGATGTAGGTGAGAAAAGGAGGAGTTGTATTGGAAGATACAAAAGATGGAAGTTAGTGTAAGCAACACTGGAGGCTGTAGGGGGAGGGGTGAGATAAACACTTTAGGAGTAGCCCCAGGGACAGGTACAGAGTATGGAAGATAAAGGAGAAAGTTTAGCAAAGGAAAGAAACAAAAAGAATGATAGTATGGTAAAGGGACAGAGGGAAGGAGGAGACAAAGGAAGGACAGCAGTCAGAAAACAATCAGGAAAGCAGCTAAAGTAAGGTAAGTGGAGGGAGGTATGAGAAGTGACAAAAGGTTAGGTTATGATTGAACTGAGAACTTTGATAAAAGATATTTAAGTGGGAGAGAGGAGGAAAGGTTTAGAAGCAATGTTTTTATCAGCAGGTATAGTAGATAATAGTAAGGTAAAGGGAGAGAGAGATTCAGGTAGAGTAATGTAGCAAGGTTAGGGTGCCCTCTAGTGGACACAACGTGGAAGTACAGAAGAGATTACTTTGCAGGCAAGAGCTGGGATGAGAAGTAAAGGATGGTGTGGTTTCTTAGGGATTCTTCCAGGTGTCCTGGGATATAGAGGTGGGCAAGTCAGAAGGGAGAGGGGGCAACTAGTAGTAGGGAGAGTGGGGGGTGAGGCTGCTATGTGTCCAGTCTGAACTAGCGACACTAGAGTTGTGGTTACAAAAAACAGAATACAAGAATCACTACTATACGAGGGAACACATACTTTCGGGATTCCTTTTTAAATGCAGGGTTCAGAGGTGGGAAGCCCAATTTCTTGAAAAAACTGGGGTGAGGCAGAGGAAGGTCCTTGATATAGGTTCTTCTTCACCAGGAGAGCTTCAGTAGATCCAGGAGTAGTGTTTAGTTAAAGAGCTGGAAGTAGTAAAAAGGGGTTGAAAGTAGAGTAAGATAAGATGGCAAATTGTAAAGAAAAAACATGGGTTAAGCTAAATAGTTATGCTAGCACATGTAAACAGCTCTAAACATAATGTCTTAGATGAATATTCTGAACATTGCAGATGTACTATGATAAAGTGTAGAGCTATGAGTCAACAGTTCCATTAAACACATTTCATAGTGGTAAAAAACAAGATTGTTATAACCAGAGGCAGTAGTTTACTGAAATCCCATTAAATAAACTATTCAGCGCAGGAGATTAAAAACCTAGATGGCTACTGTGAAACAGACACAAAGTGAGAAACAAACTGGCAGTAATACATTCAGCGTATATAGAAACAAGAAGAGCAGTTACTTGTATGTTTGCTTAATGTATTGCTGTTAAACTATACTATAAATGTATTGCTTTTAAATTCTGTGCTGAATCCGCTCGAAGGAATAGGGGGAACAGAGCTGGGTAGTGTAGTATGTAGAAGTATGGACTAACTTAGTCCAGGGCGAGTGTGTGTGTTAGTGTAAATAACCTAAGACGCAGCTTTAAGGAAGCCTCTAAAGTAGGCATGCTTTATGGACAATAAGGGATCTTGGAAGGGACACAACTATGGATAAAAAGCTGAACAGTTTACAGTGGATAATACTGTAGCTGTGCGGAGCTTTAATTCAAGTCCTTACAGACCACGCGTAATGCAATGGTATCCGCTACGCATTCAAAAAAGTCAACTATCAAACTTTAAGTGATATCTATAAAGAAACACAAAGGTGCGTTTATTGCGCACCGTAGTAATAAATTAATCGCAGCAATCCCTAAAGGTAACCACTGTGATTACCCATGTAATGTAAATTCTGGCTTTCTAGCTGAGATGCGGGAAAAAGAGCGCGAAACCCGCCTATTGTAAAACAGGTTGGAAGTTATTACCTGTTGGAATGCTCACTGCGAGCGCAGTAGTGGTGTTGTAACTGTTTATCTGTATCTTCTAAAAAAATAGAGAGGATGGGACAATTCCGGCCCTAGGGAAGTTGGAAGCTACTACCTGTTGGAATGCGCACTACGGGAGTGCAGGCAACGCTGTATCTATGTATTTACATCTACTAAAAGTAGCGCTGCATCTGTTTATCTGTTACCACCAAAGCTACAAGGAAGGGACAACCCAGGCCCTGGGAAACCAAAACTGAGGTAGCCGATTGAAAGGCTACCACTGCGATTATACCAGTAGCGTAAGGTCACAGTACACCCTCGCTAAGGCTTTTATCTTTAGCAAAAGATTGAGGGTAGTATGAGAAGCAGATACTAGCAGCCTTGCATTAATTAGTAGCACACACACTAATCATTAATCACTAGGTATTAAACGCTAATCAATCACTAAACATTATTTGCCTTAATCGCTAGCACAAGCACAATTACACATTAGGTATTAAGACATTTGCAAAATCAAACAGACAGGAAAACCACATTAATGCAGGAATGCGACTTTGAATGAATAAAGTTCATAAAGACTCTACGCATATCTTAATAATGCAGAGGTATTAAACATTTGGAGAAGCAAATAGTCAGAAATACTTCATTAAAGCCAGGAGTAAGATACTCCCAGTCATTAAACGTCTGAGTGTATACAGTATAGAGGACTACAAGCATATCATAAAAAACACCAAAGCAGCATCGATCACTTACGGGTACGGGATCGCTAGGGTCAGAAACACAGCAGCCAGGGGTAGACCTGGATTAAGATGGCGTCCAGATAGGCAGGATCACTTTATAGACTCCGGGCAGGATGTGAGGTAAATAAAAAAAAATAAAAAAAAAATGTGGGAGGAGTGGAGGGTGATGTAGGTGAGAAAAGGAGGAGTTGTATTGGAAGATACAAAAGATGGAAGTTAGTGTAAGCAACACTGGAGGCTGTAGGGGGAGGGGTGAGATAAACACTTTAGGAGTAGCCCCAGGGACAGGTACAGAGTATGGAAGATAAAGGAGAAAGTTTAGCAAAGGAAAGAAACAAAAAGAATGATAGTATGGTAAAGGGACAGAGGGAAGGAGGAGACAAAGGAAGGACAGCAGTCAGAAAACAATCAGGAAAGCAGCTAAAGTAAGGTAAGTGGAGGGAGGTATGAGAAGTGACAAAAGGTTAGGTTATGATTGAACTGAGAACTTTGATAAAAGATATTTAAGTGGGAGAGAGGAGGAAAGGTTTAGAAGCAATGTTTTTATCAGCAGGTATAGTAGATAATAGTAAGGTAAAGGGAGAGAGAGATTCAGGTAGAGTAATGTAGCAAGGTTAGGGTGCCCTCTAGTGGACACAACGTGGAAGTACAGAAGAGATTACTTTGCAGGCAAGAGCTGGGATGAGAAGTAAAGGATGGTGTGGTTTCTTAGGGATTCTTCCAGGTGTCCTGGGATATAGAGGTGGGCAAGTCAGAAGGGAGAGGGGGCAACTAGTAGTAGGGAGAGTGGGGGGTGAGGCTGCTATGTGTCCAGTCTGAACTAGCGACACTAGAGTTGTGGTTACAAAAAACAGAATACAAGAATCACTACTATACGAGGGAACACATACTTTCGGGATTCCTTTTTAAATGCAGGGTTCAGAGGTGGGAAGCCCAATTTCTTGAAAACACTGGGGTGTATGTTGGCATGGGTACCAGTTACTGCCGTATTCCATGAAGTGGAAATCCACAATGTGCTTTTTAGGCTGCCTGTGTGGTGACATACCAGGTGAAACAAGGTGGCTGCAAGTTGATTGCTTTGAGATTGTACAGTAAACTTAATATTTCTCATTCTTATACTAGTCAGACTCATATTCAAACTAGGTTAGGACTAGCAATGTGGAGCCAACAACCCAACGAAATAACATCTTTCAAGAGTGATCTTAAATTTAATTTGCCAAATTAATCTAAGGATATCTACTTCCGAAACACTGGTTAAATACCTGCAATCCATTCAATGAATGTAATCCTTTGTTATTAATGTTGTATATGTTGTAAGTAAGGAATTTACATTGTAAAATCCCTAGTAGATTTGTGCATGTTGACTTATTTTCCTGTTTGTACACTTGTACCTGTGTTGTGACAGAAAATGGTTAATAGAACAGCTCACTTATCTGGTTACCACATTGAAAAATAAAAATAAAAATAAATTAAGCTGTCCGCTGGTGTACATGCATTTACATGCGCATGTGTGAGTAAATTCACAAGTGTCGACTGGACTGTTGAAATATTGTTAATGTATAAAATTTGGTGTATTTGTTGAAACTAACTGTGATCTGATAGTTAAACTGATGGCTGGAATGCTTTCAGGTGATTTGGTGTCTGGGTTAAATAAAGGTATCTCGCTTATACTATTTTGTTTTGTTTTTCATGTTCAGTTAGTGCGAAAGCTTAAGTGTTGGTTCAGCTGCCATCCTGCACAGCACAAAACTGACAATATATTGGGTTTTAACTATGACAACTCTGATTCTTCTCCACTATATCCCCCAGCTATCAATGCATTGGAAAATGCAGGCATGCATGATTTACATAATAATCAGTGTAATGCTTTTTTAAGAATTATACATATATTTGAAATTTAATCAGACTCATTTATTGGCTAAACTTAAAATAAACAAGCAATTTGTGGTTTGTCAAACTGACAATGGAGTGTAGTGGTTTTACAGCCATGTGAACAATATGAAGCAGAAGCTATTTTATAACTTTGTGCCAGGAGTACTTTTCACAATATGTTTGTTAAACCTACTGATTTATTTAAGAAACAGTTGGGTGACTTTCTGGGAAAGGAAGTTTAACAGGCATCATAGTCTACATTTAAAATACCAGTTGTCAGTGGATGACTGTCAGGAAGCAAACTAGTTGGGCCAGATTCAGAAAACGTTGCTGAATCATGGCAAGCAAATTTGTGTGATGAGTGGACACACGTAGGGTGTGTGCAATTTAGCATTACAAGCTGCATGGCATGGCTTTGCCTGGCAGCACAGTCTGGCATAGTGTATGCTTTTGGCTATATAATGGCACGGTAATAAGCAACACTATTAAAATAAACATGTCTGTGTATGCCAATGAGGTTGAATGCTCATGTTCCAACTGAGTAAGTCATTAAACAGTACTAGATGTTGGCGCAGCATTAGTACAGGGGGCTGTTATTGTTGATGCCATGTCTGATGGTGCACAACATCAGCTCTGAAGGCACAGGGTCTTCTGGTGGTGCTTAGCATTTGATGGGACTGTATGACACCGACATTGTAGACTGGTAACATGTTGGTAGTAATGCCATGCAAGAAACTATATTCATGTCTTGCCCTCGTCTTCAACCCTGTGGGAATCATAGAGTACCTAGCTCAGTGGATGCTAAAGTATATGTGACTTCATGTATATTAGTTACAGAGACATTTCAGAAGTCTACTGAGCACTCTGAGAGTATTACAGACATCCATCTTGAGAATACTCCATCAGTTTCTAAGCATGTGGGGGGTCATATGTTATACCTACCTACCAGAGGGGGAAGAACCAACACCATGCATGATTTTATGTAATATAGATCATTCTACTGAGTTGTTGGGGACCGTAGATTATGCCTACATTAAAGTAAAACCCCAATAATGAACTGGGAATGAGGTGAGTGAACTACAAAGGGTATTAATCCATCAACTGCCAGGTGGTCTGTAGTGTACAAGTTATCATTTGCAATGTGTGTATAGGCTATGCAGACACCAATGACGCATCTGTGGCCTGTGCCAATGGCCTGCAAGGGGTCAATTCTCAATGAGGAATATTGTTAGTGATACCAGCTATGCCCTAGAAAATCAAACAGATAATGAGTGAAACCATGCTCAGCCACAAACTAGAAACATTAATGAATGTATGTCTTGCTTGCTGCAAGCACATTTTTCCCTGTCAGGATTCATCCTTTGATGCCCTGCAATATTACCCTGGCAGTTTGGCAAAAATAATATCCATGTGTCAATGATGGACAATATTATATTTAAGAAGCAGTTACACCAGGGTGGACACTGACAGGGGCAGCAGTTTTCAGCTTAGCCAGCCATGAAGGCCAACTCAGATGAAAAGTGAAAGACCAGATGGAAGCAGGCAGAGTACAGAGTGGCAAACAGGTAACGTCTAACTCATACCATCAGAGTATAGTACAACAAGCGTAATGCCAATAGACTACAGTAAAATGATGCTAGCAACATTCAGCTGTGCTTACCCATGCATAAGTTGGCTACACTGTGCATCAGACATAGGCAACCTAAGTAACAATGTACAAAGGCAGGACACAGGTATCACCACTTGCACAGATGATGAAGGGAGCATAGGAGTGCATGCCTTTCACAGGGAAGTGTTTTAGTGCGAGCATTGAGGAGTAGGAAAGTAAAATGTGTTGTTCTGTGAAATATCAGCACTGGAACCATAATGTTGAGATGGGGCTTGTGTCACTGGGACTGTGCAATATAGTGATGTTGTGGTGGAGTGAAAGTGTGCATGCAGGGACACAGCCTCAGTGGTAGTTGCAGTACTATATTTTAATCTACTCAACAAGTCCAGGGCATTGTGGTGCAAATTATTGACAGGAGGTTAGATGACGAGTCTTCCAAACAGAGACAGTTTTCTATCCATCAAAAGCAATTTAGTGCAACTGTTCCTTATCCTTTTTAATCTGTTTTGTCTAGTGACTGTATAAATGCTGTTGCATGCTATAATAGCCTGTCTCAAATTTACACTGTTTGAAAGTCAAGTTCCTGTAATACATTAGTGATCAAAACTGAGCATGAAATCAGAGTACTGAATTGTTTGTCAAAATTGTAATAGCCAGATATTGACAAATCAGTAGCCATGAAGTTTATTGTTAGTAATACAACTAAAATGCTTCTTAAATCATTGCATTGTTCATGTTCTTTCATAATATGCATTGAAAGGATAAATCTGAAGTGCTGTGTTCATGATGCATTGGTTGTACATATCCAAAGTATGTAAAAAAGAGAGGTTTCTATCTTTAAGGAAGATGATATCATAAGAAAAAGACTGCTGGCAGGTTATTGATATATATTGTGAATATGCACCATAGGCATTTCCAATTTAAAGCTATTGCGTCGCATTATCATTTTTAGAGGAAGTGTATCCCATAGTGCATTGCATTCCAGTGCCTCTAGTGCCAGTGTGTTCAAGATGACTGAATATAATTTCCATTTAGCTGATATTTTGTGCTAAAAAGCTACCTGACTGACTAAAATGCTGGTGAAGCATAAAATGTTTAAACTGCCAACAACAATCACTGTGTAACCGCCAGTGCACAGCCTACTCAGATTATATTTGATTTGTCAGGCAATACTTTTTAAACATGAAGTTGCAGTCAGAGTTACTAGACAGAGTCTTCAAGGAACTTTCTTGAGTGAAATATAACTCCAAAAGTGATACTTGCATTTTATAAGTGAGTTGCAGCTGCCATAGAATTGTTTATGTTTGAGATGCAGTCCTCCATACAGACATTATCTAAATTATATCTGCTTAAATGTTCTCTTAGGGGAAGTATATCAGCTGCTGAATCAGTACCAACATACCCTTTTTCTGCAAGTCATAGCTGACTTTTAAAATGCATTTGCATAACAATATAAAACTGGTTTGTGTCTAGGTCCGAGCAGTGCTATTTTACATATTTTACTATTGCTAATTAGATGTGTGTTATATAAATTAGGGACTGGTAGTACAGAATATTGTCGCAAAAATTAAGCCGTTTATTCTTACAATTAGTATACAAAAGTAGCCATATTATTTGAATATCGTAATGCTGTTGTGCTGCATCCACAGAAAATCAAATCAACTTTATGAGACTTATGCCACTGTTAACGACAATGTGTTTATAATAATTTAGGTCTGTATTATAAATTCTGAAGATATGTGCTGTCATACTTCATTATCATACAGACTATACAAATATACCATTATCTATGTCTTTAGGATGATATGACTGCCCAGGTTTCGCAATAATTCAGAAATAACATTTCACTGAAAGGGTAGAATATGAAACCCATTAAAATTTGAGAAGACAAACATACTTATTAAAGAAAGAGAAAGAAGGTTATTGTAACCAGTGGCTTGTTAAAATTCATAGATCTATGCTGTGACACTCTGTGCTGATTTAAAATGTTAAAATATTCAAACATTTCTCTGTCTTTGTGCTTATAACGCCAGCCTCTTTTTTCACTTTCTCATAAACTAAATAATACTGCATTGCATTAATATTGAATACATTTGATGGTAAACTGTGTAGAGAAAGGTCCATTAATTTCAAACGAAGCAGAGCAGATTGGGCAGGGACTATAAAACACAGCACGACCTATTCTTTTTAAACATCTGAGGACATTTATTCACATAGCATACATACTGCACCAAGTTATTTTATACAAGTTTTTCCAACATTCATTTATTAATCAAAATTTTTAGTTTTTGTTTAATAGTAGCAAAATAAAACAGACATGTTTTTCCACATTCCTGTCATTCTTGTGGGACACTGATTAATTTGACTGAAAATAAATAGTGTAAATGCAAGTATGTATCCACAGCTGAAATGTATTTAATTTTAATAATGAGTTTCTCTTATGGGGGCAGCTGTGGTGGTGCAGTGGTTAGCATTGCCACCTCAAAATAAGAGGTTCTCTAGTTCGATCCTTGGCTGGGGTGCCTTCTGTGTGTTGTCTGCATGTCCTCCCTGTGGTCACTTGGGTTTCCTCCGGGTGCTCCGGTTTCCTCCCACATCCCAAAGACGTGTTGTAGGTGGATTGGACACTCTAAATTGGCCCTATGTGTGAGTTTGTGCATGTGTGGAACGTTGGGTGCCGGGCTGGCAATGCGGCACCATAAAACTCCACTGCCAATCATGAGCAGACAGGTGATCCACTGTGGCGACCCCCTAACCGGGAAAAGCCGAAAGACAAAGAAGAAGAGTTTCTCTTATGGATGAGAATCTTACTGTATTGACCACTTAGCTTTCACACTCAGTATAAATCTATGACAACAGTATTTAACTACATGCACAATTTGACTTATTACATGAGTATGGAAAAAGTTTCTTCATTACACTTGCTTTTTTTTCTGTTGAGCTGAAGTAAGTTAACTAATGTTTTATTAGTATGAATTTGTGAATTTGCAGTTGTGCGTTCTGGTTCATTCATGTTCTACTTTCAAAGCATAAGCTGAATGATTTATCTGTTTATTTATTCATTTGTCTTTGTTTACCAGGAAAGTCCATCAGGGCAAGACACATTTTCAGAGAAGGTCCAGTGAGAGACAAAAAAGCTCAGGTTTGTTTTCAACATGGTCTACAGGTTTAATCTTTCAGTTTGCACAATAGCATCAGTGCTAGTGAAGGATTATTGAAGACCGAATTAACCCCACATGCTCATGTACGCACTTCCAAATATTTGCAAATACAGATCACTTTGTGGGTAAAGAAGTTTATTTCCCTTCTAGAGTTTTAAAAGTAATCAAAATGACAGTTATCCCCATGTGCGGAAGTGGGTCTGATTGAAATATAGATATGACAGTTTTGTAACAACTTGGTGGATGGGCTATTTAGCACCACAATTTAAAATAAACCTCAAGCAATCAGGAAGATTAACAATAGACTTTTAAAAGCCTGCTTTGTTATAACAGATAAAGTATTACAGTAACTGACTCCTTCTGTTTCATTAATGTAAAAATAAATGACGGCTTTCAGGGTAGCATTTTAAAATATATGACAATGTTTTTAAAATTGGAGTAGAGGTAAAATGCAGTTCTTGTATTATTGCCAAATGTATTAAACATTTCTAAAGTACAGTATAACTTCTGACATAATATCTTAGTGCATTATACTAAGGTAGCAAAAAATGGTTTTACTATAAGAGCTTGAGACCCTAGTGCAAAAAGACTACTGTTTTGAAGCCATGGACTCTCATATAGGTTGAGAGTTATGCAGAATTCAGCTGCTGAACCTTACCCAAACACATTATTTACATTCAAGTGTGCTAGGTACAGCAGCATGGGGAGGGTGCAACATGGGGTGTGGAAGAGCAGATTAAGGCAAAGAGCAGGAAACGTTTTGTGTGTTACAGAGTAGAGTGGGAGTTTTAGGATTAGGGAGTGTGAGAGGAGTTTTAGGAGTATGGAGATGAAGGGGGTTTAAGGTATGGAGTGGCAGAGAAGTTTAAGTTTAAGGAGCAAGAGGGAAGTTTAAGTTTAGAAAGCAATCTGGGAATTTAGGTTTAGGGAGTAATCAGAAACTTTAATGTTAGTAAGTGGGAGTGAAGTTTTTGGGTTAGAGAGCAATAATATACATAATTTCTTAGAGTTGGGTGTTGGGAGGGCTAAGAAGTAAGATTGGGTTAGTGGGAGTTGCTTTTTTGAAGAAAAAGTAATTAGTCATATTATTTGTTACATAGATTAGCATGTGATAAATGAGACCTGAGACAATTTTAATAAGATATTTAAAGAAATACTAGACATTACATGATTAAAGATAGTGAGGGGAAATTGACTGAGGTCTTAGTATGATAAATGTTGTGCATATTATAGTTATAGAAAGAGGAAGGATGGAAGGAAAAGGTGGTCATAAGAAGAGTACAGGGCAGGGTGTACTCGTAGGTCCTTAGGGAGGAAAGAGAAAGAGATAGAGGAAAGATCTGCCGAGATGAAGAGGGTAAGGTGAGGTAGAGGGAAAAATAAAATAAAGGAGTGGAGTAGGAGGTTGGAGAGGGTTGTGAGGTGTGACTTAGGTTGAAAGGGGGGAGTAAAGTATAGTGAGTAAGTTCCATCAGGATTGGCACAGGAGCATGTCCAAGATTTTGTAAAGTATTCTTTAAGGGAGCATTTAAATGTGGGTGGGTTAGAAATAGTTCTGGTGGTTAGAGGTAAGGAGTTCCCTTTTGTGTTTTTTTTTTATTTTTATTTATTTATTTATTTTATTTATTTATTTTTTGCTACTGAGTATGAGTGTAGACTTTGTCCAGGGGATTTATTTAATTTATTTATGGTGATATATTGTTTGTGTTCTGATCTAAGCAATCTTTTAAGGAAATACAGTGGATATAAAAAGTGTATACACCCCTGATAAAATGCCAGTTTTTTGTGATAGAAAAAATGAGACCACAATAAATAATTTCAAAACTTTTCCCACCTTTAATGTGACCTATAACCTGCACAATTCAATTGAAAAACAAACAAATCTGTTAGGGGAAAAAATATAAAAAATAAAAAAACGTACAGTAAGCTGGTTGCATAAGTGTGCACACCCTTAAACTAATACTTTGTTGAAGTACCTTTTGATTTAATTGCAACATTCAGTCTTTTTGGGTAAGAGTCTATCAGCATAGCACATCTTGACTTGGTAATATTTTCCCACTCTTCCTTGCAAAAGCACTCCAAATCTATCAGATTGTGAGGGCATCTCTTGTGCACAGCCCTCTTCAGGTCACCCTACAGATTTTCTATTGGATTTAGGTCTGGGCTCTGGCTGGACCATTCCAAAACTTTAATTTTCTTCTGGTGAAGCCATTCTTTTGTTGATTTGGATGTAAGCTAGGGGTCATTGTTGTGTCGAAAGGTGAAATTCCTCTTCATTTTCAGCTTTCTAGCAGATGTCTAAAGGTTTTGGGCCAAAAGTGACTGGTATTTGGAACTGTTCATAATTCCCTCCACCTTGACTAAAGACCCAGTTCCAGCTGAAGAAAAGCAACTCCAAAGCAGGATACTGCTACCACTGTGCTTCACCATGGAGATGGTGTTCATTTGGTGATGCAAAGTGTTGTTTTTGCACCAAACATAACTTTTGGAATTGTGGACAAAAAGTTCAACCTTCGTCTCATCAGACCATAACACATTTTCCCAGATGCTTTTGGGAGACTTGATGTACTGTTTTACTAATTTTAGCTGGGTCTGGATGTTTTTTTGTGTAAGAAAAGGCTTCCGTCTTGCAATCCTACCCCATAGTCCAGACATATTTAGAATACGAGAGATTGTTGTCACATGTAGTACACAACCAGTACTTGCCAGAAATTTCTGCAGCTTCTTCAGTGTTGCTGTAGGTCTCTTGGGAGCCTTCCTGACCAGTTGTCCTCTTGTCTTTTCATCAATTTTGAAGGGATGTCCAGTTCTTTGCAACATCACTGTTGCCCCATATTTTCTCCACTTTTTGATGACTGTCTTCACGGTGTTCCATTGTATATCCAATGCTGTGGAATTTTTTGCACCCTTCTCCTGACTAATACCTTTCAACAATGAGATCCCTTTGATGTTTTGTAAGCTCTCTGCAAACCATGGCTTTTGCTGTAGCAGGCAACTGAGTAAATATCAGGAAAATCCTACTAGGACAGCTGAACTTTATTTGGGGTTAATCAGAGTCTCTTTAATTGATGGCAGGTGTGTACCCAAAAATACTGAATGCTGTAATTAAATCAAAAGGTGCTTCAACAAAGTATTCGTTTAAGGGTGTGCACACCTATGCAACCAGCTTATTTTACATTTTTTTTTAATATTTTTTCCCCTAACAGATTTGTTTGTTTTTCAATTGAATTGTGCAGGTTATAGGTCACATTAAAGGTGGGAAAAATTTTGAAATGATTTACTGTGGTCTCATTTTTTTATATCACAAAAATCTGGCATTTTAACAGGGGTGTGTACACTTTTTATATCCACTGTATATGTTGATTAAAGGAGTAAGAGATGGGCAGCCTAATGGTTTGTGTATGTTTTTATCTATTGTTATAAGATGAATGTTGGAGAGTAGGAGGGGCAGTTCCAGCCAGCTAAGGGTATGCAGATCTTTACAGTATCGGGCAAAGGAGGATTAATTAGTAACAGACTTGAAAATTTTGTTGTAATAACTTTTTTTTTTTAAGGAGGATTGTAAGTTGGTTAGAATCGGTGCTCCATAGAGTAGGGAGGTCAGAATAACTTTTGTGGGTGTGCTCAGAAAATGTTTGTTTCTGTAGAGCATGTCCAGTTTTTGATGAGTTTTCTCGATATGGCTTTGGCAGTGGAGGTCAAATTTAAGATTATCATTTATTATGACTCCCAATAGTTTGATATGGTAAACTAATTCAATTTCTGTGCCATTTGATGAAAAGATTTTGAAAGATGCTTTGTTAGGGGTGTGAGGTTTTGGGATAAGGAAAACTATTTGGATTTTTTGGGGTTGAGTAAGAGTTGTGCTCTTATAAGCCAGGTGTCAATGGAGATAACAGCTTGTTGAGTGATTTCTTGGCGGTGAGTTAAGGTGTTTGAAGAGCAGATGATGGTGGCATCTTCAACATATTGAATCAAGGTGTTTTCACAAGAAGATGAATGTAGGTTATTGATAAAAATTTGGAATAGTAGAGAGCCAAAGATGTATCCTTGTGGGACTCCTTTGGAAGTGGGAAGGTATGCAGAGATGGATCCTTGTCATTTTACAGCTTGTTGCCTGTTGGCAAGGTTGCTTGAGAACAATTGAATAGATGGAGATGATAGACTCAAGGTGGAATGTTGAATGAGAAGTTAGTGTGAGAGACTATGTGAAAGGCTTTTGATAGATCTAGAAATACTGTAGATACAAGTTTATTAGAGTTGCCAACCTTATTGACAGGGTGTGTTAATGACAGTAATGCAGTGGAGGTGCTGTAGTCTGGCTGAAATCCATGTTGTGTATTGGTGATTAGCTTATTTTGTAAGAGATAGTGGAAACATTGTTGATGTATATATCTTTCAAGGACTTTAGAGAGGGGCGGATGGCTATCCGACAGAAATTTGTAATGTAAGTGGAATTTCCTCCTTTATATATGGGAATAATATGTGCCATTTTCCATAAGTTAGGGACACAGGATTCTGTTATTGATCTATTAATAGAAATGCTCATCAGGTATGCTACTGAATCTGAAGCTAGATTTAGGTATTCCAGGGGAAGGATTTCAGCTGAGGAGGAACACAGTTAATGTTTATGTAACAGCTTTTTTATGAGAGTTATAGAAACTGGTTGAAAGGTGAAGTGCATGGAGTTGTCTGTGTGGGCATATTGGAAAGGTTGCAGATAGGAGAGTTTTGTGAAGCAAATATGCTAGAGTCGAAGGTGGGGTAAGTTAGTTGTGTGGAAGGGGGTGTTATGTGAGTTTGAGGTTAACTTGACTATACATTCTGTGAAATATAAAGAATAAGTAAAAAACACTTCACAAGGCCAGGTAGTCACAACCAAAGTCTCTAGAAAAGTTAAAACCGTTAATGTTGAACACAACACAGTGGTTTAACGGTTTCATCTGCAACCATCAGACATCATCACAACCACTAAAATGAATAAAATGCATGTTTAAATATACCGAATTACAACCACGCCCCCCTTAATAACCAATGAACAAAAAGCAATAATAAATCCAAACCCAGAAAATGTATATATTAACTAGCAAACCTGCTCGTATCATCTCAGTAAAAATCATATACAATTATACAGCTATTCAACCATGAAATTAACCTGTACACATAAATCAGTGAACCTATACTATATTATATCTTCTTTTGCGTTCACTAGATATAGAAATAAATTTGTTAAAGCCAGGTGGACTAGCAGCAACTAACCTTAACTGCCATACCATTTCAGAATGTAACAGGTCATTTTTCCAATCCCCTACAAAAGGATTAATTTTCACCTGTTCAAGAATAAAAAAACTTAAACTTAACAAACCCATCACATTCCTTAGAGTGATGGGCCAGAGCACTTTTGTTATCAAATCTCGGTATACTACATTGGGGCTGATATAGTCTCTGGTTAAATGCATTAACCATTTTCCCAATATAGAATGCTTGGCAGGCAGTGCAAAAAGCAAAATAAACCATCCTTTCTGAACAACAGTTACATTTTCCACCACTAAACCATTTTGAGATTCTATCATATAACCACCCATTGTAGTTCTCCTAAACATACTTATATTGATTGCATCTCCCACATCTATGTGTACTTTTACACTCCTCTGGGCTTTCAGCATTTTTGTTTGGATTCTATGAAATATGTGTTGAAATAGGTAGTTGTTTGAAGAGGTGGAGTGTCTTGAGTATTAACTGGGGTCCTTTTTTGTACCTGGGTTGATGAGAGAGGATATGGACACCCAGATTTTTGTAGGGTTGTTTTATGGCTATTTTGTAGGTGTGTATAATAAGACTTTTTATCTCTTTTTATGTCTATTTTGTAGGTGAGTATAATAGGACTTTCTATCTCTATTAACTAATTTCTTGACTTGGTTTTGTAGTTGTCTGAATAGTTACACATTTTTTGTCATTTTTATTCTTTTGCCAGTTAATCCATGCTTTGTTTCAATCTTTCATAAGGAGTTTGCATTGGTTAGTGAGGCTTGGGTATGCTTTTTGTACACTGTGGGGCTAAGGTGTTAAGAATAGTTAGAAATGCTGCAGTAAAGTATTCCACTACATCATTTAAAGAGTCTTTTTAGGATGGACCTGTTAATTGCTTTCAGAGCTTCAATGAAAGACTCTTTGGAATAACTGGAGAGATCACAGAATCCTTTGAGCTTATGCTCCTTTGTTAGTTGTGTAATACTCCTGTGAGTATAAGCTGGCAGGTGGTTACTTACTGTATCAGAGAGGGTACCTGATGAGGTAAAAATAGATGGTTTGTTAACTGGAATCCAGTCCAGGATAGATTGTTGGGCGCTATAGCTTGTTATCATTTTAATAAGTTGAATGAATCCAAACAGGTTCATGCTCTTGATTGCTGAATTTGCAGAGTAAGACTGACAGTCAATGTTTACATCACTCAAGAGGATAATTTCATTTATGATTGTATCTAGGATAGCTACCCTATCCAGGATAGTATGTTTTCAAGTACTGAAATGTTGTGTCTTTGGGGGAGGGGGGTATATAGCACAGCAATGCATATGCTTTTGGCTCTATTAAATTTTAGGAATGAGATTAAGATTTCTGCTTTTCCAAAATTTGGGATTGTGCCTGTATAGGGAGTTACTGTGATCATATTTATTTAACATTTGTTAACCGGGAAAGTCCGACTTGGAACAAAGCCAATTTTCAGCGGAGACCCGGGAAAGGCTCCAGATGCATGTCTTTGTAGTTTGGGAGGAAACCAGAGCACCTGGAGGAAACACACACAAAGACAGGGAGGACAAGCAGACTCCACACAGAAGGCACCCCAGCCAAGGATAAAACCAGAGAACCTCTTGCTGTGAGGTGACAATGCTAGTGATGCACCACTGCGCCATCTGGAAGATTTAAGAAGATCATAACAATTCCAGCTTATTTTATGTGTTCTGTTAGGCATAAGAATACTATAACCAGGGGTTAGTATTTCAGCATCATTTATTTTAAGTTTTAGCCATGTGTTTGCTGTGGCCAGGATGCCTGGGTTGTGCTGAGTCATCCAGGCATAACAACCTGTGATATTGTTGCATATGCGTCTAGATTTAGAGTGACTATTTTTAAACTTTTTGGATGTATTCTTTGTTTTTTGCTTTTGTTGGGACCTGGGTTGGGCTGCATTTCTCCACACTGATGTATGGTGGAGAAAGATGGTTTGTTTATTATGGCATATTTAGCAGAGATGGGTAGAAGCATTATCTCACATTTGGACTGACAATTTTTTAGCAGTTTGGGGTTACAACAGTGGAATGGAGTTATGGAACATAAGTTTAACTAGTTTTTTGAGTAGCTAGTGGGAAGATGGTTGATAGGTGGGGATGAAGTAATGGTTGGGTGTGCTTATTTATTACTACTACTTCTAGGGGTATTAGGAATGAGAGGAGGAGGAGGATGAATAAGCTGGCACAGGAGGGAAACATCAAGGTATGTACAAAATCTTGCAGCATGGTGAGGTGAGGTAATGAGCACTGATAATAGTGTTAAGAACAGGTGGGTTTTGATGGGGAGGGAGCAGAGTGGGATTTGAGAATGAATTTCGAACAGAAGTGGGTGGGGATGGTGTAATGAGAGGAGTTCATAATTGGATAGTGCAGTTAGATATAGAGTATGAGAGTGAGTAGAAGAGGTGGATTAAGTGAGGTATAAATATCAATGTAGTAGGGGTGGGTGGGAATTGTGGGGGTAATGGAGCAGAGTGAAGTTCAATGGTAGCAAGGGCTGAATGGAGCTAGTTGGGCCCATGGTGGAGTAAGTACCAGGAATGCAATCTGTAAAACTGCAGCAAGGCAGGACACAAGACAAGTCCTAATAATTTTAAAGACAGTAACATAAACTGATAGGTTGTTGTTAACATACACCTTAATTAACAGCAACAGGCAGTGTTGTAGTGACTTTAACTTGACATGAGGCTATAGCAGCTAGAGAAACAACTGAGCTGTGGAGAGAGCCAATCATCTACTTCAGTGGAATGCAGTTACTCCCCGTCCCCCTCCCCCTACCCCACCCCACCCCTCATAGAGATGGTTTAGCATCAAAAACAATCAATGAGGTAAAATGTTTATAGATGCAACAACATTGTCTTGAAACTCTAAATACTTGATGTAAGGCTCAGCATTTAATTTTATTGTTATGGGCTGTTATCGATTTTCCATGGAAATTTTACACTGCTAAAGTAAAATATGCAAAGTGTTAATTTAGGTTCACCTTCAGCAGTATAAGGCCTGTGTGTGTGGGTGGGGTTGGGATGTATCCCTCCAGCAGATTCAAGACAACAGTACAGAACACACTGATGCAGACATGAGGGAAAACAAGATATTTCATTAAGTTTTATTTGGTTCTTGGAAACTGCCTTACATAGGTTTTAACTGAAGGTATTGTTTCTTTTGTACTTTTGCAAATGCAGGTGAAATTCCCTTGGCAGTGAGATTATGCTAGTTTTTGCAGCAACAGTTATCAGACATACTATGTGCTCAGTAAACTGTGGGGGGGGGGGGGGTAGATTAAAAAATAGGATTGCTTGATGGTTGAACTGGAGAGATAAAGCACTGTCTGTGTATACTCTGCCGCATTAAGTAGTATTTGGACAACATAAATAGAGCACAGTATTTACTATCCTATTGAATTCTAGAGTATTGTTGATGCATTTCTGTTTGTGCTCTGACATATGTTTTAAGTGTCTGGCCTTTACCTGTTTATTTCTTCCAGGTAAATTCTCAGTAAATCGATACTTGACAAAACAAACAAAAAGGATCTGAATCTTGTGTTAGTTTTGAAAAACAGTACTCCAGTTACCTAAATGGATAGCATCACTTGCAGAAAAAAAAAGAAACCTCTTGGTTTTCAGTAAAAAAAAAAAAAAAGAAAAAAAATCTAGCTACTGCCCTTAAATATGTCTTACATAAAAATATAACGTTTTGTCTTGTGGAAAGAAGAAGAACGGAATTTGCACTAGTAGTAAAATGAAAAAAAACAAAACAAAATAAATAAATAAAATTTCTCCATTTGAGATATACTATCCTGCCCACTGTGAAAGCTGCCTCTAATGTCCTTCTAGTAGGAAGAATAACAGAAATTACTAAAGTAAAATGGATAGAACAAGAGGCAAGAAGAATGTATATTTCCTAAAGAAATATCAGTATCTAACTCCACTGTCCGCATGCATAATGAAATTTCCCAGAGATATTATTAAAGTTATGCGAGAAAGGAGAAACAGGTAAGGCTTAATTGTTCAAAACATAACTACTCGAGTTGTCTCCTCCCTATGAGGCCAAGCTTTAATTTCTAGTTAAAGGTTAACAAGGTCTTAACAGTTCTCTTTCAGAGACATTACTTCATGTAATGCCTATCTTGATCATTCGGCCATAACACACATCAGTTTGTGTTCTGTAAAAGTTTAGCATAACTGGGTTTATTTCTGTTAAAAATTGACTATTTTTACAGAGCTTAATAATAAAAAAAAAGAACAGTGCTATCATAAGGTAAGAAACACTGAACGTATACCACATAAAAAATAAGAAAATGTGCTAACAGGTATTATGCAGCGCTAGTTGAAAGGTTCAGTCTGTGATACTCTAAATGCTGGGAACCATTGTTACCATTCAATTAACTTACATGACATTCACTTGTTCTACTGTACTTCACTGGGTACTGACATCAGTTAGAAGGATGTGATCTGAATGTTTACTATATGCGGATAGACTCATCGGTATACTTGTAACTCACATACTCAGAAAATACTTGTGACCCGTAAAATATAAACATTCTGCCTGTATATTGGTTGATAAGTGTTAGGATCATGAAATTCTTTGTCATTTTTGATAAAGTAACAGTAAGAACCTTAAAAATGGAACAGAATGCAGTGTAGGGATGTTATGGAGTTTCTTAATTAGGCGACTGCATTAACAGCACATTTTGTATCAGTAGGTTTTGCTCCAGGGCGTCTTGTATGACATATATCTGGATAGGATAGATTCTTCTTCTTCTTTGTTTCTCTATCTTTTTTTAGCTTTAGTAAGTTGGCTGATAAAACTGCTGAAACCTTGATATACATCAAGCCTTTTTTCCAATGTCTCTGTATTGAAAGCACTGTTTTTGGCAAGTTTTCTTTCCACTGCAGCTAGTCAGCATCCAGCTGACTCATAAATGTCACTTGACTTTGTAGTAACAGTCCTAGGGCAGCCTCCTCCCAGTGACTGACTGTTCCTCCTGTCTCCACTTTTATTCTGATATCACCACATTACAGATAGGGTAAAAAAGAGTCAGTTAAGTTGTAGTGCCTAAGTAGTATATTCTAATGAGTTATAGGGGTCACAGTGTTGGCAGTATGACTAATTGATATGGAGTCCTGCAACACTCAAATAAGCACAGAGTTTGGAAGCAAACAAATACAGAAAATCATGTTCTCTATTTTAATGGAGTCTGCATCTTCACTCAGGGGTTAACATAAGGATTTATTAGGTGTTTACATCTGATTAGCATTCACCCTTAAAATGTTATTGTAGTGACTAGTAAAAAGTGAAATATCGATGCTCCACTGCAAATTTTTAAACAATACTGCATTCCAAAGAAACACGAGATACTCATCTGGAAGTGAACTGTACTAAGTAGATTTTAGTCTACCAAAAGTGATACAAACAGATGCAGTGTTGGGTTGTCATTAACAAACCAAGGTAGAGTGCAACATATATAAAATGTCTCTTCCAGATGCAAGGCATATATGTGCAGTTCTCACTGGTGTTAAAAATAAATAAATAAAAGTGTCCAACATATGTAGTGCATGTCAGTTTAGAACTAAAATATGAATTGTCTTTGTTATTAATAGTCACAATTACTAAACCCATAGTATTAAAAAATAAAACATATTTTTATTCAGGGGGCAAGCAACCCCCATATGTGGGCTCTGCCCCCCACACCACCTGAAGATTACATATACCAACTCCTGCTTTGCACAACAATGAAGAAAGGAAAATACCAAGTTTTCAATTTTCTGAGTTTTAGATATTTTATCTTTACATTAAATGAATGTATCCCGTATATATCTTATTATATGTGTGTGTTTCTGTATATACAGATAGCTATAACCGATATGTGTGTGTGTGTGTGTGTGTGTGTGTGTGTGTGTGTGTGTGTGTGTGTGTGTGTGTGTGTGTGTGTGTGTTTGAAACAAGAACATCACGGACTTAAAAGCAACATAAAAAGAAAACAAATCATCACAGTCTGAAAAACTAAAAGAAAGAAACAGAATAAACCAAGAATCATCTTGTAAAAAGGAATTAAAACATTTCTTTACTCAGAAATAAATACTTAATGCAGTGAAACAATAAATTGTCATGTGAAAAATACCCCAGTGCAAACTCAAACAAAATAGATAAACATAAAATCCAAAATTCCAAAGCAGAATAAATAAGTTCAGCGTATTACTTTTAGATACATTATCATTGTTTCTGAGTGTTGGCATGTCTTTTATTCTTAGTTTTGTAAAGAATAATAAGCAAACTATATGTGTGCTTTTTGAAACCTGCTGACAAGCAAGAAAAAGGTAAAAACTATAATAAACTGAGCTATGAAATAAAAGATTAAACTGTCAAAACTGCTATATGTCATACAGTCAACTATTAGTGTCATCCATTGTGCTAGAAATAAATGAGCTAAAATAGCACATGATCCACATCCATTCACCCATCCTCAGCCCCTTTTCCCATTTTTGCACATGGGGTTGGGGTGTCACTTCAACAGTGACAATCATCTAGAGCCAAGGTTTACACTGCCAATGGCTAGTCCTGCTGTGAAAGTTCATCCATACCACAAACTCACATCTAGTTTTAATTTAGAGTGTCCAATCCTCCTGCTGCATGTCTTTGGAATGTGTGAACAAACCAGAGCACCGGGAAGAAACTAGAGCACCGGGAAAAAACTAACACAAACACAGGGAGGATGTGCAGATTCCACATAGCAGGCACCCCAGCTGAGAATCGAACCAGAGAACCTCTTGCTATGTGGTGACAATGCTAACCACTGCATCACTGCAGCACCCACAACTACAAAGAAATAAATAAGTTACCAAAATCAGTCATTCCCAATAGAATATAAGCCCATCTACAACACAAAACCTTGTGCAAAGCACATCATATATGTATCCAGTATATAAATATCTCAGATCCATCACTGTGTAAAATGTAAGTAAAAATAATATGACAAAAAAATTCATTACACATGGAAGCAAAATTAGCACATAATTAAATAAAACCATCACAATACAAGAAATATATTAATAGACAAATACTATATAATTCAGCAGTAAAAGCACACCTGTACACAACTGCAAAGAAGCACATATAACCCATAAACTGCTACAGTACATTACAATATACACACCAAGACACTCGACAAAAAATATTAATATACGTATACATATACACCATATAAAAAAAGAAACATACATTATTAATTGCAGTTTATTTTGGAAATACCTACATTGATGATGAGATACATATACCAATATATAAACATGAAATAAGTAAATCAGCTAATAAATATCCTACCTACATTAATACAACCCAAACAGAAACCAAAAACTACAAAAGTAAACAAAGAGTTAATAAATAACTAAATAAATAAATAAGCAAAACAACTCCAGTACAAAATGTGTGTCCACACCTTTTAAACAAATCTGAGAGCACTCCATTTCAAGAAATAAGTAAGATACAAAACAATAATAAAATATGTTAAAAAGAAACTAACATTGAAAATGCACTGTAGTCCTACACAAATAAAAATGAAATAAAAATAAATAAAAAATAAATATAAAAAAGACTGCCAGACACTGAACCTTTCCTATGAATCCGGTCCACTAGCAGTACCTTAAAGCTGACCAACAAGCCTAGCTCTAACTGTGGGATGAGTAATGAAAAGCTGGACTTCACTAATACTTTATGGTCACAGTCAGAGGTGGCTCATGAGTCAAATGGGCCCCCAGACAGAGTTACAGATCAGCCCCCCACACCTCCCACCACACAACCATTCTCGTGTCCTATTATTTTCCTGCTTCTCCGCAGTTACCATAAACACAGTTCAAACTTGTCAGTGAGCATATTCACTTCTTCTTTACTTCTGCAATGATTATGGATATCTGGATTTAATTTAAAAGTTTTATTTCGAATATTTTATAGGACAAAATTCATGTTCATTGAAACTGCATTGAACCACACATTTGTAGAAAATGCATCTGCCCAGTGGCAGATTAAGTGTATCTTTAGGCTGCTTTCAAGCCTGGGCTCCTTGCATACATTTTTAGAACCATTCATAAATGCATGTATTTTTTAATTTACCTTCCTGATTGTATTAAATTGTATCTCTTTGTATAATACAGCACCATTTCTTAGAGTGTGTTTTACATTTGCAGTTATCTAACATTTTTCCAATTAACAGTAGAATAAAATGTATAAACCAATAATAACAAAACTACCCTTTTCAGAACATTTCAACCATAAAAGACCATGCAGACTGCTATCATTATAATTCATGAGCATCAGTCAATATGTGCAATATCTGTTAAACTAAAAGTCATCTGAATATTTTCACATTAAAGAGAACTGTAACTAATAATTACAAACAACTTTCCATTTCAGTGCTTCATCTACAAATTCAGTACCTGCTGACGTATTTCCTATGTTACATTAAAAAAAATGGTGTGTACCAAAAATTAATCTACATTGTGTTAGAAGAGAACCTGCAGACTTCTGCACCAGAACCAAGTATGCTACCTGTTGCACTACTGGTACTGAGCAACTTTACTCTGAAACTCTATGAGTGACACTGTAATCCTAATATATATATATATATATATATATATATATATATATATATATATATATATATATATAAATAATACATAAATAAAAGAGACCTGGGATCACACACACACACACACACACACACACACACACACACACACACACACACACACACACACACACACACACACATCCCTTGCTTC
>NC_056745.1:848104390-848386890 GCF_019279795.1 Protopterus annectens
ACGGTTGTTAAGTGGTATAGTCGATATGTGTCTGTTAATTTAGCTAGATTTGTTATTTTTGTACATTTTTTTAGTTTGCCATATATTTCCTTCTTTTGCTGTTCAGTATGTGTGCCTGAGTTCTGTGACTTATTTCACTGCTTATCTAAACAAAATGACTGCAAATATTAATCAGTTGAAATTGAGATGGGTTGTTTTGTACATCATGAACATCAGAAAACCTCTAAAAGGGTTACTTTGAACTTTTAGTATGCTCTGAATCTAATATTTATATGCTGTGCTAGTCCAAGTGGCAAAGATACTGGAACACAGAACTGATATGATATGCCATTATTACTGAATATACATTATACAGTTAGCCTACTTGAACTTTCAAACTAACTATGATAATTTCTAATGAAGGTATCAATTCACGCTGAAAGCTTAGCTAGCTGCTCTGTAAATATTTAAACTGGTCCAAAAAAAACTATCCCTTTACTTCAGTGTTTGTGTTTGCTTTCATCGGAGAGAGAAAGAATGCATGCCTACCATGGAAATGAACAAAATAGCTATATAACAATACAAGTTGCAGACAGTTGCATGCAAAATGAAATGTCTCATGTTATTCCATTCCACTACGATCTCTTACTTCTTATTCAGTGAAGTATAGTAGTATGCGTTAGTATGTCTTTAGTAGTATGGTAAATTCTAAGCAAAGCTGAATGTGCACTTCTGATCAAGTGCACATGATTTGTATTCCACCTGGAATTTACTAGTTTTTATGTTAAAATGAATAGAGTTCAATAACCACATTAATGATCCATAAAAAGTAAATACAAAGAATTACTGAGTCTTAATCACTATAACAAGTTGCTTCTGTAATCAGACATTTATACCAGTAAATTCAGGCAAATGCTGTGACATTCATTGAGAAGTGAGTGTCATAGAGAGGGATATGATGCACAGGAAGGAAGGAAGGAAGTGGTTCGACCTAATTTCATGTAGATCCCAGGGAGGATGTTACTCAGTAGGCTATTGCTGGATCATGCCAATGTTCTGGTTGACAGTAAGAATCACCTATGTGAACATGCATACCGATCTGATCAGTGCTTAAGAAGGCACTGCGTTTTTTTTTTTTTTGCCAATTGATGATACTTAGAATTTTTATTTTCTTGTGAATATGTCATTTACTGCCATGCCATTGAAATGAAGATGATTATTTATTTAATTATGTATTTGATATTTGTTAACCGAGATGGTCCCACTGGGCAAAATGCTTTTTCAGTGGAGGCCCGGGGAGACAAATCTCCACAAAAAAAGTAAATAACAGTAAGTATACAATAAGATACAGTAAAATGCAAATATCTGTAAATTTAACAATACAATATCAGAAGTAATAATATATCATCAGCAGTAATAACAGTATAATGTAACTATAAGTAAGGAGTAAGAAGATAGATAGAGAAGGTAATTATCAGTAGTAATAATATATCATCAGCAGTAATAATAGTATAATGTGACTATAAGCAAGGAGTAAGAAGATAGAGAAGGTAATTATCAGTAGTAATAATATATCATCAGCAGTAATAATAGTATAATGTAACTATAAGTAAGGAGTAAGAAGATAGAGAAAGTAATTATCAGTAATAATAATATATCATCAGCAATAATAATAGCATAATGTAACTATAAGTAAGGAGTAAGAAGATAGAGAAGGTAATTATCAGTAGTAATAATATATCATCAGCAGTAATAATAGTATAATGTAACTATAAGTAAGGAGTAAGAAGATAGAGAAGGTAATTATCAGTAGTAATAATATATCATCAGCAGTAATAATAGTATAATGTAACTATAAGTAAGGAGTAAGAAGATAGAGAAGGTAATTATCAGTAGTAATAATATATCATCAGCAGTAATAATAGTATAATGTAACTATAAGTAAGGAGTAAGAAGATAGAGAAAGTAATTATCAGTAGTAATAATATATCATCAACAGTAATAATAGTATAATGTAACTATAAGTAAGGAGTAAAAAGATAGAGAAGGTAATTAGTTGTAATAATATATCATCAGTAGTAATAATAGCATAATGTAAACTATAAGTAAGGAGTAAGAAGAGAAGGTAATAGAGAAGGAAAAGAAGTAGATGTAAGTTACAACTTTACTATCACACAACTACTTTATTACATGCACGTTTGCCTTTTTTGCCTTTTCCTCTTCATCGTTTATGATTCTTATCAAACTTCATTATTCCTTCCACTGTCACAGCATCTATTTTGTTCATCTATGAGTTTCTGAAAACTTCCTTTGACTTTCTCCACATGCAGATCTGATATATTATTTCTATCTTTTCTTCAATTCATCAGTGTCATTTTATATGCCAGTGTTACGTTTTCCTGAAATTAAGTAAAAAATGAATATAAATAAAGACCAAATTTTCTTTATCATAGTCAACATTCTTTGTAGCCTTCTTTCAAGAACTCTTACTATCAAGGATGGATGTCCACATTATTAATGAAAGCCATCATAGCATTCTTTTACATGTGTGTGGGTCAATAGCTAGGTGAATGCCCTATTTTATACTGCCATTTCATTTTCTATCAAGACTTATATAAAATTCTCATAAAATATTCAGATCTTGATTACACTGTATTAACAACCTAAAATGAACTTGTTTCCTCTATTATAGATGTTCTCCATAGACCTGACATACTGCTTTTCAAAAGCTGAAAATAACTTCTGCTGCATTAATTTAGCAAGGGAAAATTCCCAGTAGTACTAGACAGAGGTTTAAAATAGATATAAACAGAAATCTGCTGAAGTACCTAAATACACAAAGCCACAGATTAGTTCTAACAGACACAAGACTAGGTAAGTAAACACAATGTTGTCATGTATTTGGATTTGGATAAGTTGGACATCTATGAATAATTTCAAAATGTTTATTGGAGCAAATTGGTGTAGCAGTCTCTATCTCACGTAATCAGATTTCATTGTATCTTAGCTATATGTTGACGATGCTTTTCTAGTGTGAGCTACTAAAAAACATTGTTCACTGTTTGAAATGAAAGATTTGTGAGTCAGAAAACTAGAGAATATGAGAGTAAACATTTTGAGACTCTGTGGTCTTCATTTTATAGAGATTAGTAGTTGGCTGAAATGAGACAATGTAGGCCTGAAGCAAAATTTTGCAGTCCAAAATATAGTGTGCTACTTAAAAAGAAAGCAGTCTCAGAGACCTTACCAATGAAGCAGTCCATATGAGGTAAAACATTTCACAATATTTCGAGGAAAGCATTATGTCTAAGTAACTAGACAACTACTGTTGCTGTATGAGTCAGTGAATGTAAACATCATGCAAAGAGTGTACAAAAGTAAGCTTCAAACATGATCACATTAGTCAAGAGCTGTAGGTGTCCCAAATCACTTCAATTCATTAAATCATTTTGTTAAGGCACACCAAATATATATGTCAAATGTCCTGTTTTTTGCATAATGTTAAGATTTTTGCATCAAAATTTTAGTCTGTTTGTCATAAACTCTGTAGTATTCCTGCAGATCACTAAGGATTAAAGTCACAAAGTAATGATATACTTTTGAGTTTCAGACTTTATATCCTCCAGAAAATGTAATTAATACAAAACATGTCATTCTATCAACTTTTTAAGATTATATGAGCAATACTTAAAACCTGTTACTATTTTTCCCCTTTAAAAAGGCTTTGTCCAGATTTCTTGTGCTAAAAGGTTGTGAGGTATGATATATGAGAGTATAAGTACATGCAGTAAGACTAGTTGACAACACAGTGTCTCATTGGGTAAGATTGCTGCCTGTCAGCCCAGGTGTTCAATCCTAACCTATGGTCACTGTCTTTGCAGAGCTTGCATGTTCTTCAGATGTCTGTCTAGGTTTTGTTTGGGTACTCTGGTTTTGTTCCACTTCTCCAAAATACACAGGTAGGGGTTTTTACTGCAAACTGTCCATATACATTGTATTTAGCCATATAGTTCTTACCTGGATGATTAGCAAAATGGTGCCCTGATAAACAGTTCACTCACTTGGTTAATAAATGAGCAAATACGTAAGTTGTTGCACTGACAGGTATGGCATTTACAGCTGTACAAAAAATATGCAAGGCAGGAGAAGCTCAGAAGTACTGATTTTATTTTATTGGATGAGTAGCACTCTGTCACTTGCAAGTATATCTTGGAACAAAGCTGTCTTAAAAGTAGCTGACCGAAAGATTCTTTTTACATTCTGCAACCATAGACAGTCTGTTGTATGACTTTATTAAACATCTCTATAATTTTAATACATGATTGGGCTGATAAATATAAGACAATAGTTTATCACATTGCATTACTTTTTTTATTGTATAGATGTGTTAGGTTTAATTTTCATTCATGACATCATTAAAATGTATTTGCTTTAATACTGGAATAGGTAAAGCATGCAGGATATCACTTTGGCACTCATGACATTTTCAAAGGAGCTAATATAATGACTATCCAGTTATGATGGCCGTCACTCTGTCCAAGGAAACATCAGTACCCACAAGCAGCTGTGGCTCACCTTCAGTCTCACTGCTACAGGGTAGCTCACTTCCTGAGATAACCACCTCACCATTCTTGGCTGCAAGTGAGCGGTCTGTCTTGGTCTCCCCCAGGCTACCAGACCCACATGCTTGTCTCCAAGCCTGACTGCGTGTAACTGCATGAACACATGGTACTGCATTATCAAAATCATTCCCTATCAGGACATCTGCAGGGTGGTAGTTAGGTACCATTGTTGTCTCAAGGCAACCTACTGTTGGCATTTTGTCATTCCCACTTACTGGCTCTCCCACCTTTTGTTCCCCACCTTGCCTCCATGAACATCAATATGCTACATGGCCCCACTGGTTGCATGTAAAACATTTAACCCTAGGTCCTGGATGTGTACCTGGACTAGTGGCTTCCCCTGTTACTGGTGGATTCTGTTGGAGCAGCCTGGGCTACCCACCATGTGCTCCCTTAGACCCATGAGCAGCAATGGGTGTCCTGTGCAGGGATGCCCTGTTTGCTAGGTATAGGTCTCCCTTCTTCCCCAACTCATCTACAGTAAGGCATTGTCCATCAACTAACCAGATTCTTATGTTCTCAAGCAAAGTGCTAAGGGCGTGTTCCCTCACCAAAAGGTCTGCTAGCCCTTCAAAAGTGGTGACCTGATCAACCCTGCATCAGTCAGCCCTTGGTCAACATCATATTGTTTACATATCCTCTCAAACATATGAATGAACATATCAAAATTATCCTCCTTTGTAAATTTTGGAAAACATTTACTGACTTTTCTTGCTTCTGGGGTTTGGTTGCTCCCTTCACCATTACATCCATGACTCTGGCAAAGACTCAGCAACTCCTTTTAATGTTGCCTCTGCCTCTCCTTCTCCTCAGGTTCCAGGCATAGCAAATTCTCATTTTCCTCAGTCACTAGATGCCTCAGTTTCTCTGCTACCTCTATTTCCAAATGATTGGCCTCTAACTCAAGTCTCTTTAACTCCAGACAGATTTTTAAGTCCTCTGTGGAAAGGTTGAGCTGTCCATTCTCTGAGAGTTGTACATCCCCACAGCCAGTCTGATTGTCCTCCTGGTTGCTATTCTCTGATGCAACAGTGACTAAAGCTGCAGTCATGTCTGCCTTAGTTAAGCTGGCATGCAGCAGTCCTTTAGCCTGGCACATCTCAGCCAACTGGCATCTTGTCAGCTTGCCATACTCCTCTGCTGACATGCTTGCCTGCTCTCCCTGACTAACTAAGCTAACACAAAAAAATAAAACAATTGTGATATGAACTCTGAATGTTCACCGTTGGCTGATTAATAGTACAAGCACCATCAATGATCACTGTACACAAGCTACAGGCATTCAATATCCACACCATTACAAGCCAATTAACATGTGATGTGGCGATCTCACCACTATCAACCAATTAATATGTGATGTAGCTGTCCCAAACCAATTAATATGTGACAGCTCTGCACTGGCCCAGTAATTAAGGAGCCTCAATCCTCACTACTAGCATCAGTGAGGGATGTGCATATTGGGAGGATGACAAGTACATAGACAGTAAAGTACACTTTCCCTTAAGAGCACACAGAGATCACAGTCAGTCTGGGGCTGGTTTCTCCCTCTTTATCCAGATCCCCAATCATACTCCCCACTGGCACAGCTACAGGGTTCAGATCTCAGCCGAGTGGTCATGCCAAAACATTCCAGCACCCTCTGTATCCAACCAGTGCTTCGTGTCCCTGCCCAAGTAGTTGACACACACATACACACACACACACACACACACACACACACACACACACACACACACACACACACACACACACACACCTTTGAGATTTGATGTATATACAAACACATAGACACTCCTGGGGAAGGCTGGCACAGGTTTTACTAGCTATGTCCCCTTCTGTCCAGACTATTAGGTAGTAGCCACCAACCACTACTTATCAGCTACTGTAACGCCCTTACAAAGGGTGACCAATTCTACTGTGCAATGTTACTGTTATCCAAATGGTAAGTGTGTCCAAGACTAAGGCTATTTAGGAGTAGCCCATGCAGTGTCACCAAATACATATGCAAGTAGTTTAAGAGCTTAAATATCTCTAACAAACCAGCCACAATTAAAAGGTTTAAATATACATTTAATAATAAATCATAAAAGAACAAGACGATACTTAGTAACTTAATACAGTGACAACAGAGTTCAGATCATAAGAAATATTTTAAAACAACATTGCATGATAGTCTCACATAAATACAGAAAACATTTAAAGTAATCTTACTAAGTTCCTATCTTTCTCTAAGAGAAATCAGTGTAATCTAAGTCTTACAAGTGCTGATGAGAGGATGTTGTCAGATCCAAAGACAAATACAAAATGCACTGACTCACTCTCTGAGCTAGTTCCTAAGTTACTATCAAACATTTTTGCTGGTTTATCCCAGATTACATAATTCTTTGTCACCTCTGTGTCAAAAATACTTATTTTCAGAAGTTTGCCTGGAACTGGAAGTCGTAAAACAGTTAAACACTTTTACCTTTCAAACCTGCAATTATTTCTGTTTCCAGCCAATAGAAATAATTTCTAGATGCAGACATTCTGTATCCTAGCTGAGATATAGTCAGTGAAAGCAAACTAAACCAGCAGTATGGTGAACTGCACAGGAGAACAACTAGTTCAAATAATCCAATAAAACACACTCCATAAAGCGGACGCATAGAGAAGTATAGTAAAATCCATAGTTCTTATTCAAACAATCCACAAACCTTTCAGGTACTAACCCTTCTTCAGTGTGTATAAAAACAATTAACAGTCAGTTTATTTAAATAAGACATTTCACTGGCACAGCCCAATCAAATTCAGCAATGAATTAGTACAAAAACCTTACATAACATGATAGAACAATTCAAGTAGTCTATACTAAAAATTCTAAAGCTTTTAAATCACATTCTTATTGTATAAAATCCATATAGAAAACATAAAAACATGTAACCATCATTATATAATTTCCATAATATTACATATTTTATCATTATTTCAGCCTCATTTGCTTCTTTTTCATTATCGGTTTTATACTAACTGTTGTAGTCAAGCCAGGACTACCATCAGCATTCAAACATATTATCCACTCATATTCGCACAATTCTAAAGAACTATTCAAACCACCACCCCTCTTATGTTTATATCGCATATCTATAACTCATATATATTTGCATGAGTGGCACATTGCATGATTTTACTAAATCCTAGACAGTGGCTTGTATGTTGAAGGGATGGGATAGGGTGGCTGTTGTGAAGATGGTCAGGTGATGGCTGTTGACAAGACAAGTTCTGAAAGTTATGTTGCAGGGTTAAGCTTTGGTGAATGGTGATTCAGGAGATTATACTTTGTGGGTGTCGCTGTCCTTATGGTTTTAGCATGGAGCATTTAGGGTGTCAGAGTTGTTAGGGTCAGTAGTTTACCGGAATGTGTCATTATATTCTGTGTCAGTACAAATTTGGTTGTATAGATCTAAAACAGATAGTTAGGGAGGGACATGCAGATAGTTCTGGGAAAGGAAAAGAATGATTAGCTGTGTCCAGTGGGTTGGGCTAGGAGATTACTGCAGACTCATGCAAGGAGTCCTCAAGAGTTGTTTTTTTTTTTTTTTTGGTTGAGAGGAGGAAAGGTGATAATGGGTAATCAGTTTGTATGTGTGAAGAGGAGGATTTTTCAGTGTATTGATTTTCTGGGAGAGAGCTTTTCCATTCATTCCTTTTGCATGGGAATAGCCTCAGATTTAGCAAGAGAAGGCAGATTAGGTGGATCTTTGGTGTTCAAATGCTTTTTTGTCTTGTATTAGATAATTGGCTAAGGTGGTTGTATTAGTATTAACATTTTTTTTCCTATTTAGGAAAGGAAATTGTCATTCTGGGTCATTCCCCTTTTCACTGGGAAGTGAAATAGGCTGCAGTTAGGCCAGCTGGCAGCAAGTGGGGTTTACATTGCTTTGGGTGGAGAATCATATGGCATGGTATCAAAGGCTTCAGGTGGCACAGCTCACAGATGAGTTTGTGTTTATACAGTCACAAAGTGGGCTTCCGCTAGTCCTGATGGTACATTTAGCAGGTAATTATTTGGGAATATTGGCAGTTGGTATATAAAAGAAGAGAGGATTTGGTTACTTTGAAGCAGTTATACCTGGGTATGTCCATTGTGTGGTCCGAAATAGTATCACATTTATTATGGAGGATTGCCTGCAGTTTTTTGGCTTTAGAGCAGGCTTGTCAGTTTATTAATTTTAGGCTAATGAGGCAACTGGTTAATTTGGGTATTTATATGATAGAACATAGGGATTTTGATGACAGAGACCCATTTTGGTTCGGAGAACATAGATTGCACCTGAATGAGTTTGGTTTGGATCTGGTTAATGTACACTTAGATTTGTTTTTAGAGGGTTTGGTGAAGGTCCTGCATTGAGAGGAACAGGCTGTGTCAGTTTGGTGGGAAGAGAAGAGGGGCAAGCTTGTCCCTCTTCTGTTCCCACTTTGTTGTTGGGTGTTTGATTCAAGGAATTTGGAGAATGACAGTGAGAGGTGGGGCGCTGCTTTCTTAAGTAACAGTAAGTGAGCAGTGGTGACAATCCTGCTTATTTGGGCAGGATGAGCAGGGATACGCTGCCCTGATGAATGATTATATGGATGTTCATGCTATGATAAATAAATTAAAAATGCCATTCAATAAAGTTATTTTTAAGAAGGTTTAATAAAGGTCATCAAATACAATTTGGTGTGGTGTGTTTTATTGAGGGGGACTAGGAAAAAATGAAGTTTGGGAACAAACAATTTGTCCAGGGAAACCTTCAGTGCTTGGGTTAGGCAGATATGATAAAAAGGGAGGTTAGGGACTGGGCGAAGGGTGGAAAGGATGTTAGGGCTAGGATGGAAGTGGAAGGAGGTTAGGTAGAGCTGTGGTCAAATAAGGGTTAAATTACCAGGGAAGAGAGTTGGGAGGAAGTGTGCTAGGCATGGGAAGGGTCTTAGAGGGTTTTTATGTAAGTGTAGCTGGGAAGGGATCAGATTTAAGCTTGAACTTGCTATTCATTCTCCCTCCGTCTTTTTGAGGGCATTGAAGATTTTTGTGGGTTTGGTTCTTAAGTGAAGAAGAGAGCCAGGCTTTTCCCTCTTCTGTTCTCCTTCTGGTGTTGGGTGTTTGATTCAAGTAGTTTGAGGTATGAAAGTGAGTGGTGAGAGGCTGTTGTGATAAATAAGAATAAGCGAGTGTTGGTGACGATGCTGCTTATTTGGGCAGGGTGATTGGGGATATGCTGCCCTGATGAATGGCTACACGGTTATTCATGCTGTGATTAATAAATTAAAAATATATTTCAATAAAGTTATGTTTAAGAAAGTTTAATAAAGGTCATCAAATTCCATTTGGTGTGGTGTGTTTTACCAGGACAAACACGATTTCAATAAAGTTAATTGTAATATATTTCATTTGTTGCTGGATAATGTCAGCTGGCCATCTGAAACCATTCACTCTGGCTGTGATTTTCAACATTTGTGTGTATACTGAAGCAGAGGGTAGAATTCACTGCTATTGAGAATTTGATTTGTTTAAAAACTCGCATTCTTTATCAATGATCCTCCACACTCAAACAATATAAAAAAAAGATTTTTCAACATTTAAAAAAAATCCTTGCAGTTATAGCAAAAAGAGATTAACTTGGGTAAGCAAATGTCTAAGAGGGAACATTTCATAATGCCAAAATCCTGAAAGATCAAATTTCATATGGCTGAGACCATATGATCTAACTTTCAGAATCCTGACATTGTAAACTGAGATGTGCATACATAGTGGAATGGGAGATTCCCCTTTCCCTCATTGTAGTGTGATCTCAGAGTTGGAATATTTAAGTAGTGGGGTGTGGGGGGTGCAGGGGGCCTTGCCCCCCTGCAGAAACATTTAAATTGTTGTTTTTTTATTTTTTGGATTTGTTTCGGAATTTCAATATTCTGAAATATTGATCATATGGCGCAATAATATGAAATATGATGTTTCAGAATTTCGAGATTCTGAAGTGAATCCATCCAAGAATATAAATTGTCAAACCTCTGGTCCTCTTAAGAAATAAAAAAGGAACTTATCCAACAAAGAAAATTTCCAGAGATATATTTATAAAAAGTCTAGACAACATCATTTAACTAATTGTTGTAAGTAATGCTTATAAAAGATCCTACGTTAATAGTTAATAAATTTAACCAGTCATTTGAGAAGGCATATAGTATCTGTAAGCAGTTCTGGATTTATGATGACAAATGGTATCAGGCTGACAGAGCCTCTCCATATCCCATGTTAAGTACTGATAGTATCAAGAAAGCAATACCTGGAATTAAAAAGTCAACATCTATTGGGTCTGATATGACTCAGTTGATCGTTACATGTAATATAAGAGACACCATTATACCAAAGATGAAACTGATGTCTAACAATTTGTTATACTACAGAACTATTCGAAGTTCCCGAAAAGGATAGCAGGGGGATATGAAAAATTATCAACCAGCATGTATAACATTTATTATAGTAAATGTTTTAAGAGGAGAATTTCTAAACTTGTATGTAGTAATGGTAATCTTGAAATGTTAGATCTGTTTCAACACTGGTGTTGAAAGGATAAATCTACCCTCACAAATCTCAATGACTTCTGTGAAAATGCATCTTAGGCATTTGATGTAGGAATCACATTAGGTATAGTGTACTTTGATATGGCAAACAAATTTGACCCTCCCCCCAATCAAGTGATATTCACTGCTAAAGTAATCCTTGCATTTAGAGATGAATCATGTCTTGGCTTGCTGACACAACACAGTTATAAATCATGGTAAAAATATAATCCCCTTCCAGTGAGTATTGGTGTTCCTCAAGGATTTGTGCAGGGTCTCATTCTGTTTAACACTTTCTTATCAAATTTCCCCAAAACAGTCAATGTGGATTAGCAAATATACAAATGACTTAAAGATTTTTTTTTATTAATAATGACAATAGGATGTTAACTACTAACAACTATATGTCTGCTATTAGCTACTGGGCTGAGTCTACTGACTTAAAATTTAGTACAGAAAATGTTTATAATGTGATTTGGCATTTAATATTCAATATCTCTCTCTCTTCTCATCTACTTTGAATGTTTGAGAACTATGAAAACATGAGAATTTTGATTGCTACTAATTTTTCCTTTCACAAGCATGTTGATGTGATTAAATGTAGAGCTATGCGACAACTTGGAGCAATGTTAAAGAAATTTAGAACTAGGGACAGTAATGTTTGAATTTGATTTCTAGTTCAATGTTAAAATATGACAACATTTTTGCATTAACTGTAAGAGTCAGTTTTCATTTCTGGAAAGAATACAAAGATGTTTGACAAAGAACATCTATAGTGTCAAATATTTCTCCTACAAAGAAAGAAAAATGGAAAGTATGAAACCTTTACCCTTTACACTACCACTATATTCGAGGCAACATTTCCTTGGCCTACAAGGAATTTAGTGATTCTTTTTTCACAAGAGAGATTTTATGTAAAATGAAACCAGGTAAATGTTTCCTTGAGGCATAACGATTTAAAATTGTGTACACCATTACTGAAAACTACTTCAAGACAAACGTTCTTTACTGTGAAAATTCCAGTATTACGGAATGAAGTCCTTGTAAGGATTGGCATAATAAATACACTACCTTATTTAAGAGAAAACTGGGTAACTGGATTGGGAATTTGGTTTATGATCCTAAATTTATGGAGTCAGTGTTAGAAGAGTGTTGGCAGAGTTGAAAAAATGTCTAGCATGTTTACAGTTTTACAGTACGTATTGTTATTTTTCATCTACTTATCTGAGAGTGCTCGACGGTGAATTAAGAGTCGCCGTTATATTGTTTGTCAGTTCTTACTTACATAGTTTGTTACTTATGAAAAGCGCATCCCTTGACTTTTTCCTTTACATCAGTATACTGTTTCACAATATTGTACAAGTTTTGTATATGAAATATGTTTTCACTGTGTCCTTCTCCCTCTCGTCTTTTCTGCTTACCTCTTAAGCATTTGCTTCTTTGTGCTTGGTCAAGGAAGTCGTCTTGTTTCTGAAGCTATAGATGGCACCCATGTTGTTTGCTTCCTGTGAAACCCCTTGGATTTTGCAGTTTTATAGATTTACTGATATATTGTAGTCTGCATGTAAGTTTCAACTAGTCAGTGGGCTGTAGTCATTTTTTCTGTGAGCAGTTCCTTGACATTTAGAAAATGTTTTAAACCGATAGCTGTAAAAATGGACTAGTGCCAATCCTTTACTTGCTCTTATATCCTAAAAGTAGCAAATATTGTGTTAGCCTTTGCAACTGCTACTTATGTCTGACTTAAAGGGAACAGGGCTAACAAATCTGACCTCCCTGAGACAGGGAGCCTGTGTGATGTCATGTGTATCAGAGGAGTAATACGAATTATTTTGTCAGCACCCTGCATTTTGAGTTGTGCAACTGCTGTAGTTAGTCATCACCTGTGAACACCAGGTGAACTCCTTTTAATCGCCAAACTTTTTATGACTGCTTGCATGCAGCCTACCAGTATGAAAGGTTCTCAGATACTCAAAAATGATGGATTGATTTCATCTGGGACTTTATAACAAGGCACTTGCCCATACAGGCTGGCTTATAGACATGCAAAGTAGTGTGCTAACTGAGATACAAGCAGATCAAAATCTGTTGTGGTATGTTCAAAAACATTTAACTTTCAGTGGCATGTACATCACTAAAGCTTTGTGGTTCGAAAGCCATTGTGTAAAAGAGTATATGTTAGTATTTATTTTTTTTTAGTAATAGTGTTAATTTTAGCAGTCATAAGTAAGAAAACATTTAAAATTTCTTCAAAAGAGAGTAAATAATGTTAATCTGTACCACTGGCAACATAAACATTTGCATTATCAGACTCTTGAACAGAGAAAAAGAAGGACACAAACTTCAGTTTCATGCTGTACAACAAAAAAGACTGTGTACAAAAGTTTTAAAATAGCTGGAAAATGGAAGTTCATGGATAGGCAACTAATTCCTGCATAAAGAAGCACCCCCTGTTACCTCATAAAGTACATTTCTTCAGTATTTTATTTTATACCATTCAAATATCTCTGTGAGAAAATGCAGTTGAGTAATTGGACGGCACATTGGCGCAGGCGTTGTGTTGTCGCTTCACAGCAAGAGGTCCTCCTCTTCAATTCTCGGCCTGGGTACCTTCTGTGCAGAGTCTGCATGTCCTTCCTGATTCTGTGTGTGTTTTCTCTGGGTTGTCCAGTTTCCTCCTATGTTACAAAGACATGCATCTGGAGTGTTTCTGCCCGAGCCTCTGCTGAAAATTGGCTAAGTTCCAAGTCGGACTTTCCTAGTAAACAAATGTTAAATAAATAAAAATTTGCAACTCTGCATGCAATGTTTGCAAGAAGTAAATGTCCTTTGTGGTGTTTTTGAGACCTTTGCAATGCTCCTGCTCTCTTATTTGTACATCTTCCAGACAATTTTATGATGTCACATTTACATGCAAGTATAATGTAAAAAAAAGCAGTCAGATCTATGTGACAGACAGATCGATCTTTTAAATGTATGAAACAGTCTCTTGAACTTGATGTTTTTTCTTGATAAAGTGAATGGACAGATAGATTTCAAAATCCCCTCAGTGGATAGCAGTACAATTATCTGTGTTGCACATTAAGATTTTATAACAAATGTTATTTATTATTTATTGCATTAAATTTTGTTAACTACACTGGGTCTTTCTGGACTGTGAGTGCATTATACAGGATAACTAGAGAGAAAAATTATACAATGTACAAAATCAATCTTCTAGGGAAAAACTACGAAAGATGAAATAAAATCCTGTATACAAAATAAATCTTCTAGAAAAATGAAGATTGAAATAAAGCTGTTACAATTTAAAAGACTGATGAGACACAGTCACAGCAAAATAATGTGATTAGCGCTTATGGTGGTCAGACTCACGTCATACCATTTAGTTTCACTGCCCCAAAAACGTTGCTACAAGATTGATATAAGAGAAAAAACATGAGTGTAACAGAAGTAAAATATGTATAAATAACTATATGCAATAATAGAAATAAGAAACAAAACAGTAAGTTTGACACATATTCTCTTCATGTGAAGGAGACTGTAAAATGGACTGTATTTTGTAATCTTAGAAAATAATGTTACAGTTTATGACAGTGGTCAAACACTGTCACAATGTTGTGCTTTAAATTATATCAACAATTCTGTTACAGATTGATATATGATAAACAAGTTAGAATGTAACAGAGATAAAATAGATAATTGTTATAGTGCAATGTGACAGATTAACAAGAGGTCAGTAACAGAAGAGATTCCTTGTGTGGAGTCATGCAGTAGTGTGGTATTTAACACTGCTGCCTGAATGTCCCTGTTCTCCATTCTTCTTCTTAGCTTGGGTACCTTCTGTGTAGTATAACCCAGAACGTTATAAATTTGTCACTTGGGTAATGAATAAAGATACGGATGCTTGCCATAAATAGATGCTGTTTACACAATATTTTCTTAACGATGTTAACCAGTTTTTGACTGCCAAAAGAAATGGTTTGGTAGGCAGATAGAGCTATTCAATAAGGGCATAGCGGAGTAGCTGTGCTGGTTACATAATACTTATTTATAGTACTTGATCGGTTTAGAAATGCCAAAGGAGAGCACTGGCTTGGTAATGGAGACAGCAGAGCTATGACATGGGGACATAGCTGATTGACTTGGATTGTGCCATGTTTGTGGGCAAAAGAGGTGTTCTACAAGATGTAAAAAATGTTAGTGCTGAAGCAGGGAAGACAATAAGTAGAGTTGTGAAAAGAAGTGGTAATACGGAGTGACAGGAGGGGTGCTTCAGCTAAGGAAAGTGAGATAGAGGAATGACCGAGGGACATAGCACAGAAGAGGGATTATAACAAGGAGGTTCAACGGTTAAGACATTGGTAAAGTAGAACTTGGAGTGTGCAGAGTAGATTTGACTTTACGGGTTCTTTGTATTGATATAAAAAATACTAAGATAGTGTTTGACAAGGTTTGATGTTAAAGGAGTTTGGTATTATTATGTGAATCTGCAGTCACCACAACATGTTAGCTTGTTGGAATTTGAGATTAGGATCTGTGAGAAGGTTTGAAGACTGTGTCAGAAAACCAGCACCTATCTTTGAGGAAGAAAATCAGCTCTGCTCTGTGTCTAAACAGCTTTAGCAAAGATAACGATGTTTCAGAGTAAGAAATAAAACAGTAAGGCAAAGCAAGACATCGAGCAATCACTTATGTGAAGGGGTGGTTCCAAAGAGAAAAAAAAAGCAAATTGAAATACGAGCTGCAAATGAAAATAGCTGAGTTACTGAGGAATATACTGAAGCACAGAGACCAGTGATGTTTATTTGAAAGTTAGATGTTCTTCTGCAGAAGTGTAAACCGGAAGAACAGTTGGTTATTATGTGAGAAGTAGTTAGAAGTATTTAGCGAGGAATGAATAGGAAAGGGAGAGATGGTAGAGATCACTGGTCAGTTATCAAAGTAAGGAAATGGGGTACCCTTGGATTTATTAATGAACTGATAACTAACGATTGAGGACCTCAGACCTTATAAAGTCTTCCAAAAATATGAAAGTCTATACAAAAATCCACCTTGTCTCAGGAAAAGTTTAACTTATGGAGCACTTGTCTAAAAATCTAAAGAAATGTGTAAATTCCTCTTTGGAGTAAATCAAAGCAAGCTTAAAAAACAGTTATCCACACCTCAATGGAACTCCAGAAGACGGGAAACAGTAGATTGGCTTAACACAGTTTTAATGCTGTAAGAAAGCACAACACATTAACGATACTCTTTGAAACTACGTTTTCATCCTCAACTTCATCAGATACAACTAACAAACTAAATTACATGCCTTAAATACTTCAATTAAATACAAAATTCACCAATAAAAACAGTGCATCACTAAAATTAACATGTTGTAGGCTTTACCCACAATCCTTTTCAGCTCCACTAACATAAATAACTTCATTTACAACAATTCTGCATTTTAAAAATTCTTTTTAATACAATTTGTAATATAAAATAATCCTTGTAACTGCTTGCATTAATAAATGTTAAAACAACATCTCTCCTTAAGGGTAATAAATCATAAAAAAATTGATATATAAGTTTATAAAATTCAAATTGCAGGCACTCAGCACAATTAAATGTCACATTTGTATACTTTTTTGTAAATGTTATAATCTTGCCGCTCTCAGCTTTCAAACTGGGGCCAGCGATAAACCATAGATAACTGTTTTCTGAGCTACAATTGCACCTTTTTCTCCTTCATTGTGGTTCAAAGCAAGCTTAAGACATACCATGTATTTTTTACATATTTTAGCTATCAGGCTGGTCAAGAATCAAGTCTTTGTACATTAGATGTACAGTCACTGTATAATAATATTTTCCATGAGGGGGGAATATTACTTAATAAATATGTATATATGTGTGTGTGCGTGCGGTAGCATTGTCTCCTCACAGTAAGATGTTGTCCTGTTCGATTCTCAGCTAAAGCATCTTCTGTGTGGAGACATGTGTGAATGGGCATACCTTTGTTGAATGTCTGGAGTTCCGCTGTGGCGACCCCTAACCAGGAAAAGCTGAAAGACACAACATATATATATATATATATATATATATATATATATATATAAATATAGATATAGATAACACACATTTGAATTTAGCGATTTCCTTTTGCAATTGATAGAGATGGTGAGATCCAAAAGGTTTTTTCTTTTAGTACTGGGATGAATACTATTTTCAGACTAAAGGTATTGCTTTCTGGGATTTTTTTGTCTCTATATATTTATTTATTTAACATTTGTTTACCAGGAAAGTCTGACCTGGAATGAAGCCAATTTTCAGCAGAGGCCCAGGGAGAAGTGATCCAGATGCATGTCTTTGAAATATATGTGGAACTTTTTACAGGTTTTCTAACAGAAATAATTTCATCTGCCACATGCAGACTTGGTGTCATATTCTGGATGACTTTTTTTTTTTTTTTTTTTTTTTTATGGAGAGGAAGTGAGTCTCACCTGGAAGATTCTGCAAACTATTGTAATGGCACTACAGTGGGTATATCATCTGATATGAAGAATGATAGGGTCAGTATTGATTTTTTTGGATGTGAAGTTTCAGACATCTGATGGAACTTATTTGAATGTCATGATTGTTAGAAAACCTTTCTCTGATAATTATTTTTTTACATCAGAAGTTGTCATCTAAACCTATGATTCACATCATTTCTAAGTCATAGTTTATGTGGATGAAACAAATTTGTTCAACCAATGAACAGTATAATGTCTGTATGAGATTTAATGCATTTGCTTATACATAGATCATATGAGCTAGAAATGTTGGATAAAGTTATGTCTGAAGTAGAGTCTATAGCATGCAGTGAATTATTAACTTTTGTAGAAAAATGTGACTAACATGTGAATAAGCCTAGATTTATCTCTACATTTGATAGCAGTGCTAGCAAAGTAAACAGTTTTTTATAGAAATTTGGCTAATTTTAAGGGAAGGCAAGTATTTTATAATGTACTTTTTGAGATTTGTAAATTTACATATAATAACGATAGAATTTTATGTCAAGTCTTAGGTAAATGTTAGTATGCCTAGAAAATGATTTAGTACAGAATAATGAAGATAGAATTAGATCACATATATACAGGCATTGTAATGTGTATGAAGCAGTACAACATATTGACAATTTTTCCACTGAAAACAAATATAAGTTATATAAAGTTCATAAAGAAGAGAAAGTAGAACCTGTAAGTTTCTATGATCCTAGGTGGCAACACCAGTAGTACGTTACTGTAGTCTGACTGACCTGTGCAATATACTTTTAGCTCCAAAAATACTAAGGTATTCTTGACCACTATTAGCAATGTAAAAAGTAACAAAAAAATAAACATTCACAGAGATCCTTCTTTAAGTTTACATCATCCAGCTTCTTTCTTTATGATCACTTTGATCATAAGAAGACTTCATCATAAAATAAAACTCTTAGTTTGCAGTAGTTTAAATCTTCTTGAAAAGGGAGAAGTGGACTAGGCTGTTTGGTATGATTGGTTGATGGGATGGAAAAACTGATTGGTTAGAAGAATATGTATTGGCTTGGTGGAAAAGAAACTCCCTTATTAGAATATGGAGACAGATTGGTATGGTTGCAGTACTCTTCCTTTTCAGGAAAATTTGCAAAAAAAAATTGCATAAGAACTTGAATATATAGACACATACCAGAGTTAAAATATGTGTCTTTAACATTGCCTGTTTATGCATTAGGCATAATGAGATTATTTTTATTATTAATTTTTATTTTTGGTCCACTTTTATCATTGTAGCTGAGGGAGTCTAGGAAGAAAATGTCTGTATTTTCTGCAGCTCCAGTATGCAGAGATTGAATATGATCCAGTGAAAAAAATTAAATTTATTTGGAAATCCTAGCCATGCTTTCACTTCTGAGAGGGATGATTTTTCAGATTACCAGTGATGGTTACAAAAATTAAGAAAATGCAAGCTATTAACATAATAAACACAATTATAGAGAATGAGGCTGGATTCTGTTGTTGTTTTATTTGCCCTGGTCTAGGTGAAAGAATTAATCAGGGTGTCTACAGAGACAAGCCATCTTTACTGAAGACTGTATGCATGACTAACTCTCTACTTGGCCCACTTTTATGAGGTTATTTTTCCTGTGTTCCTTGTCTTCCTGGAAACAGCAAGAATCACCTCAAGTGTGTGCAGTCCACTTTTACGGAGATTTCTATAATGATACCTCCTGTCTAAAGATATATAAAATTATTCATGGCATTTAAAGTATAATAGACTGAAAAAATATTTAGCTTCTAGTTATTGTGGCATATTTTATGTGGAACACATTTTACACTCTTTTAAAATATTTTTAGGGAGCATATAACATATGTGAGATGCAAAAAAATGCAAACTGCATTATATAAACTTGCATAAACATAGATTTATGCATGCAGTTATAACAATAAAAAAAGTCATCATCAGAGCCCATGAAGTGGTGTTTTTTTTTTTTTTTTTTTTTGTTCAGTAGTGCGATTTGCATATTCTTTTCGGTGAGGGGATGCAGTATAGTGATTATATTCCCTGAGTGAGCGTGGTATATTTTAGACATTCTTTGACATTATTATGTGCCATATGATGGTGCTTACACATTACTTGGTGTTTCTCTGCATCTAACTGTGGCATTTTCTATGTAATTATGTTAAAATCTACACCTTCGTCACTCACTTATCTGCTGCCTCTCAGCAACTAATGTTGGTAGAAATGATCCTATGCATCGTATCCGTTTCTCTAGTATTTTACTTTAAACTTGCCACAGTTCTTTGATGACCCCTCACTCTTTCACTGTGAGCTGAATGTGAGCAGAATAAGAGAGTAATTATGCTGTTGAAAGATGGAAGCTAGATTGCTTAGAGCAAGCCACAGCTAGTTTTTCTCAAAAATGCTGGTCCGTATATTAAATGTATTAAGTGCATTGTCAGGACTGATTCATTACCACTCTTTTGCCATTAGGTCTCCTTAGTGTAGATACAAATGATAGATTTTGCTCAGTAGGCAGCCTGCTCCTGCTGATCTATTGCTGAAGAACACGAAGATGATGACGCTGGGAATGCCTTGCCTAAGAGGTGTCCTTTCCCTCACTTAAAGTTTATATAGTACAACTGCCTGATATGGTCCAGCCACACCTGGAGCAAGTGGTGGTGGCTATAGCAGTGGGCAAGTTTATGGCCCATGTATAGAGCCTTCTGGAGTGGATTGTTGAGTGGGTAGCGGATTTGCCCACCTGGCCAGCTTGTACAACTGGGCTACCAGAGAAGGGTATGTTCAACTATTAGCATGATTCACCCACCCACTGTTAATGGATCACAGTAATGTCACACTAGGTCAGGGCAGCAAATGGTATGTCTCTACTCATACCCTACCCTATCCCCAGCCATACAATCCCCTTTCTCTTGTATCATAACTTCTGCATTGTCCAGACCTCCCCATAACTATTTGTCTGCCCTCTGTCTCTGTCAGTACAGTGCTGCCATGGCATAGACTAAGCACATTCACAACTGTTTGCTTGTTTGTGCTGTTCCATTTGTGTCTATTTACCCCTGCACACTGTCATAGCCCCCATTTTCTATCCTGTTTTCCCTTTTACCCTTCTCTCTCTTACCTTCTCTGTATATAACAAAAAGTAAGGCACCATTCCTGCAAAAAGTGGGCTTTTCCTCTCCCTCATTCTTTAATATTCTTTAAATCTTCTTTCTCTGTGTCACTCTGCATATGGCCCTTTCCTTTTTCCTACATACCTATATATCCCTTTCCGTGACATTTATGCATCTGACAAATGTTGTCAAAGCACTGTGATTGCAAATAAAGTATGGCTATATGTATAGCTTTGAGCAGTGCACTGTGCCATCCTATCAAGGCATTCAGTAATATTTGCAGATTATCTACTACACGTTCTGGTTATTTTTTGACATTTATTAGTTCCTGCTTCACATTTGCTTTGTTTCTGTGAGATCTCTGCAATGTATAGGGCGACCACTTTATGTACTGTGCCGTGCACTAATGTCTTTGTGATTCAATGCTTGGATAAGTCTGCCTACACAATTTTACAGCACGAATTTCACTTCTTGCGTGGTTGATATATTATTATGCACCCAGGAATGTAGCTTTCTGCTCAAAAGTACTGTCTGATTTGGTTCACACATTATTCCCTTTGTCATCACTCAGTACTGTCTAGACACTCAAATCTTTCACAGAAGCACAGCAGATGTAACACATATCTACTGTATATACCGGAGCAAAAGAGTATATAGAGTTTCTATGATTTCTGTTTTCAAAGGATGAATGCAAAGGATTGTCTTGACCTGCTCCATTTTCTTTACACTTCACCATGTAGTGCACTATTGCAATAGCCTAGGTGCAATGTGTGTCTTTTTATTTTTGTTTTCAAACCACGAGGTTGGTAGAAAGGTATTTCTTCCATTCCTACTTAACGATGCAAAAGTATTATTAAATGTCTTTGCAGCTTCATTGCCTTAGGGCGAGATGTGATAATGTACATATCTTTACCTCCGCACATGAATGTCATAAACACTTTGTCAGATTCATACGAAACTACTCAGCGGGAATACATATAATGAAAAAAAAATCCCTCTCAGAGCTTATTTCTGTCTTATATATGTTCAAGATCCCTCTAAGCATCAGGTAGCTGTATCCACCACTCTTAAATTAGTGTTTTAACTGGACAGTCCTGAGTATCCCAATAGTTCAATTCTTTCTTGCTGGTATTGCTTTTCTGTCATGGTAATAGAAACTTGAAAAAACTTGTCTTGCCTTTGCAGTTTCCTGATTCTTTTTTCAAATATGTACTGTATTCCTTCACCTACTTGATGAAATAATGCAGAAGTTTTCCAGTAAATATTCTGGACTAAGCAATGAATATAAAAGACAATTTCCATGTGTCTAGCTATGAATATATCACAAGTTGTCTTACACAACTAGATAACATATCCCAATGGAAGATTAGTTGCAAATGTAACATCTTTCCTCAGTTTGATGGCATCTTTTATAATATCTCCTCAAACATAGTCTCAACCTTCTTGCTGGCTGTTAAATTATGCCAAAATTGTCATCTTCTGCAAAAAAGAATTACTATGTTAACCATTTGTGAACTCTTATCACACTCCTAAAGTCTATGCAATGTATGTTTATATATAATTAGGGTCCCTTGCATACCTGCAATAACAACTGTAGCCAAATGTTTCGCCCCTTTAACTATGTATACTACTTCCATATAGCTCTATATATGTGCACTGTAATATCTAATAGAAAATGCATTAAGCCACTAATGTGAAACCAAAATCATGAAAATTACAAACAACAAATCAGCACCTAATAAAAAGCAAGTGCTTTTATACTGTGGCAAGCCCCCTATGCTTCATAATGAGTAGCTTCTCCTCCCACAAGCCCCTTTATTTATACCTACTAACTCCACTGAAAAAACAAATGGAAGTGCTCAGCAATCAGACCAGTCACCGGAGCCTTAACGCAATTTTATTATGACAGTAAAATAAACAGCGTTTTCGCTACTGCAACAAAGTAGCTTCTTCAGAGGCTAAAAACACAGAAAAAGGCGCCAACTACATTTTATAGCATTATCAACCTCATTAACATCAGCTGTAATACGTAATACATCACTTCCTTAAAATTAGGTGTTTTTAAGACAACCCTCACTTGATCAGAAAGCATAAAAACTAACCTTTTGAATAAATAACAACAAGTACACATAATTAATAAGAAATGATTATATATATAAAAATATATTTCTAATACACTAAAATCAAAGCTGGAATGAATTCTGATAGACCAACTGCGTTTATGTATGAAGTATATAAGATGTAAAACAAGGTTTTTATTACAAATAGTGACTATACTCAACATGAAAAAATAACTAATTCAGGATGTACGTTTCTATTTGTTAACGTAAAAAAGATCTGTATTTCAGAACAGGGGCTATGTTACAGCTCTCGTTTAAGCCTGGCATGTTAAAGGCATCTAACTTGAGTTGCCATTCCAGTTCTAAAATCTCTAATAAAAGAGAGGTAGGTCCACCCCTGACAGACCTGTGTTTACAATCAATGCCCATGAATACAAAATTGTGCCCAGGGTTAGATTCTACATGTTTAGCAAGGGCATTCTCACTTTTATTATTCCTAATCGCATAAATGTGTTGGTATATGCGCTCTCTGAATTTCCTATCAGTTTTTCCTAACTCCACTGACAAAGCTGCAGAAAAAGAGCAAACATCTTGTAAGCAGAAAGACAAATCAGCTTTGTGATGCTACCATAGTTGCAAAAAAAAAAAAAAAAAAAGAACAAGATGAACAAGACCATTGATTTATTCAATCAGGTCAAGATAAGCAGAAAAGAAAATTTAAACAACTGAAATAAACTTCCCTTCTACAAAAGGGAACTCAATAAAGGGGTTTTAGCTAGTATGCAATCAAGGAACCATCATGTAATCTGCATGCTTCCTATTTTTCCATACATATAAACACCTTTATTATTGATAAGCTGCTGTGGCTACAGAAGGGTCTACATTTTCCATGTGGAAGATGTCCCAGAATGCCTTAGCTTCAGACCATGGGCGTGTACCTCGGTAATAGCAATTGTGTCATAGCAACTACCATTAATACTTTTCATTCAGTACCACAGAATGCTTGGTAGTATATCTTAGCTTTATTGTTAGAAAAACACTGATTTCCTCTAAGATGGGAAAAACTTCCTTTCTTTTCTGGAAGACACTGAACAATTAGGCTACACTGCTGGCAATCCTTAGCCCTTCTGCAATTCCCATACCACTCGCTTTCTGAGTGGTTTAACTTCTTCTGTAGCAGTCAGTGTTGCATTTCCCTCTGCTGTCTTGGAATAGCAGTCCCTTGGACTTATCTTTACCTCTAATGCAGAATTCTAAGCAAATGTATCAGGCATTGTTCTATTTTCTAAATGAATACTTTCAGCTTTCACTCAGCAAAAACTCTAAACTTTTGACTGATGGTCATCACTAAGCCTGTAATGTCTCTTGAGTTTATGAAATTTGGCCTTGCATATCTGTATATATATATATATATATATATATATATATATATATATATATATATATATATGTGTGTGTGTGTGTGTGTGTGTGTGTGTGTGTGTATGTATAAACTTATTATATATACTAATGCATTTTCCACTTTCTGGTAGATGGTAGCCCCATTTCTTACCATAGTGCTTAATGTATTTTGAACTTTTTCAGCAATTAGCAGTACAAATGGAAAATTCTACACTATTTGGGTAAAATACAAAGCTGTAAATACAGTCTTTCAACTTAGTCTAAATAAGCAACAGTATAATCACATATGTTGCAATCAGTTGTCTGTTTAAAATTTATATTATTAATATTACAAAGGGAACCATAAATTATCCTGTGGTGGTAGTGTAGAGGGATTGTGTCCTAACTATGGTTGAAGTGACACATGTTCAAACAGTTGCTATGGCACTTGATTGAGCAGGCAGGCAGGATAGGATTGCTGTTATTAGAGTGGAGGATGCATGTGTTCAGAAAAGTATTACTGTTGATCCCCACTGGGGGACAGAGATATAGAAAGGTGTTGTCAATGGGGAGGCAGGGCTTTGGCTGATGTGTACGATAAGGCAGCATAAGCCATTGTATGTATTTTCCTGGGCCGAGACAGGCATGCCCAGTGGGTAGGTATCAAGGTAGTTGCTTTTCTGTAAACACAATTTTAGTATTTCTTCATACTAATTGCACATGATTCCCTAAAACTGAACAATAAAATGAAAAGTGCTTAGATATACCTTTCTTTCCCCTTCAATGCACATTACCATACAGGCAGGGATAATTCCATTATCTTTTTCCTTTGCAGGATAACAATTCTTATCCCTTTTTTAATCTTTATGAATACTTCCCAGACTGCCTTCATCCTTCAGATATAGCCTGCTAGAGATTCATCTTCAGTACCCTCTTCTGAGAAAGAGGTCAGAAGGCAGCAGCCCTGATACACATTTAGCATCTGCTGCACATTTTTTTTTTCATAGAGCGTTGCCTTTATATGGTTTGCTTTCTTCCCTTAGACTCATAAACTCTTGTGTTTCCATATTAGTTTGTTTTCCCTGCTTGCTTCAGACACGGAATCTAAGTCTCTCTCTCTCTCTGGTTTGTCGGTCTACTTCAATATTAGAAACTTGTGTCTCTACTTAATGATACACTTTTGAGTAAATCCAGCCCCAGCCATCGTGTAAATATAAGACACCAGACAAGACACTACAATAAGCAATATGTTTCCTTGGCTCAGCAGTCACTGTACCAGTGTTTATATGTCTGCAATAAGCAATTGCACATCATATTCAGTGGAATGTTACATAAGTGCTCATGTGATACAGCAGAATGCAAACATGTTAGTGATTGCACAGATATGTAAACTACACGTAAAAATGTGGAACTTCAGAATTTACTGCAAAGCATTAATTGTGCTTATTTCTTTGAGCACTTGACATGCGTACATTTCCAGATGTTAATCGTGCATACAGCTGCAGTAATCACAGATGGGTTCTCTGCCGTCAGGCGGGTCCTTGGTCTGCCGAATTCCAAAGTCTAGGTCCGGTGTCGGTTGTTGTCGCTTTCTTTCCTGACGTCAGTGCGACAGGGGTATATAAGACACAGCCGACGCCATTTTCTTCAGTCTTTTTTGCCGCGCGGTGCCCGAAGCAGAAGCAGTTCACAAGTGCCGGTCGGCCAGCTCCTGAATTTACGAAAAATTGGAAACCGAAGTCTTCTTTAAAGCTAAGTACCCCGTTGGGGAAACTTTTCTTGCCTCAGACCGATGTCAGACAAAGTTAACAATTGTATTTCTTGTGGGAAGCAAATACCGCATAAGGATTTCCATTCCCTCTGCATACCTTGTTTAGGCCCAGACCACGACGTCTCGGGCTGTCGCTTTTGCGCTACTTTCAATAAACGCACTATTAAGCATCGGGCGGTGTTCGCCCAACACTTTTTTGGTAAAGCCTTTGATTATAAAATGCCGTCGGAGACTCCGACTACCGTTTTGTCCAAAAAACGCAAGGACAAGGACCGACACGCGAGGCCCGTGGTCTCCACCGACTCCACGCCAAAACCGGCTACATGTGGTCCGGTTCTCAGCGAGACACCTATGCAGCCCTTGACTACCGACACTTCTTTGGCAGTGTCTTCTGTAACCGAGTCTGCAGGTACCTCGGCCCATACCCAGACTACAACCACCGAAGCCACTGTGAGTGTTGAGCCTCCTAATGTGGACAGGTCCACTTCCACCCATGGTGTCTTTAGACCCTCATCTTCCTTTTCCATTAAGGCCTTTACTAAGTCTAAATCAGCCATGCATCCCAAGAGGCCTGTTGCACAGGGCCCATCTCCAGGCCCCATGCCTAAAAAGCAGATGCTAAAAATGGCTGAGGATTTAATTACTCTTATCAGGGGTTCCCAACCCCCTCCAGACAAGAGACCCAGAGTGGAGGAAGATTCTCCCTCTTCTGACCAGGGCTCCATTTTTTCAGAACATTCTGATGTAGAGGAACACTCGTACTCCCCTTTTGAAGATTCTGATGCAGAGCAGTCCATTCCTTCTGTATCTCCCCCAGAGGATTTTTCTTTTGGGGAAACCTTGCACACCTTCAGGGAACACTTCCATTGGGAAGGCCAAGACTTTTCTGATTCCAAGAAAAGACTTAGGGAATTTCTTTTGTTACCTCAACACAGACCTCTGGTGATACCTCCTGTCTTGGACATACTTGATGATGTTTACTTGGAGGCTTGCCTTAATCCGGATTCCCTGCCTCCTGCCCCAGTTAAGCCTGATAGGTACTACAGAGTTCCTAACTCTCACCAATTTCTTTACAAAAGCCATAATGCTGACCCTGAAACCATTTCTCAAAGCCCCAAGGGAATGAAGGACTCTACTGCTAAGAATCCACTACCTTCCGAAAGAGAGTCTAGATCCTTAGAAAGGTGGGGAAAAAAGGTATATACCTCGGCCACCCTAGCCATGAGGGCCTTAAATTGTCACTTCCATATGCTTAAATATCAGCAGTTTCTGTTATCACAATTAAGAAATAAAATGTCTCAACCTGAACAACCAGATTTGAAGGAGTTGCAGGATATGATGCATAGTGCAGAACAAGTGGGTAAACACACCTTACAATGTGGCTATGATGCCTTAGAGGCCTCAAGTAGAGCTGCTGTTACAGGATCAGTCATTCGTAGACATGCCTGGCTTAGGGAACAAATCTTGCCTGATCATGTTAAAGCTAAACTACTAGATGCTCCTTTACAAAAGGATGTACTATTTGGTACTAATGCTGAGGAGATACTACGGAAAATGGAAGAAAAAGCTAAATCTATGCAAACTGTCAAAGCTTTTCTACAGGTTCAACCACCTCGTTTTAGCAGAAATTGGCCTTCTAAAAACTGGTCCTTTCCAGCCACGGACAAGCCCCAAAGAGGTAGATACAGGCGCACAAGGGGCAGAGGACAATCTCAAGGATCATATAGAGGCAGACAATGGCAAACTCCAGCACCAAGAGGTGGCGAAGACAGTGCACAACAATACAGAAAACAAACCCAATGACTTCCTCCTTTTCATGCCAAGCAAGTCTCAGCTGGCAGCACCCTTGGGAGGAAAGCTGGCATTATTTACAAGAAATTGGCATATTATCACAACAGACAAATGGATCCTGGACATTATAAACAGAGGCTACAGATTTCATTTTCACACTCTTCCAAAAATGAGAGGCATGCCAAACCTGCCACACAATCAAAGGGCAGAGGCAAAAATACAAATTTCAAAGCTCATGGACATGAAAGCTATTCAAGAGGTACCTACTCACGAACAAGGCCAAGGTTTTTATTCCAGACTATTTCTGGTACCAAGGAAAGGAACCAACTGGAGACCCATTTTGGACTTATCCATCCTAAACACATTTCTACTCGTACCAAAATTCAAGATGCTCACATTACAGCAGCTTCTTCCCATGCTGGGCAAGGAGTTTTGGCTGGTAACATTGGACCTCAAGGAGGCATACCTGCGTGTCCCAATCAGACAAAGCTGCAGAAGATACCTCAGATTTCTTGCAGGTTCAATCCACTATCAATTCTCTGCATTGCCCTTTGGCTTATCTACTGCACCCAGAGTATTCACGAAATGCCTGGCATCAGTAATTGCCTACTGCAGACTTCAAGGGATACAAATTTACCCTTATTTGGACTATTGCCTGATCCAAGCGGACAGCAAGCACATACTTCTGGAACATTTGGCTTATGTAACACGGTTATTGAATTCTCTGGGATACACAGTCAACAAAGAGAAATCCAGGCTAACACCATCTCAGAAAATAACTTTCCTGGGTGCCAACTTGGACACAAACACCCAGATGGCCTATCTCACACCAGAAAAACAGGGGCAACTAACTCAGTACTTCAAAATACTAGCAAATTGTACTAGGCTCACTGCAAGGAAAATCCTGCAGGCTCTGGGCTTCATGGCATCTTGCATTCTTTTAATCCCATGTGCAAAGTTGCACATGAGGAAACTTCAGTGGTACCTAAAAAACCTATGGTCTCAACACAGCCACAGTTTGGAAACAATAATACCAATAATCCCATGTTTGCAAAAGGAATTTCTATGCTGGGCCCAAGCATGTCAAACAAACACAGGTCTTCCATTCTGCAAGCCTCAAGCAAATCAAGTCATCACAACAGATGCCTCAGACTACGCCAGGGGGGCGCACATGACAGACAGGTGCATTCAGGGCAAATGGTCCCAAAAGGAAAAGCACCTTCACATCAATCAAAAAGAAATGCTAGCAGTGATAAATGCAATTACAGCTTTCAAGGACCTCCTGCATCCAGGGCAATTATTGATAAGAACAGGCAACACCACAGTAATGTGGTACATAAACAAACAAGGAGGAACACATTCATACCCCCTGTGCAGACTAGCCATGTCACTCTGGAACTTGGCTCTGGAATGGCAAATCGAACTTCAAGCACAGTACTTGCCAGGTTTGGAAAACACGCTGGCAGACAATCTAAGCAGAATTATGACAGACCCACACGAATGGAAGTTTCATCCTCAAGTGTTTACAAAGATAATCCAAGCGTGGGGAAGGCCAGACATAGATCTCTTCACCTCCCACAGGAATCTTCAACTGGAAAAGTTCTGTTCAAGGACCTTTCATCCAAAGGCCTGGAGAGTGGACGCCCTTTCTTTCAGTTGGGCAGCATGGACAGTTTACGCTTTCCCACCTTTGCCTCTTCTGCCCAAGGTGGTCTTGAAAGCAAGAGCAGACAGACCGAAGATGATACTGATTGCTCCAGACTGGCCAAGACAACACTGTTACCCACTCCTGAGGAGCCTAACGCATACTCCTCCCTGGTCTCTACCTCTAATGCCTCTTCTACTGACTCAACACAGCTACAAAATTCTTCACAGTCAGCTGAAAACACTCAATCTCGCTGCATGGAAAATTCCTTAACACCACAACAGTCCCTACTCTCCAAAGAGGTGCAGGATGTCATTTTGGAGGCCAGAAGGCCATCTACTAGAAAGGCTTACTCCACAAAATGGAAACGGTTTTGCTCTTGGAATGAGAAAAAGGCCAGGATCCTAGAAAACGGAATTTGCCTCAGATATTACAGTACCTAGCTGAGCTGTTGAACAGTGGACTTTCATTTTCCTCCATAAAATTCATGCCTCAGCCATTTCTGCAGAATTCAACACTGATCCACCCTTATTCTCTCACCCACTCTTAAGACAGTTCCTCAGAGGGGCTAAGAATATAAGACCTCCAAGGAAACAACCAATACCAGCCTGGGATCTTAATTACATTCTAGAAAAATTAACATTGCCTCCTTTTGAACCAGCTGCCTCAACAGATTTGCAATATTTGTCCTGGAAAACAGCTTTCCTTCTGGCCATTACCTCAGCTCGTAGGGTTTCGGAACTACAAGCCCTCATGGCTGTGCAGCCCTTTCTTATCTTCCATCAGGACAGGGTTTCCCTTCAAACCAATCCGTCATTTATGCCTAAAGTGGTATCCAGTGTAGCTTTAAATCAAGCCATACACTTACCTACCTTTTACCCCAATCCTGAAAATAAAGGGGAAAGACTGCTACACTCCTTAGACATCCATAGACAGCTATGTTATTATTTGGACAGAACAAAGCCTTTCAGGAAATCAGAACAACTTTTTGTGTCCTATGCTGTAGGAGCTCAAGGGAAGCCAGTTACCAAACAGACAATTTCCAAATGGATAGGTCACTGCATACGGTTTTGTTACTCCTTTCGTGGAAAATCTGTCCCTTCAGGCATCAGATCCCACTCCACCAGGGCCACAGCTACCTCTACAGCCTTCCTCAGAGGAGTTCCTACCAAAGATATTTTGGAGGCAGCCACTTGGAGTTCTGTGCACACGTTCACCAAACACTACCACCTGCCTTTATACTCCAAAACTAGAGCAGGCTTTGCCACTGCTGTGTTGCAGGGCATTCTGGCTCATCCCAGTTCCACCTAGTGCCTACCACCCTGTGCGTAGCTTTGGGATTCTACCCATCTGTGATTACTGCAGCTGTATGCACGATGAACATAGTACAGTTTTTTACCTACCATAAATGTAGATGTTTGAGTGCTAATACAGCTGCAGTACAGGTTACCCTCCCTCCTTCCCCTCTTGGTAAAGGCCTAGGGGCTAACCCCTCCTCATACAACCTGACTGGGTTATCCTTCTATGGTATATTTGCTTGCAACTACTGATTTTTGATTATATTGCATTGCATGAATATATATATATATATATATATATATATATATATATATATATATATAATTTATGTATTGCCTTCCTTCTGGGGGCACCTGACATCTGGGGCAAGAAAGACTGAAGAAAATGGCATCGGCTGTGTCTTATATACCCCTGTTGCACTGACGTCAGGAAAGAAAGCGACAACAACCGACGCCGGACCTAGACTTTGGAATTCGGCCAACCGAGGACCCGCCTGACGGCAGAGAACCCATCTGTGATTACTGCAGCTGTATTAGCACTCAAACATCTACATTTATGGTAGGTACAAAACTGTACTTTTTAAGATATAATTTGCTGCAGGCTATTGGCATTCATTTAAATGCAGAACTAAATATGTTGCTGCATCTGTGTAGTCTTTAAAATGATGAAGTTTTAAATAAAAGCTAAAGCTCCATTGACAAGAAGGTAAAACAGGATTTGTTACAGTTACTAAAGACACTCTCTAATGAAGGGAAATAGTATATTTCTGAAACAGACAAAACAAATAGTGAAAAATTAATGCTTTCTTGCTCATCAAGATCATAGAATTAAACTGGAACTTAACTTGCCCTTTTAACCATTAGATACTTAAGAATATGAAGGGATTGCTTTGCTAGCCGCCTACTGTTTGCATATTTTGATATTGTTCTAATTTACTCTTGTTCGCTAGTGCCAACAGATCTGAATGTGTCAACTCTGACATGCAGGGAAGTATTGTAAATGTTGCTAATGAGGCTGAGATCAATTTAAGTCTATGTTAGAGGGGGGGGAAGCATTAAGAAAGTACTTACTTCACTTGTTGCTGTAACCTGTAGACATGGCAAGTGAAACATGAAGCATCGTTAATTGTTACTCCGTCATTATTCAGTTCCAACTCCTCATGAAGTTCAACCCATTCTACTTTGTTAAATGAGCCATTTTAATATTGTAAGTAAATTGTCTGACATGAACAAAATTGCCTTGAACCTTTACTGCATTTTCATCACTTGATTATCATTTACTTCGAATTCCAGCCATCCGTCCATCACCCAGGGAGGTGTGATAACAAAGCATAACAAAGCAGTTCTGTAGTGAATTGACAATGACAAAGTTCTTTTGAAATGATAACATATACCTGCAGTCACTGCATTTTCATCACTTATTTATCATTTACTTTGAATTCTAACCATCCAGCCATCACACAGGGAGGCAAGGCAAGAAAGTGTAACAAAACAGCGTTGAAGCAAATTGACTCAGAGCAAGTTCTTTGAAACAAAAGTCTTAACCCGCAGTGATTCTGGCATCCTGTATCCATTGTAACAACTGTGTTACTTGGTAACATATTTGATGGACATTTGTTTAGATACTGGTGTATAACTGTTTTATACTGGACTGCAGTGTAAGTATTATTATACCACTTTACCTTTCTGGCTAACTATGCGTAACCCTAAAGGAAGACAGTATTCTTTTGTTCACAGCTTAAGATTTATTTTATTCCCATGGCTGAAGTATATATTTTTTATCTCTCCCCACCTGTGATGGACCTGCCCAGTGGCACCCCTACGTTTGCCGTATGGGCCCATTCTGTGACAGCCATATGGACTATTGATTCATGCTTGGGAAACTGTATCAGTCCTTTCATTCATCCAGCCGTAAGAGTTAGGTGGTAGAGAATGTGTCAGAAATCTGGTCCATCACAGCAGCATACCATAGTCTGCCTGCAGACTCACCAATACTGTTTGGTCAGTGGAGGAGCTGTAACTCGCACATCATATTCCTCATCTCTAAAGGAAACTCTGCCTCCCACAACAAAAGTCAACGTGGCTTCTCCAGGTGGGAGATACAGCCAGTCAAAGGTAGGAGTCATCAGTGTGGTGGGACTAGCAGTCTCTCTTTCCCTAAAAATGAGCAAGCTGGTGTGAGCCATTTAAGCTTCTCCACCCTTACCCAGTCACTCAGGTGCCCTTGCCACTAATTAAACACGAGACATCTCCGATGTAGGAATAAGACTTCACCACTGTATTCCATTGGCTGATGGGGGTAAAATAACTATATACCAAACAAATGTGCTATATTCAAGAGCAATAAAAAGTGAATGATGCATACATAGTGAAGGGGATGTGGGAGACCAAGGACTATTAAACAATCACATTTTTTTCACTCTATATTAATACTTTATTTACATTATATTATGTAATAAGCAGAACATTTCCAACACATGACAAATGGTGTCCTAAAGTACAAGGTATAATTTAATTTACTTTTTATCTTTTTTCTCAATTTTTTTTTTTATTTTTCAAATACAGTTGAATAAATTCCATAGTATTTGTATATACCATCTTAAATAATTATGTACACTATTTACATCAGCCTGACATTATAACAGAGCTCAGTATATACAATTACTTTATAGGTATAACAATTCATTTATCAGAGTGTATCAGTTCAGTTATTGTAAAATGTCAATCAATGATAAGACGTTTTTTTCCATGGATTGTTAATAAATGGCTTAGGATTAATCTGTAATTCTTTAATTTTAATTTCCAACAATGCTGTGGTCTTCAGTAGGCTGTAGAAGTCTTCCAAAGTCAGTATTGTGTTTATATTCCATCTTCTTGTTATACACTTCCTTGAGATTGCAAGTATTGTCCATACTAGATACATATTTGACTCATTCAAATAAGGACCTTCGTACACATTTAATAATACTAGAGCTTTAGATAAGTTAAATGATTCATTAAATAAAGCTTGTAAAAAGTTTTTAATGCCCAAAATGACTTAATTTTAACACAGTCAAAAAAGCTGTGATTCCAATCTACATTGTGTATTTGCTCACACCTCCAACATATTCCCTTTGTGGAAGAATTCATTTTAGTAATTCTATCTGGAGTTAAGAATGCTGTGTGCAAGTTTCCAATTAACAACTTTCCAGTATTGTGTAAAGGATGTATGTTTTATTGATAATAAAATGTTTAATTTCTTCAGTTAGCTGTAATAAGTGTCCTTTTGTTATATAATTCCAATATGAGGATTTGGGTGTTGTTTTATAATTTATCAATATCTTGTAAAACTTTGAAATATTATTTCCCATGTCATAATAATGATATATGATTTCATATAGGTATTTCGTAAGTTTAGGTATTTCTTTAAATGAAGAATTACTAATTATTCTGCATAAATCTTGCAAATACGTCAGAATGCTTTACATAGTTAGCCAATATTGTTGTGGAATTTTGTATGTTGTTTCTATTATTTGTATATCCAAAATGTTTAGTTCTTTGATACATTGAAACCAACAAACAAATCCTTTCTGTTCCCAGGAATTAATTATTTCTCTGCATATTTCATGTGGATAGCTCTTTGTAACTATGAATGGTATTAAAAGATCAAACCAGATTTTTAAATCTATATTTGCATTAATATTGTTCCTAAAGGAGTCAATGTAATAATTAATCATACGAGTTTTAGTAGACTTAATTATGTTATATTGCATATTAATACATAATATGTGCCATGGCAAATTATTTTTATCTGTTATTTGAAATTTTTTTGTAAATAAAATTCATTTATTGATATTACAGTTAGTAATTCTTTCTAATTTGCAGAATAATTTGGACTTATCCAATCTGAGATTTTTTTTAGATATTGATGCTTTTATATATGTTTCTATATCAGGAAAGTTTAATCCTCCCTGTTTCCATGATCTGATATGATGTATTAAAGCTGTTCTGTTTCTTTTGGGAAACCATACAAATTTTATCAGGCATGAGCTTATTTCTTTGAGGATATTTCTTTCTGGCAACAGTTGTATTGCCAATGCTATATATAGAATCTTGGGTAGTAAAACCATCTTTATTAACTGTAGTCTATACTCAAATGTTAATATTATTTTATTCCACTTTTCCACAAAGATTTTAATTGTATTGATGATATTATTGTAGTTTTTTAGACTAATTCATTATTATCCTTGCATAACTCAATTCCTAGATATTTTAAAGTAGATTCTTGTTTCCTTATAATGTGATTCCCCTTCGTCTTCAATTCTTTTTTTTATTTAAAAATAAAAATCTTGATTTTGATTTATTGAAATAGAGTCCTGAAGTCCTGTAAAATCTGTCAATTAAAATATCTAATTCTTCAAATGTCTCTTTTGTTTTGGATACTGTTAATAATATGTCATCAGCAAAGAACATTACTTTAGAATTGTATTGTTCCTAAACATCTACTCCTTTGATTTTTGTATTGTTACGCATTGAATTTGCCAATATTTCAATAGCCAAAGCAAATACAATCGGTGACATGGGACATTCTTGTTTAGTACCCTTTGTTATATGTATAGATTCAGTGGTGAAAGGACCTAGCTTAGCATATGCTAAATTATTTGTATATATATATATATATATATATATATATATATATATATATATATTCTTTAGTAGATAAACAAAGGAAGGAATTTTGAATAAATAGTCCCAATTTAGGGAATCAAATGCTTTCTCTATATCTAAGCCAATTATGAGTGTTTCTTTATTTTCTTTATTAACATAATCTATAAGAGAAATAATCCTTTTAATATTGTCATGTGTGTGTCTGTGATATATAAATCCAGTTTGATCATTATTTATTGTTTTGGATAGTGGTATTTTCATTATGTTAGTTAATATTGTCATAAATAGCTTATAGTCATCATTTAATAATGATATAGGTCTGTATGAGGTACAGAGGTTTGGGGATTTGTTTTCCTTTAGGATTGGTGTGATTAAGGAATATTTCCAAGAGGGTAGTATTAAAGCTTGTGACTGAATTTCTAATAGAGTTTTATGGAAGAGGGATAGTATCTTTGAAGGAAAAAAAATATTTATTTCCATAATTATGCCACCTATACCTGGAGCTTTATTATTTTTACTCTCTTTTATTGTATCTGTAATTTATTTGTAGGATATGGGTGCTTGCAGATCTAGTTTTAATTTTTCTGTTTTTTTTTTATATTAGAACATTTTTTTCCTCTAGATTTACTTGATCGATATGTATATTTTCTTTTTGGAAATGTTCCATATAGTGATTTCTATAGGCATCAAGAATGTCACCTATATCTGAGACATTTTCTCTTTTCTTTTCATGGAAGATACTTTTAATGTTATTAGCTTTTGATTGTATTTTGATTCTTGTGGATAAATTATGTAGATATTTGGAGAAGTGGCCAAGGTATTAATTTTTAGTTTTTCTTAAGCTAAACTAGATTTATGTGTTAGAAATTCATTGTACTTATTGTTTAATACTTCTACTTTCTTTTTCATCTACAAATGATTTTGATTTTTTTCAGCTTTTACTGACAAAAGTTTGGATTGTAGATCTAATAATTCAGAATTCCATTCCGTGATTATTTTATACCAAGTTAGAGTTTTACCATATATGTAAACTTCTAATGAGTCCCATTTTATTTATCTCTGTGGTGTAACTAATATCTAAGAAGAACTGTAATTCAGATAATAGCCAGGGTTTGAACTCTTTAATTTTAGTTATATATATGCTAGAATTCTGGAGTTAAAGATTAATGGTTTGTACCCATTTTGAAGTTTTAGTATCAATGAACTGTGGTCTGAAAAGGGGTAGGGAGTGATTGAGAAATTAATGATTTTAAAATGTAAGTCATGGGGAGCAAATATTTTATCTATTCTAGTTTGGGTACCAAATCTGTGATCTTGATGGGAAAACAGCAAAGATTTATCTTCTTTAAATTTGAAAGTATCTACAAGATGAAATGATTTGACCCACTTGTTTAAAGCTTTTGATACAGCAGATGCATGCAGCAATCTTTTATTTGTAGTTTCAGGAAATATCAAATATACAGTTAAAATCTCCTCCTAATATTAAGTTGCCTTTATAATTATTGGAAATGAAATTCAAGTGTTTTTTAACAGTTTGTGATACAATGCCTGTGAACCAGTATAGATTGGCTAGGGTCCATATTCTGTTATTATATTTAACTTTTACTAATGCCATAGGGCCTTCTTTATCTTCATACTTATAAATGATTTCTGGGTTAATCACTTTTGTTTTCCATAAAATTGTTACCCCTTTTGTCTTTGTTTTATAAGTGGATTGCAGCAATATCATATATTTATTTATTTATTTATTTATTATTTTACATTTGTTTGAAATGTCACATGTTCCTTTTCAGCGGAGGCCCGGGGAGAAAAGCTCCACATAGACAAACTTACATAGATTACACAGAAATTAGCAAACAATTATAAAAACAAAGTGATTATATACAATGACTTTGTAGTGTTCCCTAGTAGGGAACCACAATTATCATAGACAGACACAATTAAAAGTAAGAGCCATCAGACTGGAAGCAGTGCTTGGTGACATAGTTACAAGTTATGATAATTACAGAATATGCTTTCAGTTTATTACTTAATTAGGGTTGGTACATGGGCATAGCCAATTCACTTTGAGACACTGTTTGAGGTTTTTTTAAGAGACTTTTGGAGGATTGTAGGGTTATATAGTTTGGCAATGAATTCCAGGTTTTGCCAACGAAGTTGGCAAACAGGGATTCACCATCAGAGTTATTAGCTTTGTGGGTTTGGACCAATAGTTTATTGGCTGACTGTAGAGATCTTAGGTTGCTATATGGCTTAATAATATTTTTAAGTGATAATATTTTTAATATATATATTCCTTAGGATTCCATTTGTAATTGTCATTTGTTTTGAAATTAGTTTCTTGAAGGAAGACAATTTGTGCTTTGTTCAGTTTTAAATATTTCGGTAGATTTGATCGCTTGCTAGGATTATTTAAGCCATTTGCATTTAAAGATAATAAAGTTAAATCCATCTTAGGTTATTTAGACTATGTATTTTTTGTTTTATTGTGACTATTAAACATTTTCCTCTGATAACTATAAAGTATATGTTTGAGCTTTTAAAGGAAATTATCAGTTTTATACTTTGAGTGTTTACTAATAAACTAATGTTTTGGTCAAGCATACTAAAAATGTTTTTGTGAAATAACAATTTTAAATTAATAAATGTTAACAAAACTAAGATCTGTACTAGCCATGGAATGAAAATCATTCTTAATCTGATGGATAAACCTAAGTCCATCAGATTATCACTCATACCTTGACAATCCAGAACATCTGATCTCCATAAATTGAATTATTGTATGGAGACTATTTGTAATAGGCATTATCAATATTTATATTATTTTGAACAGATATATTACTATTGTTGATTAGAGAAGAGGAATGAAGGTCAGCAGGACTAAAACCGAATATATGTGTGTGAATGAGAGGGAGGATAGAGGAATGGTGAGGATGCAGGGTGTAGAGGTGGCGAAGGTGGATGAGTTTAAGTATTTGGGATCAACAGTTCAGAGTAATAGTGAGTGTGGAAGAGAGGTGAAGAAAAGAGTACAGGCAGGATAGAGTGGGTGGAGAAGAGTGTCAGGAGTGATTTGTGACAGATGAGTACCAGTAAGAGTGAAAGGGAAGGTCTACAAGAGGATAGTGAGAGCAGCTATGTTATATGGGTTGGAGACAGTGGCATTGACAAAAAGGCAGGAGTCAGAGCTTGATGTGCAGAGCTGAAGATGTTAAGATTTGCACTGGGTGTGACGAAGATGGACAGAATTAGGAATAAGTATATTAGAGGGTCAGCCCAGGTTGGTAGGTTTGAAGACAAAGCCAGAGAGGCAAGATTACATTGGTTTGGACATGTGCTGAGGAGGGATGCAGAGTATATTGGGAAAAAGATGCTAAGGATGAAGCTGCCAGGTAACAGGAAAAGAGGGAGGCCTAAGATAAGGTTTATGGATGTGGTGGGAGAGGACATGCAGGTGGTTGGTGTGACACAGCAAGATGCAGAGGACAGGAAGAAATGGAAACAGTTGATCTGCTGTGGCGACCCCTAACGGGAGCAGCCGAAAGAAGAAGAAGAAGAAAAAGTTGATTAGACAGAATTCTGATACAATATACGTCTACTTATTGTATAAGCAATTAATATTTCCATGAAAGATAGATGACAAGCAATTCAATCATAGTAAAGTAAGATGTATCATATACACAACCTCAGTAAAAGATTATAGCACACAGTTATTTAACATATTCACCCTTACTGATGAAGTCTTTCAAAACATATTACTTAATATAAATAGATGGCAATAATATTTATACCTAATGTTTATAATAAAATGTATTTTACTGGATATATCATAAGTTATATTTCATTGTTTGCCAGCATTTAAGCAATCGCTTTGTTTGTTTCTAACTTACTTAAAGCATCAAGTTTGTTTTCTGTAAACATTGATGAAAGTTAGTGCATTTTAATTATCAGTGCATCCCTCCCCCCCCATTTCCTACACATAAAGATTTTCATATCTGTCCTTTCTTATTATAAAATGAGTTAAATTAGTGGTTAAAACAACAAATTCACTTATTGTGATTAACGATTACAAGTTCCCTTTCCATATTCATAAATTGCCATTTTATGGCATATACTGAATGTTTTCAGATTTAAATGGCAGCATTCTATTTTGTATAATCAGCAAAGGTTAAACTGAGTGACTATTGTCAATTTAATACTATTTGTTCAGAATGTGACTGTTACATTCTGTGACATTTCTAGTTCAGGCTTCTATTGTTTCCTTTAAACAACTTTGTCAGTTTGATGTCATGTATAAAACATTATTTATCTTAGTAACAGCTTAAGTATTATGTATGGTCAAGATGTGTGCAAAACCAAAATTCAAGTTAAAGCAATTATATGCCTTATTATGCACATTTACTTATATGAGAAAATCATCATGCTTCCCCTTGATGTTCAATATAGTTTATATAATTTATGACAATTTAAAACATTAGTGTTATCATACTCAAGCCCATGTTATTAAACTGTCTATGGTCAATTTAGTACTATTTCTTCAGAATATGATTGTTACATTCTGTGACATTTCAAGTTCAGGCTTCTATTCTCCTCTTGAACAACTTTGGTCATTTTGATGTCATGTATAAAACATTAGTTATCTTGGTAACAATTAAGTATTATATATGGTCAAGATGGGTTTCAAAAACTACAATTCAATTTAAAGCAATTACATGACTTGTTATGCATATTTACTTATATAAGAAAATCATCATGCTTCCACTTGTTCAATGTAATGTATGTCATTTATGACAAGTTAAGACAGTAGTGTTACTATACACAAGCCCATGTTATTTAATCCTGTCTTTAATATCTAAATTCAGAAGACAGCGTCATCTTATATGACGTTTATATATTTTATGCCTAGATTTACTAAAATCATAAATTAATAACTATTGTGCGGTTTTTTTTTTGGCTTTTGCTTAGTTATTTGAGTGACCACAAGCTGCAATGTTTATTCTTATCATTAGCTCCTACCAAACATGTTTATACAGTCCATAAACTTTAAATTATGAGACACTTCTAGTTTCTTATTTGTTATAAGTATATTTCCATCCTTACATACACACATATCAGTACTTCAAGCATGGGCAATAATGCCCATCCAGTTTTGCCAGAATACCATTCACTAATTCATGTGGTGTGTTTCCAGGCTGTTCTTAAAATATCCAGACCAATGTTTCTCCTGTTCCATTTTACCAACCTGTTGCATACAGTGACCACTCTGCCAGTGAACCACTCAACACACCCTCCATTCCCACAGATATTTCCATGGAAGAAATCTGATGATTCTCCAGCACTTCCCGTGACCCCAAACACCCCTAGAATCAGATAGAAATAGCTATCCCCATATGCCCAACACGTTTGAGCAAGCTCACCTCCCAGACCTTTGCAAAGGGTATGCACAAGACCAAGTGCTGTTAGTTAGGACTCTTATGTAAGTCCTTAATGTGTTTGGACTAAAATACATTTTAAATATAAAATTGCGCTTATTATTTATTTATTTTTTTTATCAAGAATCAACTTAATGAGCTAAATGAAGTGTTGGGAGACCATCAATATTTGTACATGTGGTTTAAAATGGCCTTTTCATTATTTATATATATATATTTTTAAACCAAAAACGTTATTGCTTAGAATCATCTCAGAGGTTTCTCAGAGCTGTTAAGCATTATCATCACTCAGTCTATGTTACCATTGGAACTGGGAGCATCTGTTTCTGTTAGTGTGTCTGTGTACTGCATACCAGAGGCTCACAATGCACCTAAAGCAAAGTTTCACTTCACTGCAACTTCAAGCCTAAATTCCCTCCCTTTCAGTGAGGCAACAGCCAGGAAAAGAACAGAAAGCAAACAGATCAAAAAAAAAAAAAAAAAAAATTCCCAACAAGCCGCCGCAACAAGAGACAACACACTCCTCCAGCTCTTCCACCTCTCACTCAACAGACGTACAAACAAACCATTCTCTGCCAAAATATCAGTAATCACAGATGTTTTTCATGTTTCCCTGTTGCAGTCCTCACATATGGGTTATCCGGCTCCCAGTAGCCCTCAGTTGGCCCGAATACCAGAGTCCTTGGTATATGACATCGGCTGCCACCGGTTGTAAAACTGATGTCAGAACATCGGGTATAAAGGGAGGCAGCCAATGCCATTTCCTCAGTCTTTCTTGCCACAGAGACTGAAGCAGATGTAATTCACACTAGTGCTGGTCAGCTGTTTACCTTCGGTTTGCTTTCCGACTACCAAGTTGAAGATGCCTTCAGATAAGTACCCCATTGGGGATCCTCTTTTCTTGCTTTAACGAATGTCAGATAAAGTTAATAACTGTCTTGCCTGTGGAAAACAGATTCCACACCCTGATTTCCATTTCAATTGTATAACTTGTTTGGGCCTTGAGCATGACGTCCCTAACTGCGATCTCTGTACTTCCTTTAACCTTTGTACCATACGGCGTAGAGCTAAGATTTTGTATAAGCATTTTGGAGTCTGGCCCAAGTTCATCGGTATGGTGTCTTCTGGTCTCCTGACTTCAGATATACCTAGGAAATGCAAAGACAAGGACCGCAACAGGCCTAGGGTTAAATCTACTGATGACGCACCAGTGAAATTGGTCATCAGCACAGCATTAGTCGGTGAGGCACTTTTGCAGCCCCTGCAGTCCACAGATTTTCAGGCGCAAGCCTCTGCCGAGACCTTTACGGAGTCCTTTGTGCTGCAGGCTGCTATTTCATCTTCAAACCTTCCTCCTATCACTGCCTCAGATGGGTCCGGAGCTGCTTTGCAGGCACCGGCTTCTGACACCTTTTCTTTTTGACATGAGACCACAACCAGACTGACTACCTTAGTTCAGACTTCTGCACTTGCTAGGCCTCATGAGTCCCTCTGGATTGCTAGTAAACCTTCCAGCCGCAAACCTACTCACAAGCAGGCATCAGCCTCCCCTCCTGTGCCTCAGTCCCAGTTGGTAAAGATGGCTGGTGATCCTCTTTCCCTGATTAGGGGCTCTCATTCCCCCCCTTCAAAGAGGGCTAGGGAATTATCTCCTGATGTTTTGTTTGTCTCAGATTCTGAGATTTCCAGTATGTCTGCTGGTGAAGAAGGACATTCCCAACTTTTTTCTGGCTTTGAAGATTCTGATTCTGAGGACTCTATCCCTTCTGCCTCCCCTCCAGAAGATTTTTCCTTTGGAGATACCTTGCATACTCTTAGGGAGCATTTTAAATGGGAATGTCAGGATTTTCCACAGTTTAAATAAAGAATCAGGGAATTTTTGGATTTGCCATAGCATAAGCCTCTGGCTATACCTCCAGTTTTGAAAGATGTGGATGATATTTACATGGAAAATTCTTTAACTCCTAATTCTGTTCCTTCTGCCCCCAGAAAACTGAATAGGTATTATAGGGTTCATGAATCTCATCAATTCCTTTTTAAAAACCCTACTGCTGATCCAGAAATTATTTCTCAAGGCCCCAAGGGTGTTAAGGCTACTATTGCTAAAAAAACTGTGCCTTCTGATAAGGAGTCTAGGGCCTTGGACAGGTGGGGTAAAAAAGTCTATACCTCTGCAACTCTTGCCATTAGATCCGTAAATTGTCTTTTTCACATGCTTAAGTATCAGCTGCATACTTTGGAGGCTATTAAGGCTAAACTTGGAGATATTCCCTCCATGACGAAGAACAAAAATTTACAAGACTTACTGAATTCTGCCAGTTTAGTTAATAAGCATTCACTTCATTGTGGTTTTGACACTTTGGAGGCTTCCTGCAGAGCAGCAGCCACTGGTTCCATAATTAGAAGGCATGCTTGGCTCAGGGAGCAGCCTCTTTCTGAACCTGTTAAATCTAAATTGCTGGATGTTCCTTTGCAAAGGACAATATTTTTGGTAGTAAGGCTGAGGAGGTACTGAAGAAGTTGGAGGATAAGGCAACATCTATGCAAGCTGTAAAAGATTTCCTTCAGGTTCAGCCTCCTTGATTTAGTAGACATTATCCTTCCAAGAATTGGTCTTTCCCTGATCCTGGCAAGCAGGGTCACTCTAGGCCTAGGGGTTTCAGATCTTCCAGAGGACAGGTTTCTGCCCCTCAAAGGGCTAAACAATGGCCTTCTTCTTCTGCTAAATTGGGGAGTTCCAAGCCTGCTTCCCAAAGCAAACATTCTCAATGACTCCATCCTTCTTGTGTCTACCTCTGTGGGCCCTGGGTTTCCTTTGGGGGAAAGTTAGCCAGGTTCGCAGAGGTATGGGCTACCATCACAGATGACAAATGGGTGCTCAGTATAGTAATCCAAGGTTACAAGTTTTACTTTCACACCTTCCCTGTTTTGCAAAGGTACCCAGACATACACAGAACTCTCAGGGCAGAGGTAGAAACTCAAATTTCTTCTCTACTGACTATGGGGGCTATAGAACCAGTTCCTGCAAAACAGGCAGGCCTAGGTTTTTATTCAAGATTTTTTCTGGTACCCAAAAAAGGGGTACCCTATTCTGGATCTGTCTATTCTAAACACTTTTCTGGTGATTCCCAAATTCAAGATGCTCACCCTTCAACAGTTACTATCCGTGCTGGGCAAGGATTCATGGCTGGTAACTTTGGAACTCAAAGAGGTTTATCTGCACATCCCAATAAGGGAAAGTTCCTTAACTTCAAGGCTGGGGAGCAACACTTTCAATTCTCTGCATTGCTCTTTGGCTTATCTGTTGCTCCCAGAGTTTTTACAAAGTGCCTGGCTTCAGCCATTGCTTTTTGCAGGCAGAAAAACATTCAAATGTATCCTTACCTGGACGATTGTCTCATTCAAGCAATCTCCCCAGAACAACTAGAAAAGGATTTGGATTTCATGAAGAACATTCTCACCTCTTTGGGTTACACTCTCTGGCTGGTTGGGAATTGTTTATGGGGAGTAGTACAGGGTACCACAGGTGGGGTAGAGTCAATTTCAGGGTATATATGACTTCTAGAGGCAGGTTGAGTTTTATGGGGCATGGTAAGTATACAGGCATGTTGGGGAATTTTTGGAGGAACCGGGGCTTTTGGGGTTAAGTAGAAATGGGAAACCATAAGCAAGGCATGGTTAGGCTTGCTGTTGGAGTTTAGGGTAATTTTTTTTTTTAAGGTAAGCTTATCGCAGGGCATTGTGAGTTTGGTTAAATTGGTGTTGCAGGGGCATGGAGCTCCATTTATAAAGATGATTTAGGGTAGGGCATCGCCATAGTGATTACATTTGGGTTGCAGTTGCCTTGTTGTAGGAGTTGGTGAGAAAGATTGGGTATTTGTCTGCTTTGGGATCAAGGTAGGGTGTTTCAGTCGGTCAATGAGGTGTCAGCTGTGAGTAGTATAGTTACATAGGGATAATGGCATGCAAACTTAATCGGAGTTGGGGGTTTCACTGATGTGTAGGGTTGTGGTAGGTTTAATAAGGGAAGCTTGACTGACAGTGGCTATTGACGGGATAGCTTGTCTGGCAAGGGTTGATGTAGGTAATGGAGGATGTTCTTCATGTTTCACTGTTGCAGTCATTACAATTGGGTTATCCTGCTGGCAGGCTACCCTCAGTCGGCCTGAATTCCAAAGTCTAGGTCCAGCGTCGGTTGCTGTCACCTCCTGTCTGACATCAGTGCGCAAGGGGTATAAAAGATGCAGCCGGCACCATTTTCTTCAGTCTTTCTTGCCGCACGGTGCCCGAAGCAAAAGCAGTTTGCAAGTGCCGGTCGGCCGACTCCTGAGATTTTCGTGTTCGAATTTCAGATCCAAAGTCTTCACTAAAAGCTAAGTACCCTGTTGGGGAAACTTTTTCTTGCTCCAGACCGATGTCAGAAAAAGTTAATAATTGTATTTCTTGTGGGAAGCAAATACCTCATAAGGACTTTCATTCTTACTGTATTCCTTGCCTAGGCCCTGACCATGATGTTGCTAGTTGTTGGTTTTGTGCTAGATTTAACCAACGCACTATTAAGCATTGGTACAATTTTGCATTTCACTATTTTGGCAGAAGATTTAACTATACAATGTCATCGGATAGCCATCCGACTACCAGAATTCACAAGAAATGCAAAGAAAAGGACAGGCATCCGAGGTCCAAAACCGACAACGAGGCTTCTTCTAAGCCAGTCGCCAGTTTGCCGGTTCTCAGTGAGGTGCCTTCACAGCCCCTGATAACCGCTACCTTAGACTCGCAGGCCGCTACTGACACCCACGTGGAGTCAACCAGGCCGCTGGAAACTCAAGGTATTGGACCTTCGGAAACTATTCCCTCAGATGGGTCTGGAGCCGCTGAGCAGGCATCGGCTTCTGAGGGTGTTTTCAGACCTACCCAATTATATGTTAAAACGACTTCAGCTTCAAAGGCAAAGACTAAAACACCTTTAATGACAAAGAAACAAGTACAACAGCCTCATGGACAGGCCTCCATGCCTAAAAAACAGATGCTCAAAATGGCCGAAGACCTAATTACTTTGATCAGGGGTTCCCATCCCCCTCCTGATAAGAGGCCTAGGCAAGAGACAGAATGATTCTTTAGATCAGGTTTCCATTTCATCTGATTCCTCTTCTGATCAGGAATACTCTCTTCCTCCCTATGAGGATTCTGATGCTGAAGAATCTATCCCTTCAGCCTCTCCTCCTGAGGATTATTCTTTTGGGGAAACTTTACATACCATGAGGGAGCATTTCCAATGGGAGAGCCAAGATTATTCAGAATCTAAGAAAAGGCTTAGAGACTTCCTTTTACTACCACAACACAGGGCCCCTAGCTATTCCACCTGTGTTAGATATTGTAGATGATGTATTTTCAGAGTCCAGTCCGACCCCTGACTCCTTACCTCCATCTCATGTTAAGCCGGACAGGTACTACAGGGTTCCTGACTCTCATAAATTCCTTTTCAAAAACCCTGCTGCTGACTCAGAAATTATCTCTCAGGGTCCCAAAGGGGTCAAGGCTTCCACTGCAAAAAACTCAAATATGCTCAAATATCAGCAATATATTATGTCACTGCTTAAACAGAAAATGTTGATAAATTCTGAATGTGCAGAAAACAAAGAAATGTAGGATTTATTGCATGCAGCTGAACAAGTTTGAAAGCATACTTTGCAATGTAGTTTTGATTCTCTGGAGGCCTCCTGCAGGGCCGCAGTTACAGGTTCTGTCATTAGGAGGCATGCTTGGCTAAAGGAACAAAATCTACCTGATCATGTTAAAGCAAAATTATTAGATGCTCCATTACAGCATGATGCTTTGTTTGGTGTTAAAGCAGAAGAGGTGTTAAAGAAAATGGAGGACAAAGTTAAATCTATGCAAACAGTCAAGGATTTCTTACAGGCACAGCCACCAAGATTTAGCCGACGCTGGCCTACAAAGAATTGGTCCTTTCCAGTGTCAGACAGGCCACAAAGGGGCAGATACAGATGCCCTAGAGGCAGATCCCAGTCCCAAGGTTCGTACAGGTCTAAACAATGGGGTGCTTCTACCTCCAAAACTGGAGAAGACAAATCACAGCCATACTGGAAACAGTCCCAATGACTTCCCCCTGCCTGCGCCAAGCACTTATCTTCTGGCAGCACCTTTAGGGGGAAAACTAGCACTTTTTTCTCAAAACTGGCACATAATAACCCAGGACAAATGGGTCTTAAACATAGTGTCACAAGGCTACAAGTTTCACTTCCATACCCTGCCAAGGGCAAATGGTTGGACAGACCTGCCAAAACATCAATGGGCAGAGGCACAACGACAAGTCTCATCCCTCATGGACATGAGGGCCATTCAACAAGTACCAGAGCAAGAACAGGGACAAGGATTCTATTCAAGACTGTTCTTGGCACCCAGAAAGGACAAAGCCTGGAGACCAATACTGGACCTATCTATTCTAAACACATATCTGGATATTCCAAAATTCAAAAGGTTGACTCTACAGCAGCTTCTGCCCATGTTGGGCAAGAAGGCTTGGCTTGGGACTTTAGATCTAAAAGAGGCATACCTGCATGTCCCAGTCAGACAAACATGCAGAAGATACCTCAGTTTCAAAGCTGGCTCAATGCACTACCAATTCTCTGCACTGCCCTTTGGCATATCTACTGCACCCAGTGTCTTCACAAAGTGCCTGGCACCAGTAATTGCATACTGCAGACAAAGAGGAATACAAATATATCCTTACTTGGACGACTGCCTCATTCAAGCAGAGAACAAGGACATTGTTCTACAGCATCTGGCATTTGTAAAGAGATTACTACCATGCCTAGGGTACACAGTCAATGAACAGAAATCAAAACTAGTACCCTCTCAAGCGATAATATTCCTGGTGCAAGCTTAAATACAACTGCCCAGATGGCTTATCTCATGTCAGACAAACAAAGGCAACTGACTACTTATTTCAAACTGTTTGCAACAAAGGCCCAGTTATCTGCAAGAAAAATTCTGCAGGCTTTGGGTTTCATGGCATCCTGCATTCTACTAATTCCATATGCAAGACTGCATATGAGGAAACTTCAATGGTACCTAAAAAGTGTTTGGACTCAACATTGTCACAGCCAGGAAACAATAGTTACTCTCATTCCCTGCCTGCAACAGGAGTTTTGATGGTGGACGAAGGCCTGTCACCAGAACAAGGGACAGCCTTTCACTCTACCCCCAGCCACACAGACATTAACAACGAATACATCAGATTATGCCTGGGGAGCCCACATGGCAGGAAGATGTATTCAAGGCACATGGTCCGCAAACCAAATGCATCTGCATATCAATCAAAAAGAGATGCTAGCTGTTCAAAATGCCCTGACAGCCTTCAAGGACCTACTTCATCTGTGACAACTATTGATAAAGACAGACAATACCACTGTCATGCGGTATATAAATAAGCAGGGAGGCACTCATTCTTACCCCCTTTGCAGACTAGCCATGACTTTGTGGGACACAGCATTGACTTACCAAGTACATCTGCAGGCACAATTCCTGCCAGGAAAAATAAATACTCTGGCAGATGAACTAAGCAGAAACCTCATGGATCCCCACGAGTGGAAATTGGATCCACAAGTCTTCAGCATGGTAACAAGGAAATGGGGATGCCCGGACATAGATCTATTTGCCTCACCTCACAATTGTCAACTAAAGAGATTCTGCACAAGGACTTATCACAGACAAGCATGGAAAGTGGATGCCCTATCTTTCAGCTGGAAAACCTTAACAATATATGCCTTTCCTCCTCTTCCTCTCCTCCCCAAGGTACTCCTAAAGGTCAGACAGAAGAAGCCAAAAATTATACTGATTGCCCCAGACTGGTCACGCCAGTACTGGTATCCAATCCTAAGGAACTTGTCTCAAAGTCCAGCCTGGACCTTACCTCAAGTGCTTCATCTACTGTCCCAGCAGAACAATCAGATCCTGCACAGCCAACTCAAGACCTTAAATCTGGCAGCATGGCGGATAATGTAGTCATACAAAACATACCTCTCACTAAAGCGGTGATGGATGTCATTTTGGAGGCCAGGAGGCCTAGTACTAGAAAATCCTATGCTGGAAAATGGAAGAGATTCTGTGCTTGGAACCAGGCACAAGAAATTGACACAGCTGTAGCAAATATTCCTCAGATTTTGCAATACTTGACTGAGATGCTGGACAAAGGCCTATCCTTTTCATCTATAAAAATGCATGCCTCTGCCATTTTGGCTCATTACAATACAGAGCCACCAATCTTTTCTCATCCTTTATTAAAGCAGTACCTCAGAGGGGCCAAAAATGTAAGGCCTCCAAGGAGATCACCGATACCTGCATGGGACCTCAATTATGTCTTGGAAAAACTCACCCTGCCTCCTTTTGAGCCAGCTGCTACAGATGATGTAAAGTTTTTATCTTGGAAAACAGCTCTGCTCCTAGTAATAACTTCTGCAAGACGAGTCTCAGAGCTATAGGCAGTCATGCTTGTGGAACCTTTTATCATTTTTTATCCAGACAGGATTTCTCTGAGGACAAACCTGACATTTATGCCTAAGGTAGTGTCCAGTGTGGCCCTTAACCAAACTATTCATCTGCCTACCTTTTTTCCAAACCCACAGAATAAGGGAGAGAGAATTCTGCATTCTTTGGACATACACAGACAGCTATGCTTCTATTTGAACAGAACCAAACCTTTCAGAAAGACAGAGCAATTACTAGTGGCATATGTTGCAGGATCACAAGGAAAGGCTATCTCAAAGCAGACTATTTCAAAGTGGATAGGCCACTGCATCCGTTTCTGCTATTCACAACATGGCAAGCCAGTACCTAAGGGCATTAGGCCACATTCAACCAGAGCAACAGCCACTTCAGCAGCCTTCCACAGGGGAGTACCAACCAAAGGCATTTTAGAGGCTGTTACTTGGAGTTCAGTGCACACCGTCACAAAGCACTACCATGTACCACTCTACTCTAAATCCAGGGTAGGCTTTGCCACTGCAGTTCTGCAGGGCCTAATAGCCGCTCCTAATGCTATTTAGCTCCAGCCTCCCAACCTTAGCTTTGGGATTCAACCCAATTGTAATGACTGCAACAGTGAAACACGAAGAACATAGTACAGTTATGTACACTTACCATAAATGTAGATGTTCGAGTGTATTCACTGTTGCAGTCCAGGTTACCCACCCGCCATCCGCCATTTCTTTGCTGGAACTTATCTGTACTTCTCTATTCTATACAACCTATGTCGTGTATTTGCTTGTAGATGAAGGCAAAATATATACATTGGTGCATGTATGTTTTATTGACATATTTTTAGCCAGCCCTGTTGGGGGCACCTGACATCTGGGGCAAGAAAAACTGAAGAAAATGGCGTTGGCTGCATCTTTTATACCCCTGGCACACTGACGTCAGGGAGGAGGCAACAGCAACCAACGCCGGACCTAGACTTTGGAATTCAGGCCGACTGAGGGTAGCCTGCCAGCAGGATAACCCAATTCTAATGACTGCAACAGTGAATACACTTGAACATCTACATTTATGGTAAGTGTACACAACTGTACTTTACTGGGCTACAGTTCATGTTGTGTGTTTTTCTTTTGTAATGGGTGTATTGAAGTCATTCAGAGGGTGTTTTTGTTGCTCAGCAAATGCTATGATAATATTAAATGTTTTCTCATTACATTGGGTAGTAGATGTGTAGTTGAATTGCTATTAAAACTGATTTTGAAAGGAAATTTCATATGGATATTACGTCCATTGGGCAGTAAAACAGGGCTTCAGTTAGGCATGATAGTGGGCAATTGTTATTGAATTTGCATTTGCATGGCTTTGAGTTCAGTGTTTGGGTGGTACATTTGGCGGGTAATGTCTTGGAATCATTGTGAAGCTATGATGAGTTCTTAGGCGAGTGTCAATTTAGTTAATATATAGAGGTTATGCAAGGTTATGGTTGGTTAATTTATCACTGGAGTGGCAGTAGTGTTTTAATTTCAATAGTTTAGCTAATTGGCTAATTTGGCTAGTTATGTCATGGAGTTTTGGGAGGTGAGGCCACAGATACAATTTGATTAGAGAGAATGGAGTATACTGAATGATGTTGTGCTTAATGCCTTTTCAAGGGCAGTTAAGTTGTTGGAACTTTGAAGAGGGAGGGGAAACAGCCTGGTCAGGCTGGTGGGCAGAGAAGAGAGGCAGGTTTGCCTTCTTCTGTTCTCCCTCTGGTATTGGATGTATAGTTCAATGATTTGGGTAAGGAAAGTGTGCAGTTGGATGCTGCTCGATGAGTAAATTAAGCAAGTGAAGGTAAGGACGCTGCTTATGGGTTGGATGGGAATACAGTAAATGGTAAAGGAAGTGAGTAATGGGACACTGCTTCATAAGTAAAATAAGCGAGTAGAGGTAAATATGCTGCTTATTTTGCCTGAATGGTAATACAATAAAGGGTAAATGAAGTGAGTGGAATACCATTTCATAAGTAAAGTAAACGAGTGGAGGTATGGATGCTCCTTACTGTATCAGGATGAGCAAGGTCACGCTGTCCTAGTTAACGTTACCTGGAGGTTATGCTGTGATTAATATCAATCATACCATGTTTAAGTTGTAATTAATAAATGTTGGTTAACAAAGTTGTTTATGGAAAGCTAATAAAGGTTGGCAAATGTCATTCAGTCTCATGTTTTTATTGAAGGGGACCGGGCAAAAGTCATTCGAATAATTCCACACTAAGGACATCTGTAACTAATGAAGGTTGCGACTGACGAACAACTTTGCATTTCAATGTTTCATCTACAAATTCAGTGCCTGCTGCCCTTGAAGAATAAATTGTCTACATTACATTAAAACATTTTTGGTAAGCTGGTAATATTGCAAAAGAGATCGATTGACAAACCAACAACAAGTTGATAGTTACTAGCCATCTCATACAAAGAAGGACACACTCAAAAGTGCAGAACCCTCATCCCCCCTTAAAATACATCAAATAATCAGCAATCAAAAGGGCACTCCAATATCAGCACTCTATATACATGGTGTGGGACTAGAATCCACAGCCTTCTCCACCAAAGGCAATTATGCTACTAACATGGTTTTCAAATTCTGCAGCACAAACAGTGACTGCCATTTGCTAAACAAAACCATTAGTTGCACATTGAAAACAGACTTAGGATGAGCAACAGTAAACCACTCTTCCCTTGAAATTCAATACAACTCAAATCCATGAAAATGTACTGAAACTCAGACTCACAGTTCCATCAGCAGTCTGATAGTAGGTGTAGAGGATTCAGGCTCACAGTTTTGTCAACAGTGTGGTAGTTGGTGTAGAGGATTCAGGCTCACAGTTCCCTCTGTTCTGTTCCATCTATTCTATTCTGAGGAATAGGCCAAAAATATGATGCAAAAAATCTGGACAGTTGGGAGGTTTGTTATACACACACACACACACACACACACACACACACACACACACACACACACACACACACACACACACACACACACACACACACACACACACACACACACACACACACACCTACCATACCTCTCAACTTCTTAGAGAAAGAAATGTGGACAAAGCCATAAATAATGGGGGGAGGGCAAAGGCACAAAAATAGGGACAGTTTTTAAATATTGCTCTTGCAAACTTAAATACACACACCCATACTGGCATGAGAGAGCTAGTTTAAATTTCATGCCTTTGTGCAGAATGAGGTTTACATCTGTGTTTGACATGTGCACACACATGATTCTCCTTAAAGAAGAACACGCCAGACACTGTTATAATGAGTACATTTTTTGTGCTTCCTTATGATCTGCACCCTAGGCGAATGCCTTATTTGCCTTAATGGTGGCACCAGCCTTGTATGCAAATCTCCAATGATGCAGTGCTTAGATTTAAAGCAACATAATACTTTCTTGCTTACACATATATTTTATTTTATGTTTTGCTGGTTGTAAATATAGAATCTTGGTGTTTTGTTATCATTGCAATCAAAGTGAAGTATTACTGTCAGTAAACACTGGTTCAAATAACTCACCTCAGATTGTTGAACACTCCACATATATAGATAAATACATTAAACAGAAATGGCATCACATTCAGATGCAATAAGCGTCCCTGGGATTCATTAAATCCTGTGCGACAGCCAGGAATTGTGCAGGAGCTACTGCATGCAATATGTCCGCCGAGTGATTCAGCAAATGGCTCCCAGGATATGCACGAGTGCTCCTACACTATACCTGTATGAACACCACTGCCTTATGCTAATTACCTCATTTGCTGGTGAAAACCATGCAAATGAGGTGAATTAGCGATCTAGCAAGCAGGCAGGCGTTCGTGCAGGAATAGTGTAACCTGCAGAAATGTATGCAATTACGCAAACGGGATTGTGCCAAAAATAAAAAAGGTGGAAAAATCAATTTTGAGAGAAATCTGCATCTTGCCATTATAGTTAATGGCATGAAAAGTGAAAACAATACCAGGGAATAGTGGTTGCTAAGGGGAAGGCTCAGTATAAGTGTCGTAACTCAGGAGTAAGGCAGTGGTGTATGCAAATGAGGGGATTTATACTGAATCACAAATTTCTTTTAAGTGTCAGACTCCACCTAACTGTGTAGGTGCTCTAACATCACGGTGTAGACAGGAAGAGCAGCTAACATTAAAAGGGTGTGTGTCATGCTTGCTATAAGCACATTGGAGCTCAGTGGCCTGCATTTGCCCTCAGTTAAGTACAGCTAAGGAAGGGGGTGTATCTGAGGCTGTATTTTTCTGTTCCATGAAATGCAGAGCATGTTCGGATCCAGGGAGGGCCAATTCTGCTTAAAAGTTTTTACTTTAGATAAAAGGGGGTCCGCAGTGTGCACCGGGCCTAAAAAAAAAAAAAGAACACAAGGGATAGCAGAACTGTTTACATTTGAGCATTGGAAGGAAATGGGAAAGGAAAACTGCAGAAGGAAGGCATTCAAGGAGAACTACCGTAGCTGTCAGGTGGAATGTATCAGAATCAGCCAATTACACAGGCAGCAGCATAAACTGTGCAAACACTTTTCAGTCTGTTTTTTCCCACAAACTCTACACCACTGGTGTGCACATTCAGAGGAATTTTAAACTGCCAAATCTAACAAAACATGTTAGGGGCTGCTGCTGTTGTACTCTGTCAAGACTGAGGGTGGTAAGGGGAAAATGCTGACAAGCAACTCAGACCGAGGAGGAGGAAAAGGGTGTTGAGACCCAGGGTAACCTACCAGGGGCTACATCATCTGGAGATAATAGAGTGCTGCAGGGCAGACAGGGACATACTTCAGCAACATGTTGAGCTGTGATGGCCTTGTCTCAGAGCAAGAACCAACAGAGGGGAACACATCCTAGTGAATACCAAGGTATGTGTAGCCTTAAGATTACTAGCTACAGGTACTTTCCAAAGACAAGCTGGGGATATTATAGGGTTCTCAAAGACACTGCATCCAGGATACTCCACCAGTTACTGGATGCCATGTGACAACATGCCACTGAGCACATTCACTTCCCCCTCACCCGTGAGGAGAGGACCAGCAATATGCATTTCTTCCACCTTGTAGCAGAATACTCGGAGGTACTGGGTGCCATAGACTGCATGCGCATCCACATCAAATCACCACTCAGTGACCAGGGTAGGGTCTACCTAAACTGCAAGGGGTTCTACACCATCAACTGCCAGGTTGTGTGCGATGCCCAGGGCAGTGTCATGAACATGTGTGCTGGCAGCCCTGGAAGCTATCACAACTCCCACATCTGGCATTCCTCATAATTGTACCAGGCGTTTGTCAGTGGGGACATTCCATATTCCAGCTGGTGGGGATGCTGGCTATGCACTGGAGCCATGGATGATGACACTCATCAGAAATGCACACCCCCACACAAGAACACCATAATGAGGCACACGCACAAATCAGGATCATTATAGAGTGTGTGTTTGGGATGCTTAAGTCACGGTTCTGCTGCCTTGACATATCCTGTGGAGCATTGCAGTACTCTCCAGCCATATGTGTACAGGAGCTGCAGCAGGAACAAAATGGAGAAGAGCCACACAGCCCCCCCCCACCATTGCCAAGGTGTCTACAGGGACAGAGAGAATCAGAGGAGGAACATCCTGAGCCTGCCCCTGTAGGCAGACAGAGGCATGCCCAGTATGCCCTGGCCTTGGCAAAGATGTAACACATAGTGTACACTATAGTACAAATAACTAGATGGGCAGGGGTCCTAATCTCAATACTGGCAAGTGTGTGTGTGTGTGCTTGTGTGAGGATCATATACTGTGTGGGTTATACCATTTTGAGTTGTGTACCACCCTTTAGACTTTCCCTCACCCCAGTTTAGTAGTCCTGTTGATGTCATTCACCTTAGAAGTACCTTTGGTCTAGGTGAAATTGTATAAGCTCCATGGCATGTCTGATTACTGCATAATGCTATAGTAGACATAGATAGGTAGGAGTTCTAATCTCAATACTGGTGTGTGTGTGTGTGTGTGTGTGTGTGTGTGTGTGTGTGTGTGTGTGTGTGTGTGTGTGTGTGTGTGTGTGTGTGTGTGTTGCATATCCATTGGGAGGTGTTTTACAAAATGTTTGCACCCAGTACACATCCAAATGTCCACTGTACAGGGCCCAGTGTTGTCAACCACTGTAGTGGTAGCTGTGGATACTCTGCAGCCCTATAAGCTGTGTGCCATGTGAAATAACTATTCTCACATTGAGAACACAAAAACAAGATCGGCGGGTCTTCTAACCCTGTGAGATCATTCCCCACTCAGGAATCATAGACAAACGCAGCCATCAAGGCATCAACCCCTATGTCACTTAGTGGGTTGCAAACTGGCTCATGCATTGAACCCACAGTATGAAGGTTGCAGACTCCATGTCAGGCTGCCAACCAATCACAAGTGGAGTACAACAGGGTCTGGTCATGGGTCCCCGCATGTTTGTCATGTATGCCTCTGACATCCAGAACAACACAAAGGGACCATATCTGACAATGTTCGCAGACAATTGCAAGGTGGATGCTATGTGTACATCCCCATATCATGTTGACATCCTGCATAAAGGTGCCACTGAGACATCCGACTGTTGTCAGAACACTGTTCTTAGGCTGAATGGAAAGAAATCTGTTGCAATCCCGTGTGGAATCAATGTGTTTACCACAAATTAACACATTGCCATTAGTCCAATGGACACAGAAGTCCTTATAAGAGGCCTGGGAACACAGGCTGACAGTGACCTCTCTTATGACCACCACATTCCTACTGTGTACAGAAATAACTTCTATGTGGCACATCGCATAAGTAAGGGTTTGGCATCCAGTAAGGAAGAGGTCAGTGTTGCCCTCTGCTCTTTCCAGCAGATACAATGGCCCATTTGCCAAGTAGCTCACTAGACACCTGCAGCAACTGTGGAGGCTGCAGGTGTACTTCACAAATAGGACCCTAGTCTCCACACAACTGTCCTATATGGACAGAGTGCAATACCTTCAAGTATTCTTGGCCACATCTTGGCTACTTACAGGCAGTCCATGCTTGACTGACAATGCCATGTCTGTCTAGCTGTGTTAGGAATGTCATATCTAGTGAAACTCTAATCTGTATGCAGCACATGCCATGGATACCTCAACGTCATTACCACAATCAACAGAACATACTGGGGGACAGGGACATAGCCCAGTGAGTGGACATGGCCCTCTTCAAGAGAAATCTGGATGAGTGGATTGGGAATTTAACTGTCACCATGGACATCACTCAGGTGGCAATGATCCATACATGCACTGGGAAAAAAATGTCAGATCACATGATACCAGGCTACTCCATGGGCTAGGCTTGTTGTGGCTCCATGCCCATTAGCCTGGTACACACCTATGAACACATGATCCTATGAATCTCAGTCCTGGCAAGTGTGTGTGTGTGTGTGTGTGTGTGTATGTGTGTGTGTGTGTGTGTGTGCGTGTGTGTGTATGTGTGTGTGTGTGTTTGCATGTGTGCAGAAGACCACTATCCTGAGTGTGTGTCCATCCATTGGGTGGCCAAGTATTACAATTGTAGGCCATCATACTCCCAGCTCACATCCTACATTCCACTGTACGAGGGCCACTTTTTACATCAACCATAGAGATATCTGTACACACTCTGCAGACCTATAAGCCCTGTGCTGTATGCAACAGCTATGTAACAGTATGAAATGAGCAACTAGGGACAGGGCTCTTAATCACAGTACTGGCACACTTGTGTGTGTGCATTGGTGTGTATAGCAGTGTTTGGGTGTGTGTACACTCATGCATGACATTAGTATGAGACCTGTCACACCCACTATATCACCCATTGCCATACCTTACAAGGGCACATGATGTTACTCACTGTACGTGTATTTTGGAAATTGAACACACTATTGAGCTCTGTGCCACTTGTGATAACTGCATAATACTGTACTACCACTAACTAAGTGAGTAGTGATTTCAAACCCAACACTGGCATTTGCGATAGTGTGTGTGTGTGTGTGTGTGTGTGTGTGTGTGTGTGTGTGTGTGTGTGTGTGTGTGTGTGTGTGTGTGTGTGTGTGTTTGTGTGTGAGCAGTATTCTATGTGTGTTGGGTCAATGCAATACCCTCTGGGTGTGTGGGATTTACACATTTGAGGTGTGTTCCACCCACTACACTTTCCATTGTCCACTGTACAATAGCTGCTGATGTCAGCCACCATACACTTACCTCTATACACCTCTCAGCCTTATAAGCTACATGGCACATGCAAAATCTGTTATACAAACCTGATAATTGTATACACCTGTACCCTGGATATGACACACTGAATGTGTTACCACACTGCCATACTCCTTGTAGATAATGTCTGCAGGGCCACATCCTGCTGACACAAATATGCCTAAAAGACAAACAGAATACATTACGGAGACCACATTCTCTCAGCATCAATAACAACAATACTGCATTATGGTTGGACAGCTACATACTCTGACATGTAACCATTAAACATGCTGGCTGACAACACTTTACACAACATTACATTGCTAAACTGTACTAAATTCACCCTGTGCATCAGACCCATATTACCATGTCCCTGCATCAATGGTATGGATGACAGGGATGTAGCACAAGTATCATCATATGCGCAGGGTGTGGTGTGGGTTTACCAGAGGCACAGCCTGGGCAATTTGGTTGACATCATGTGTGTGTGTTTGGGGGTTGTTCATTAAATGGGCCATGCAGAGGTGGTGTGTATAGGTTTGGAGGTGACTTGGCTGTGATGGTGATATGTGTGTGTTTGGATGCACACAGTCATGCCATGTGGCTGCCCTACACAGGGCTATGTTGGACAGCTGTGGACTGTACATGGCAGGGTGTGCAGTTCATCATCTCTGGCCATGGACATGTGAACTGGCCCTGCCAGGGGACCCACTGACATGACCAGGCAAAGATCAGATGCAGTATTACTCCCCCCGATGGTGATCATTGTCTGCTGGATCTGCATCCCTGTTGGGACTCACCAGGACCACGTGCCCATGGCCTGCTGTGTTGTGGCAAGGGTAGTGACCCCCCCCACAGTCATGTTGCTGGTACTGACACTACAAGAGCGAGAAGTTGCACAGCGACATGGAACCTCAGCTGTTTGTGCTGCTGTCCTACGTCCATATGACTGACGGACAACTCCCACGGCATGCTCTACAACAGACATTCCACATTCAAAGATGGACATTCCACGTTCAAGGATTCCCACCATCTTACCCAACTGTCTATCCATGACCTCAGCATAATAATGGTGGGCATCAGCATGATCATGGAGGTTGTCACGCATAGTAGGAAGAGTGGCATTCACGACCCTGAAAAGCTGTCTTGTGTTACATTCGCTATGTGCCTGTGCCTTGATGATAGTCTGAAACATGTGTCTGGTGACACTTGCTGTAGCACTTGTGACAGGGGCATGACAGGCAGCAGACCCCCTTCGAGCACCCCTGCCCGTGCACCTTTGTGGGACGTCGCCTTTTATCTGGCTATGACTGGTGTCTACAGACTCACTTGCCATAGTCACCACACTTGCCTTTCCCATGCCACCACCCGCCAACTGTCCATCATCTATGGTCACTGGTTATGGGGTATGTGCAGGCATTGTGATTGTGTGCAGGGATGGGGTGAACAACAGTGGGATGCAACCAATGGCACATATTCAGCTCCTGACAACCCCGCCTGTGCCTCACTATGGCTATCATCATTGTCAGAGTCTGGGTAGACACTGACATCAGTTCATAAGCAGGAGGGACCCCAACCCCCATTGCTACCTGTGAGGGAAAGAAAACAGGTGAGGTGGCACAAAGCTATTACACAGACCTCGCATTACCCAAAAGGTGACATGCATGACATGCAGCCCTCAGCATCATGCATTGCAGCCATTGTCAATCCTTGCTACTAACAATATACATCTCTGGGATGCATGAGCACTGTTACTAGGTGACATCCATTCCCCTAGTACACACTGCACCCATTTACACATTATTGCTGTTCACCTGTATAGCACAGTGGCAATTACTGTAGACCATAAATCACAACTGAACAAGTCATTGAAGAATGTGTAGATGTCTGGCACATATGTTTGCTCTGTTCCTCACAACCCCTATATGTTTGTCTGACACATAACTGGGATCATATTAGGATTGATGTCACTAATTAATGACATACATTTGATTTGCAGACCTCATCAACAGTAGTGAATGTATATTCAAACAAATCTTGTTACACCAACAACCTTCTAAGCTTAACGTGGATATGATAAGTGTACACACCCCTGTTAACATGGCAGGCTCTTGTATCATATAAAATGAGACGACGGTACTACATTGAAAAACATTTACCCACCTTAAATGTGACATATGACCTGTGCAATCCAATTGAGAAACAAACGAATGTGTTAGTTGTGAAATATACTGAGTGAGATGTGTACGATACAGTGGCTGAATAGGTGTGGACACCCTTAAACCTATGCTTTTTTGAAACACTTGTTAAGTGAACTACAGCAGTCACTTTTCCTGGGAAGGGGAATATCAGCATGGCACATTTTGACTTGGCATTATTTTGACAGTGTTCCCTGAAAAGGTCCCCCAACCCTGTCAGCTGGCAAAGGCAGCTCATGTGCACAGACATCAGAGATCACACTGGGGTTTGCTGTTGGTGTTAAGTCTGGTCTTTGTCTGGCCCAATGCGTACCCTTGATTGTATTCAGGTGGAGTCAATTTTAGGTAGCTTTGGATGTACGCTTCAGGTCATTGTCATGTTGGAAGCTGAAACTCCTCCCCATCCTTGGCTATCTTGCAGGAGCTTGATGGCTTTGGCCCATGTGAGTGTTATTTGAACTGTTCATAATTCCCTCCACCATGCCTACAGGCCTAGTTCCTGCTAATGAACAGCAACTCCAAAGCAGGGCACTGCCACCAGTGAGCATCAGCATATGGATAGCAGTCTTCAGGTGAAGTGAGGTGTTGCTTGTGCACCACATTTAGCTTTAGGGATAGTGGCTGTAAGTTTGAACCTTAGTCTCATTACACCATTACACATTTCAACACATGCCTTTGGGAGACCTGGTGTTATGTTTTGCTACTTGTACACAGCCCTGCATGGTGTTTAGTGTGGGTAAATGCTTCTGTCTACTGACCCTACCCCATAGGCGAGACTTATGCAGAATCCAGGTGAGTGTTGCCACATGCACTACACAAGCAGTACTTGCCAGACAGTCCTGCAAGTCCCTCAGTGTTGCTGCATGTCTCCTGGCAGCCTCCCTGACCATTTCTCAACATGTTCTTCCATCTGTTTTGGAAGGACATCTGGTTCTTTTCAACAGCACTGTTGTCCCATATTTAATCTACTTTTTGATGACTGTCTCCACTGTGTTCCATGGTATATGCAATGCTGTGTTTATGTTGTTGTACCCTACTCCTGACTAATACCTTTCAAGTGTGAGATCCCTATGATGCTTTGTAAGATGTGTGCAAGCCATGGCTGCTTCTGGTACAGGCAAATGAGCAAATGTCATGAATACACCACTCTGACAGTTAACCATTATTCCTTGTTACATTGAGTCCCTGTACTTGATGGCAGGTGTGTACCCAAGCAGAGTGAATGCTGTCAGCACATCACAAGCTGCTACTACAATGTGTTATTTGGAGGATGGGCACACATATGCATCCAGCGTATTGTAAGGTTTGTATACCCCATATGTGGTGGCCTAACATATTGTTGGGTTTTACAAGTTAATTGCTCATGTTATGGTCACATTACAGGTTGGAAAAGGTGTGGAATATAATCTTGTGGTCTCTTATTGTATATATCAGAAACACTTTGCATCTTGACAGGGGGTGTGTGCACTGTGGTATCCACTGTATGGGATTAATGTGTCATACATGTCCCTACCGCAGCCTATTTGTCCCCCCAGTTTGTTGGTCTCTGTCCAGATGTCTTGCACTGACAGGTTGTGAGGTATGCTGCAGGAATTGTACATTACCCTTCAGATAGCCCCTTGTGATGACCACTGTGATGCACTACAGTTAATACCACCACATGCGAACATGAACATTAAGCAATACAGCTAGGTGTGTATTGGCAAAGCACAACAAAACAATTATATACTCACCAGCTACAGGCTGCTGTCCCACTTGTAGACCAAAGAGAGCTAAATAGTTGTGGGAGAGAAGTACTGTCAGCAGACTCACATATGGCCTTGGTACAGGGGAGAAACAGCATTTCTGCACATTAACAGTACAACCCCAAATACTACGAAATATGCTGCCCATTACCATAGATGTGCACATATGTGTGTTACCAAACCCTGTCCACAACTACTATCTTATCTGACATATGCATGTAGATACTCTACAGACACAATTATGTATGCTAATGTACTCTACTAATGTGCACTAGGACCTTACCTGCATACACCTCATCCATTGTGTTGGGGGCACCCACATCCACAATGCTGGATTCAGCAAGATGTTGTGTGCCTGGTGTGGGTGCACCGAGGTTGGTGAGGAACTGTTTGGTGGGTGTTAGTGGGGCCTGCATGACTGGGCCCCCACCTGTGGCTGTCGCTTCCGTTACTATGGTAGCAGCCCTTCATCAAGCATTACATATGAGGTCAGTAGCATGATGCCGGACCTGCTCATAGGTTCTTGTGTGCAGGCCAACATCATTTACCCTGTGGACTAGGTAATTTCACAGGGCGGTCCACTCCCGCAGACGTTCCTGAGTATGGCCAAATGTGACTACATAATGGTTGACAATGGTGTCAATTATTTCAGATGTTTCTGCTGCACTGTAGGGTGGATTTTCAGGGTGCTGCATCCTGGCTGGAAGACATAAACAGTGAAACATATAATAGCACCTCATACAGTTGTCAACAGTATGGACAGAAATTGCACATCAACTGTGGATATTTGTTGCCAGCATTCACAACTACACCATGCCCCTGTAATCTAGCAGCACAATGTTAGCTTGCATTACACTCCTGGTCCTGATGTGTCATATTCCCCCAATGATGAACAGTTAATTGTATAAACCTCTATTCCCCGTTCATTTCTGTGTAGAGGGATGACAGTGGCCATTTTCCATTTGGATGGGGTGTGGATGCTGCAGAGGCTGTGTTTGACTACAGTGTGTGATGAAACTGTGAGCACATGCCCAAGTTCATAAAGGATGCAGACAGGGATATTATCAGGCCCAATGGAGACTTGCTGTTGTTGCCTTTCAGTAGGTAGTATGTACCTGCTCACCATTGATGAGAGGAGGGGTGCAGTTGATGTGCATATCTACCTGTAGGGATGGGGGGACAGGGGGGTGAAGTTCCCACCTAACCTGTCTGATGCAGGTTGCCTATAGCCATGGCATGTGTGTATGAGGTGTGATTTAACACCCATACAGGGTGAATTGTGTAGTTGCCTCTGAGACTGATGACATATGTGAAGACACCCTTGTGACTGGCCTTGGCAGTGTAGATATGTGTGATTTGTACTCATAGTTAGCCTTACAGGGAGTCACCTGTGACCTTACTGCACTTACTTACATGCTTGTTCAGGTAGAAGTGGACATGCTTCTAAGTTGTTGTCTGCACCTATGTGGCCCTGTACAGCAATATAGCAACCTATTATGTGGTTTGTGTATTGCTGCTGTCCACCAACGGGGATTACTCTACCTTGGTGGAGGTGGGATTTACAAGTCAGGTATTACTGAGTCCATACAGTTACAGTAGATATATAGCTGTACACACCCCGGTTGCAATGCCTGGTCTTTGTGCTATTGTAACTTGACACCACAATAACTCATTTCAAAATAATTCCCACCTTTAATGTGACCTATAGCCTGTACAAATCCATTGAAAACATAACAATCTGTTGTGGGAAGACATATGCAAGTTGAAATCAGTACAATATGCTGGTTGCATGAGTGTGCACACCCCTAAACAGATACTTTGTGGAAATACCTGTTGAGATGATGACAGCATTCAGTTGTCTTAGGTCAGAGTCTATCATCATGGCACATCTGTACTTGGTAGTCGTTGTCCAGTCTTCCTTGCAATAGTGCTACAAATATGTCAGTTTGTGAGGGCATATCTTGTGTACAGCCCTATTCAGGGCAACCCACAGATTTACTATTGGATGTGGGTCTGACCATTGGCTGGCACATTCCCAAACTGTAATTTTCATCTGGTGAAGCAATTCCTTTGTTAATTTGGATGTATGCTTGGGGTCATTGTCATGTTGGCAGACAACATCTCTCTTCATCTTCAGCTTTCTAGCAGATGACTTAAGGTTTGGGGACAAAAATGGTTGGTATTTGGAACTGTTCATAATTCCCTCCATCTTGAGTATAGGCCCAGTTTCAGCTTTTGAAAAGCAACCCCATAGCCTGATACTGCCACCGCCATGCTTTAGCAAGGGGGTGATGTTCTTTTGTTGATACAAAGTGTTGTTTTGGGCCAAACATACTTCTTGGATTTGTGGGCCAAAGGTTCAACCTTGGTGTCATCAGACCATGACACATTCTCCAACATGCTTTTGGGAGACTTGATGTACTGTTGGACAATGTTTGTCCAGCCCTGGACATTTTTCTGTGTAATGAGCTTATGATTATAACCAGTTCTAACAAAAACACTGATAACAGTCAATTTACTATCTACTCCACAAATGCTACTCCAATCGCTCCAGTGGCAGAGGCTAAGCTATTGGGAATAACCATAGACTCCTACCTAAAATTTGATAGTCATCTCAACTTAACTATTAAAAAAGTACATGCCAAACTGGGATCACTCTACCGTATCAAACCATTTCTTACCAACAACACAAGATCAGCCATTGCTCGCATCCAGCTTCTATCCACCCTACTCTATGCATATCCCATTCTGACTAATCTCAACAAAACTAAACTAAGCAAAATGGAAGCCTGCTATAACAGAATTGCCTGCTTTGCTGCAAATTGCTCATATAGAACTCATCTCTGTACTGTTTTGAGACAGCTCCACTGGCTTGAACTGCCCAACGTCCTAACCTACAATCAGCTCTGCCTCTGTCATTCTATCTATTACCTCCCCAATAAGTGTCCTGCCCTCAAAAACCTAGTACAACATCACTCAGTCAAAAGGCCTCTTAGATCATCAAGAAAACTACTACTAGAAGTCACCAACAGCTACAATAGATTTGGAGGTGCGCTATATAGTAGTTCACTGGCTAAAAAATGGAACTCTGTCCCCACTAGCATAAAAAACACATCATCCAAAGCCTCCTTTAAAGACCTCATCAGGCAACATCTCAAGCAACGTTGGCAGTGCCATGATTGCTCCCCAAGCTAGTGAAAGCGGATAAGGTATACATACTAAATCTAGAGCACTTGATAATAGTTTTCAATCTTACTCACAAACACTGGCTAATCTACAATGTATGTACTGTAACTGTGTATTATGTATGTATTCTACCTATGTTCCAAATTTCAGCTGTACACCACAAATCTATTAATTACCTTTATTTTTAAATTAATATGTTTTTGTTTGTTCACTCCACTGTAACTGTTGATGTGCCACATACCACTGTAAAACACGTCTCTTGTAATTTGTGTGTATACTGATCATGTCTAAATAACTAAATGTATCTGTAATTTTTCTTTGTGGAGCTTTTCTCCCCAGGCCTCTGCTGAAAAAGGACCTTTTCGGCTCAGTCAGACACTCCCGGTTAACAAATGTAAAATAAAAATAAAATAAATAAATATCCCACTAGGACAGTTGAACATTATCGGGGTTAATCAGAGTCTTGTTAATTGATGGCATGTGTGGAACCAAAAAGAGAATGCTATGATTACTGTAAGAGGTGCATCAACCAAGTAGTAGTTTATGTCTGTGCACATGTATGTAACCAGTTTACAGTACATTTTTTATGTTATATATTTTCTCCACTAACAGAGTTGTTTTTTTTTTTTCAATAGAACTGTACTAGTTATGGGTCACATATAAGGTGGGAAACATTTTGAAAAGATTTTCTGTAGTCGCAATTTTGTATGGTAGGCATGGACAGAGGGTCATAACACAGTTGCATACTTCTCCGATTACAACCTGATAATCATGCCTATTCTACTACCCATATCATTGTCATGGCAATGCAACAACCAGTACCTGTAAATATTTATGTCTGTTGTATGCACTGAAACTGATATTACACACAAGTAGAACATGCACAACTTATTGACATACATAGGTAAGTAAGTTGATTGCACAGTAGGCTTTGCTGTCACAGTGCTAACCTGGAGGATGTCCCACATTCATATCTAGGCTATTATGTTACGGTATCATTGTTAACAGACTTGAAAATGGTTTGCCTAACATAACACAACTGTATGTGTAAGTGACTACAGATTTCAGGCACACATGCTTATAAGACTGTACAGTTGAATGGTATGAACTCACTATATCACATGCATTTCAAAACACGTCTGCAACAGTACTTTACTATGCACATGCTCTGTATAGGTTTCTTATATTTACAAGACAAAATGTGTATCATAGCTATATTCACAGGTAACATATGGATATGTACAACATCCCAGTAGCTGGCCTACAAGTGGCGCAGTCAGTGGTGTTTGACAGACACTGCAGTAGTTGGCAAATGCCAGCTGTCCTTTTCTGGGTAGACTCAGGGGCCTAAGCTGTGATCTGTGCCACTGCAGACAGAGCCACATGCTATGTGCATTGGTGCTATTCAGCAGTACATCAGTACAGCAAGTCTTGTTGAGACATATTCTTTCAAACTCTTATTTTCCATTATTACAGACTACCTACTGCATTCAATTACATGATTACTTGTTTTACATACCTTTTTTTTAAAGTGAATTTGTTCAAATACTTCTGTATTCAGTCCTTCTGTTTTTAATTGTGTCACTGTCTATGACAGAGGTGGTTTGAATAGATGACAGCTTGATATTTGTAGGCAATGCTCATGACCATGTGATGGTCTGTGCACCAACTGGTGTTCCCCAGTAGCTAATTGCATGCAGAACAGCTGTGTAGTTATTCCAATAGCCAATGTTATGGCAACATACTCCTATAATTGAGTACTCCATGTGGGCCTTGGCCCTTTCCCTTACCTGTGAGGAAGACATCTTGGTGGTATGTGAGTTAATACCTGTTACAACAAGACATATGGAGACAACTAAATGGTAGAGACGGTTCAAGACTGTTATATAGTTTGAATACTGCTAGTTTAACAGGGTTTGTCGGAACATGCTACTTCTGCATGGGTTTCAGTGTGACAAAGTTGTGTGTCTGCATAGCTCTGAACTGTAGGGCTATCCACATAATGGCCAGAGGTTTGCCTGTTATGTTTTGTCTGTTCCCCAGACAGGTGTCGTTTTTGGCAAATCAGTAGCATGCTCTAGTGATTGCAGTCAGCAAATGCTAACATCCATTTGTGTTTCTGCCTTCATATCCCTCAGAAAAGATATGTTACAACAAATCCTGTAACACCAGAAACGTTCTCAGTGTAAAACAGCAATATTCCAAGTATGGACATGTTTTTGGGCCTATGTTCCCCAATGATATCAGGCTTTGTCCAGATGTCATGCAGTAAGAGGTTGGTGGGTATGGTCTATCATTATTTAGCACTGTCATTCCTGCTGAGGGCAAATGCTGGACAACATGTGGAACTCTGCACATTCAAGAGGTCAGTGTATAGAGAATGTTTTAGATGCCCTTGTGACATATTTTATGTAGGAGAGTAAGATATGCTTTAAAACTAGGCTGTTAGAACATGTAAGAGATATTACTGATAAGAAAGAAGACAGTTCTATAGATGTACATTTTTATAAATCTCACCAAGGGGACAGTAATGGGTTACAAGGTACTGTTTCTGATATGTACTTATAAGTGTTAATTGCTTCTTTTATTTAAGGCAAGTATTTGTTGTAATGTTTTACTCCTTGAAGGCTTTGGCCAAGACATCAGAGTATAATAAACTTGTGCGAATTACTGGCTGGTTGTTTTTCTCTTTGCTATCCTCAGTCATGTTAGTTCATTTGCTAAGAGGTCATTATACGTCTGGCCATTGTGTATGGCCTATCATGTTTTTGTAGCAGTGTACTGTTTACTGGCATGGGTCCCTTTTGTATCCAACTGTAAAATGCTGCCCCAGTTATGGGTGGTCTATCAGCAGCATATGTTTGTATAGACATTTTGAGACACTTGCATATCTATGTATATATTTATTGGTAATATAGCTACATATTGTTATACACATGTATGTATCACCATACATATCTATCTCTCTCTATATGTATATGTTTCTTTTCAAACATATATTTGTAGATGACAATCACTCCTGATTGCACAGTGTCTCTTCTCTATTGTAAAGTGGCTGTAATGCATGGTATGTTTGAAAAGCATCAGGCATTTCTGTAGCTTGGATGGCTTAGTGGTGACTTGCTGGTGCTATGGTGTGCAGGGTCCTGGGTTCAAGACCTGCAAAGGCTGTTTAATTTGTTGCTGGGTAGAACAGAGGCTGATGGAAATGGTGTGATTAAAGCAGTTTTAAGCAGTTATAAGTGGGTTTGTGCTGGTCTGCATGACGGTAAGCAGTGCTAACATACGGTTAAACCAATAGGTGCTTAACCCATGTAGGCTTCACTTAACAATGATTACCAGTGTGCAAATCTGCGTAGCTGAGCTAACTGCATTCACGTTTGAGCAATGTTTAAACCTGCTAAGCGTAGCTCAGCCCTGGTAACCATTCATCACATTTCAGTCTTATAAAATAGCAGAGAAATGACATAATTTAGTAAGTGTATTTTATTTCCTTTACAGAACACGCTTCTCTGTGCATTATAGTAGCAAGAGGTGTGACTATAGTGTATGGGACATTTGTGTATACATGGGTAGTATCACATGCTATATGCACTCACACTTGCATGTTACACCAGCTACAGTACACTGGTTGCCAAAACAAATTTAACACATATTGTATTATTGAATTAGTACTTTTAACAATGCTTTTCCATGTAAAATTTGGTTCTCAAACCATGCACCCCTGCATGCAAAGCTGGGACTCTGAGTACTACACTATCTTGTTCTTGGTGTTTGAGCTGTATGTTTTGATGTATCTCCTATTGGATATTAATATGATATCATTATATTAACTGTAGAGTACTTTGTTTTCTGGCCATGCCATTGAGGACTGCTGTCATGTAGCAATGGCATACATTTCAGTTTCAGACATATATCCTTCAAAACATTCATCTTAATGCATAACCTGTTTGCTATCTACTTTCTCTGTCTGTCCTCTGTGCAGATGGGATGACACCATTGCTCAGGCTGTGGTAGACTACACTGCTGAATGGGTCTGAAAAGCCATGCCTGTGTTCATGTAGGATGCAGCCAGAAAGGGGAACAGGACTATGGAGACCTCCATGTGTTGCCTTTGAGAGGGCATTACAGACCTGTGTGAGGGACATTACAGAGGTGGTGGTCTACAGATTCACAGACAGTAGGTGAGAATACTTCATAGGACAGGACAATTGGAGACAGCCCAACAACATGGGAGACATATCTCCAGAATTGTGAACAGATTCTATGTCATCAGTGCTTTTATACACATAGTGGGTTGATAGATAGATAGGGTTTGTGTGGACATGCATTTACTGAGTGACTTCACATCTGACAGTGATATGTGCAGAAATAAGACAGACATATATATATATTTCTTACATTGGCATAATTTTTACATATTTAATATATATAATATATACCAATTGTTTATACTACTATTATAATTTTATACTATTTATAATTTTATACTATTTATAATACAATAAGCACATCTTATGAAATTATATTATTGTATTTCAGTATATTTTAAATATATGTATCCATGTATTTAGAACGGTAATAGAGTTGCATGCATATTGGTTAATTAATTCATTATGGGTCCAGTGAAACAATAAGTGGCTGTATAAAAGGATGTGATGCAATTGTTTTAATGAAGTTTAACATAGCCTTAAACAAAAGCACTTACAGTGTTATTTTGTGAATAAAGTGTGTTTTTTCATTACAACTACTAGATCTGCATGTTTCAGCTGTGGAGGTTCAGCTCTATCTGCCTTATTTCTGCACAGTTTTCGTGCTTTTGGTGCTAGTTTGACAGTGATATGCCTCTGACATACCTCTACACTGGCATGCTGTCCACAGAATGGCCACATATTTGCCTGTTATGTTTTGTCTCTTCCCAAGACAGTTGTTGTCCTTGGAAAATCAGTCGGACACTCTGGAGAATGCAGTCAGTAAATACTAACATCCATTGGTATTACTGACTTTACAGGATATGTTACAACAAACACTGTTACATCAGCAACTGTCTCAGTTTATAACAGCAATATGTCCAATCTACACCTGTGTTTGTGCCTCTGTCCCCAAATGATGTCAGGCTTTGTCCAGATGTCATGCACTATGAGGCTCAGAAATATTTAGTATCATTATTTCTTGCCTTCTTTCCCACTAAAATACCAGTGATGTCCTAGACCCACAGACATGTTACATGGAAGTGGCCATAGGTATGAGTCCTGAGCCTGTTGATTCTGAGGTGAACTGTACATTTGAGAGGTCTGTGTATGTCTGGCCATTGTTGACAGACTGTCAGGATTGTGTAGACAGGTACATGTGTACATGTTATTTGGGCTGCGAATGGATGGGTAGATGTAAGTGTTATGGCTCCCTTTTTATCTGACTGTGCATGTGTTCCAGTTTCTTCCAGTCTATTGGCTGTATGTGTTTGTAGGGGAAGACTGAGACATGTCCTGTACCATGGTCAGGATTCAGACTACACTGTGAATTGGACCAGTATATGTAAGACTAGTGTGTGAGTGGCAAACAAGGATGTATTTGTTCACACAGTTCTTATACTTTACTGTTCACTTGACTTACTGCTGTTCCAGTTTCTTCCAGTCTATTGGCTGTATGTGTTTGTAGGGGCAGACTGAGACATGTCCTGTACCATGGTCAGGATTCAGACTACACTGTGAATTGGGCCAGTATATGTAAGAGTAGTGTGTGAGTGGAAAACAATGATGTATGTGTTCACACAGTCCTTATACTTTACTGTTCACTTGACTTACTGGCATGTGACTGTGACTGTGGTGAAACTGGTTGTGGGTATGCACTTTCACACTGGTGTCTGTTTTTCAGTGCTGTTACATCCCTGTAGTGCCTGATATATTTGCAAATACATGTGTAATTCCTCATAGAGTATTTGCTATTTCAATTACTTGTGCTATTTCAGTTAATATATGTTATAGCAGACAGGAGGGTGTTGCTGCAGCAAATGTGTCAGTTTATCTACACCACTATTTCAGATATGTCCCCATTTCCATGGCTTCCACCCACCACTTTGTCAGCCTTGGTCCAGATTCATTGCAGTAAGGGGTTCTGAGCATACCTGTCAACTGGCTGGAATGTTTCAGGATGTCCAGGTTTATTGCTCATATTTCTGGTCTGTTTTACAGATTAGTTTCATTTCTCTGGTAAATCACTGTGATGATATGGGGATTTTAGATAGTAAATGATGACATACATTTCATTTTCAGACCTCACAGCAATCATAGTATGTATGCTGAAACAAACTGTGTTACTCTGGAAACTTTCTACATTTATAAGGGCAATATTTAAAAGAGGTCCCTAGTTTGGGCCCATTGTCCCCCCATTCTGACAGCCTTTGGACAGATTTGTTGCACTAAGAGTTTGAGACGTATGATTCTGAGATACAACTCCACTACATATTCTGAACACATATATGTATACATCTATATATGTATATAGAGCCTTTAGAAGCCTAGCCCATAGTATTACCCTACCATCATGCAGCCCGACCTTAGCTCACAGTGCCTCTGTCAAGTAGAGTCACTGGAGTGATCTCCAGGGTGGATTTTTTATTTCTCATCCACTCATCAAGATTTCTCTTGAAGAGGGCCAGTGTGGTGCTCTGCTTGACATGTATGGGAAGTGTATTCCATAGCATGGGCGACCTCTGGGTTATGAACCTGTCCCTTCAGCATGCTGTGTTGATTGTGGTAATGAAGTTGAGGTGTGGAGTGTGTGGTGTGGTGGGATTGGGATTTCTCTAGCTGTAGCATTTCGAACAGAGCTGGGTCAGACATAGCTTTGTAAGTCAAGCAGAGATCACCTCTAAGTAGGCAATATGAGACAGAGAATAGTTGGAGTTTTTGGAGTCTGTCCATATAAGACAAGTTTTTAAGGTCTAGGATCCTGTTTGTGAGGTACTTTTGCAGCCTGTCCAGTTGTTGCAGGTATCAAGTGAGGTACATGCCAAATGGGGCATTGTACTTGAGGACTGGCCTAATGAGGGAAATGTTGAGGGAGACAATGACCTCTTTCTACCTGGATGCAAAATCCTTAGTAATGAGATGTGCCACATAGAAGGACTTTCTGACCACTGTGGCAATGTGATGGTCAAGGGAGAGGTTGCTGTCAACCTGTGTTCCCAAATCTCTTCTGTGTTCAGTGGGCTACCATCGATGTGGTAATTCAAGGGAATCGAGTTTTTCCCAAGGGGGATGACGACACATTTTTTTGGCATTGAGCTTAAGACCATGGTTCTGACACCAGTCATTGGACTCAGTGAGGCCTTTTTGTAGGATTTCAACATCACTTGTGGAGTTAATAATAGGTCCCAACATGCATTCGTCTGCAAACTTTGTCAGCCAGAGTCCCTTTGTTTTAACCTGGGCTTCAGAGATCTAGATACCAAATAGGAGAGGGCCCAGGACCGAACCCTGTGGGACTCTACTCGTGACTGGTCAGCAGTTTGACTTGGAGTCAGCTACTTTCACAGTGTGGGTTCTATCTGTGAGCCAGGTTGCAATTCAACAGTGATACAGGGGTTGATGCCTAGATTAGTGAGTTTTTTCATGATTCCTGAGTGGGGAATGGTATCAAAGGCCTTGGCCAGATCCAGGTAGCCTGTATAAAACACCTTGCCTTCATCCATAACTCTGGTGAATGATACAAAGAAGTCAACCAGGTTGAGCAGGCATGACCTACCCTTCACTATATCCTTGTTTATTAGGTCCATGATGATGCATTCCATTGCTTTGCATAATAGACTCATCTGGCTAATGGGGAGATAATTTCCAGGGTCTGTAGTTACTCCTTCTTTGTGGGGAGGGATGACTGTAGCTATGTGCCATTCGGTAGAGACATGAGGCTGTGGTTGAACAGGGTACACAGGAGAGGTGCCAGTTCACTATGTAGTTCATGTACAGCACAGCCTGGGATATTGTCAGGTTACATAGCTGTTGTATTCATGGCCTTGGAAAGTGCTGTTTTAACCGGTGCAGCAATAACACTGGGTGCCTGGCAATCTAATGGTATTGTGATCCTTCGGGGGGGAGGGTAAAAGTTGGCACTGAATCTGTCAGACAGTATATTGGCAATATCTGTTGGCTTGATATAGGAAGTACCATTGTGCAATAGCTCATAGCAAATCTGGGTATTGCCAGGGAGATTATTTACATAACTATAGAAGGCCTTGTGGTTGTCTTTACTATCTGCTGCAGTTCTTTTTTCATAGTTAGCTTTGGAGGATTTGATAAGGGATCTCAACTTTTGGTTGAGGCTGGTAAGGGAGTTTTTCCAGACCTGGGACTTCACCTTATTCTGCATCACTTTCTTCCTTCTGTTGTACAGTTAGTTTATGGCAGGAGACCACCAAATTGGCTTCCTTTTTTGGAGGGGAGCATCTTGGTTCTATTGGGTATGGTGGAATCTATGCATTTGTGGATGCATTCAGACGTTGCAATGGTGTATGATTTGGCAGTCATACAACTATTCTCCATTTGCATGGGTGCCGTGAAGTTAGCCAGCTCTATTTGTAGGAGCCCAAAGTTACCTTTAGAAAGGTTTTTCATGGTGGTTACCTTTGCAGGGGGGGTGCGAGGGATGTGGGTTTCCAAAGTGATTAGTTTGTAGTCAGATCTAACCAGGAACGAGATGATTATTGGGGTACAGCAACAGTCACCCATGTTAGTAATGACCACGTCAAGGATGTTGCAACCTGTAGTGGGGGTAAGAACAAGCTGGTCCAAGCGATTGGAATTACTGAATTCCAGGAAACATTGGGCTAGTGCATTGGTACATGAGTAGCTATCCCAGTTAATGGAGGGGTAGTTGAAGTCAACCAGTATGACAGTATTAGGTTGCACCCTAATATTCTCCAAGGAGATTAGAAACATGGAGTGCGAGTCTTGGGACATGGTTGGGGACTTATAGCGGGCTACAACCTGAATCGCTGTCTTATCCATCTTAGATAGCTGCACCTGTAGTATCTTTGATGTGTTATGTTGGGCTGCCAGTCTGGAAGTGTGTGCATCTTTTATGAATATGGAAACACCACCACCTGTGGAGCTTCAGTCCAAGTTCTGGGGCCAGAAGGTATGGAATGAGTTATAGCCTGGTAGTGCAGGGGTGCTTTCTGTTGCCTTGAACCAGGTCTCTGTTACAGCACAAATGTCGATGTTCTTCATTTGAAAGGGTGCTTCAAGTGACTGCATTTTGAGATTTAGACTTATAGCATTGAGCAGCATGACCCTCATATTGTATATGTTTGTAGCTGTTATATATTTATTTATATTTATGTCTATGTATATATAATATATATATATATATATATATATATATATATATATATATATATGTTTATTTATATATATATATATATATATATATATATATATATATATATATGCATTTATTTACTTTTCTGTGTGTGTGTATGTGTGTGTGTGTGTGTGTGTGTGTGTGTGTGTGTGTGTGTGTGTGTGTGTGTGTGGGTAAGTGTGTATATATATGTATATACATATATATATATATATATATATATATATATGTATTAGATATCTCTCTCTCTCTCTCTCTCTCTCTCACTATATATATATATATATATATAGTCCCAAATGTGCCAGGGCCCAGTGCCACGGCCAGTTGAGGCGGGACAGGCAGATCCTCTGAGATCAGCCTTCCCAGATGTCCTATGGTGTTGCAGTTTTATAACATATGTTGGTTAGTCATGAAAAACTCATTCCAGGATTAGTTATAACAGCATGCATAGGGATTCCCATTAACTCAAAACAACAGATTTGGAACAGTTGCATAGCAAACAGAACACATGCATATACGGAACCACAATGGGCATTGTAATGGCATGCAGGTAACATCGATAGCAACAGACCACCAATGATAGTATTTGAACAAGGAACATTAATAGTTAAACATTTAAATATTTGTAGAACAATAGGACATGTCCCAACAGTAGGTTTGGTGAAAAACATACCCATTGATTTTTGTGTTTAGATTATTGGTGCAGATAGGGTGGGGGAGAGAAAAAGATGTCAATTAACAACTGTATAGGCTTCAATTGCTCACAACTTTAATGATCATTGCTCTAATCATTATGCTCTAGGTATTACCTCACTTTACATCGACCTATGGCCTTGGGTTGGGCAGTTGTATGGTTGTACACAGTATATAATTTCTGCCTTCTTACAGCTAATTTATACTTTTTTTTACCTGGCAGACCTGTGAAGGAAATTTCTGTTAACACTACCTGACTGTTTCTAACCATGTTCACATTGTCATGGTTACATATGCACACTGATACTGTGTTTGTGTGTGTGTGTGTGTGTGTGTGTGTGTGTGTGTGTGTGTGTGTGTGTGTGTGTGTGTGTGTCTGTGTGTGTGTGTGTGTGTGTGTGTGTGTGTGTGTGTGTGTGTGTGTGTGTGTGTGTGTGTGTGTGTGTGTGCTACTGTCATACTCTACCATAATTTATATTGGCCACCCTGAGTGTGGGTGGCAGTTACCTCTAGGTGTGACAGCATGACACTTCAGGGACATTTCTTGGAGAAGACTACTTGGTGTATGTACTTATCTTGCTGTCTTTTGCAGCCTTGGGGTTGGACAGTGGGTGTTGTGCACAGTTTATAAATACAGCTTTCTTACAGCTAAGATATACCTTTTCTTACCTAGCAGACTTGTGGAGAAAATTTCTGTTAATACAACCTGATTGTTTCTACACATATTCACATATTTCTGAGTGAAAATATGCATACAGCTTACTACCACTCCCAGGATTCAAACTTGTGATAGTGTCCGTGGACACTGTTAGTTGCTTTAGAATTGCTGTATGGCTCGTGTCTGTGTAGAGAATACAGCAGCACGCCTTCATTAATATGCAAGGCGTGCTGCTGTTCTAAATGGGCACAATCCACTCCATGCAGAAATAGCAGTATTCCTGCTTGGAGTTTAATGAATCCAGGGGAATGTTTATTTTTACAAGTAAAACACTAGCATTGAACTCTGTGTCATTTTTCATGTTCCCTTGCTAATATCAAAAGGTGTGAAATGAAAACTTCTCACTCCTAACTAAAAAGAATACATAATATTCCGAAATGAAGAAATGATAATAATTCACTGTTGAATCAACATTATTTAAATAAATGCATAAAAATTGTTGTGTGATGCCATCTATTGGTGTATGTGTATAAACAATTAAAAGTTTGAAACAATGCAGGTATTGAAAAAAACATGCACATTATTTAACTAAGTAATGTACTTTGCATCTCATCAAGCCTTTCTAGCTAAGGTTCACTGTTCATGTTATCTTCTATTTAATGAATTTTGCCCCACAGTGTGTGTGTGTGTGTGTGTGTGTGTGTGTGTGTGTGTGTGTGTGTGTGTGTGTGTGTATAAATTGTGTTATTTGTTGGTTGTAGTAGTGGTGCTGTCAGATTTCATTTTAGAATTCTTTTGCACTCACGCTCTTCTCATGGCAGGATTCTAAGTACTACGGCAATTCCTAAATAACACTTCAGTTGGTACAAATGACTTCATTAGTGCAGTTGTAAAAGTAGCAGAATTAGCTTTAATCACTAATGCATTTTATCTGATAAATAATTTTACTAACACACTAAAGATATTCCTTGAGGCATGCTTCTTAACTTCTGCGGTTATGTACAGTATGAATGTACCTAGCACAGAAGTTCAAAATACCGTTTAGGATTGATTATTTAACTCCTGTATGCAGAGAATCTTACAGCAAGGTACATTTTCTGATCTTCATCTTTTCAACAAAAAGTAGCATATAAAAATAGAAATTTAAACTCTACTTTTATTGTATTCCCTTTAATAGATGCATTTGCCTCTAATAGCATACCATCATATTTTATATGTCCTGTATGTCAATTTTACTGTTTGTTACTGCTCTTCATGTGATAATATTATGTATTTTATTAATTGAACTATGTATGTTGGAGCTTTTCTCCCTAGGCCTCCGCTGAAAACATACACAGCTGGACTTTCCTGGTAAACAAATGCCAAGTAAATAAATAAAAATAAGTAAACATTTTTGAATAAAAAAATGGAATATATTTGGTTTCTTAAAAGATTAACTTTCTGACAAAAAAAATCAAGACATTAATATAAGGATACTTGATACAGCAAATATTATTGTAAGCTTCCATGCCTGTTCCTGCAGGCAACGGTTTGCCTACGCCAACAATTGTGTTCCTATAGTTGCATGTAATCCACTCTGATGGCATTGTACAGACATAGAAAAGAGCTACTCAATAAAGATCATAAGATTTAGAAACTGAAACAATCAACTCCACAGTCACCTGCCAATGCACTTCCTCTACCTACAGCAACCCCAGTAGCAGCATTGACCGCTCCCCAAAATTGCATCTAGTGCTTGGCACAATCCCTACCCATCTACACTTCTAGTTGACCTGTGTAGATCTGTGAACAAATACATATATATTTTTAACAATTATATCTTGAATGGTAGACAGGTTAAATGTTCAAAACACAAAATATCAGGCAAAACATATCAAAACATATCAACCACTCATTATACTGATAGCACAAATGACTACAACCAAGTACAATGAAAAAGAAACAAAATTTCCTTTCTGATATATTAACCTTAACCTTCCCTAAAATTATATTAGAAACAATAAGTTGCAAACCAGCTCTAGAATGTATACAATACCAAAATAACAAAACAAAATGACCATGGTTAAGTACTTAACCATATTTGTTTTTACAGTGGATTTCTATTAACAGTGCTAACTGGTCATTTTGTCAGGTTATAATTATATGAATAGTGATAGCATTATGGATGTTTTTTATTTGTTTGTTTTCTCTTTTTCTTTTAGGTAAGATGCTTGGCTAGGGTTAGAGATGGAGCAGGGTTAGGGTAGCATGAATTATTAAAGTGGACAGGATGAGATTCACTATTTAAAGTGCACAATATTCTATATATAGTTTCACTTGTCAGCAGGTTTTTAGCCAGAACATTGCTAGCTTCATTTTCATAAATGTAAAATACTGTATATACCTTCCTGCCTCAAGAAATGAAAGCATGCAAAATACAATAATTATTTCACTTTCACTTACCAGACTTATCACAAGTATAGTAATGAGACAAGACATAATTCTTTTGTAGTCCCCATTCTTCACCCATGGAAGTTTGTTGTTTTGGATTTGGGAGACTATAAACCACTGTTGCTTGTAGTGGATGGAAGAGATGTAACCACTTTCTGCAACTGCTAGAAGGCAGTACAATCATGTAAAGCATAGTACTTGAAGAAGTAAATCAAGAATTTCGTTATACACTACTCATCAACTGTTTCAACAAACCAAAGGATTATCATTTATTTATTTTAAATTTGTATCAGTGAATACTACTCAATAAATATTTCTCAATTCTTCATTGTGTCACTTTTATTAAAATAATCTTGTCACTTTTTTATGACATACTTTTAAAAAATATTTGTTGTTCTTATTAATATTTCCAGTAATAGGAAAATATGAGGTAGGTACATTGCTCATAAAGTCTCAGGACTGCGGAATACATTTTTTCTAATAAAAAATAAGGACTAGTTAACTTTACCAATGTTTGGAAATAATTTTTGGCTTACACATGGGTAATACAAAGGATTGTTATGGGATAATAGCTGATGAGCTGCAAGAGATTCAATAGGTCACAAGCGTTACTCTTAAACCAATGAACGTGTGAATTTACAAGCTTTTTTACTCTGCGCCCCAGGCAAATGGTCTCCATTTTTATCCATTATCTGGAATGATGTTATAATTTGTTATGCATTTTGTACTGTATTCAGTAGGTGCACATACAACATGTAAAATAAAAACAAACAGCACCAAAATGCGGCAAAGTACATAAAATAAAACAAATTTAATGAAAATCGTAAGCACTTTCGCACAATAAACTGTGCTTCATAAGACCACATAAAGCAAAAAATTCATCAATTAAATAGTATGACAAAACCAATTAACAATTCAAAATCATCAATTAAAACACTGCATGAATAAAATCATTAAAATCACTTAAAGAAGTCTCTAGCTTTGAGAATGGGTTTAATGGATGTTTTCCCATTAATGCCTAAGCGTCTATACACTTGCATAATTATAATCCAGGACAATTCATAGCTCTCAGTATAATTGCTGAGATCACCGCCATGCTTATTATGATTTTTCATTTCAACAGCTCTAAAGCCAAAAACATGTTAATTACCATATTCTGTATAATGTTTAGCTAAGGCATTGCATTCACCATAACTATTCATGCAATATAAATGTTCCCACATCCTTTCCATAAGAGATCTGTTCGTTTTACCTATATAAAAACAATTACATACTCTGCATTTAGCCAAATCCTATCTATGGTTGTTGTATTGCTGCCCCCAGTTAATGAATGCCTCCTGTATCAAAGTTGTCTCTTCAGGGACTTCTTATTTTTAAAAATAAATCTCGGTTGTTCTCCAACAATAGCCCGGACTTGTTCATCTAGGTGCAAAATAAACCAATTGTTTTTAATAATGTGCAAGATGCTATTAATGTCGCTGGTATAAAAGAGGGAAATAGGTGTTGTCCTTCTAATGGCAGCCAGATCACTTGAAATATTTTTCTGTGCTAATGGCTTATCGGAATAAAAAGGACAAACTCTATTCTTCCTCTGCTTAACAGTTTCATGTAATGTATCTTCCACTTTCTTTGTCCTATACCCTCTGTCATAAAATTCAGACCTTAAATTATGTATGTCTCATTCAAACATAATCTCATCATTATTTACTCTTGAGATCCACATACTTTGGCCTTTAACTACATTCTTAAAAATATGGCCAGGATGCATACTGCCACATTATAGAAGTATGTTCTTTATACATTCCTTCCTATGTAAAATGGTGGTGAGTTTAAAAGAAGTATTAACCCTCACCTTAACATCCAAAAAATCAATTTTGCTGACTGATGACCTGTAAGTAAAAGATAAAAAAGAAGTGGTATTTTGCAGAAAATCCACAAACTCAGCCAATTACTGATCAGTCCCGTCCCAAATCAAAAAAAGTTCATCAACAAATCTCCTGTAAAATTTATTAAAAGAAGCAAAAGCAGACTTGAAAATGAATTAATCTTCCCACTGAGCCATGACTGTATTGGCATAGCTATTGGCACAACAAGTTTCCATAGCTATGCCAATCTTTTGTAAAAGCAACTGTTTATCATAAATAAAAACATTATTTTCTAGTACTATTTCAAGGAATAAACAAATCAAATCAATGGTTACCAACTCATATTCGCTATTAGCTATCAAAAACTCCTTGGCAATACTAATGCCAATTTCATGGGGGATGCAAGTGAAAAGAGACACCACATCCAAGCTCACTAATAAATATTGACCCCTAAAGCACATATCCTTGGTGTATTCAAAAAGATTTTCCAAAAACTGATGTCAATCCCTGTTGTTGTTTATTTAAAAATGGTCTCATTTTTTTCTCAATAAAAATGGAAAACGATTCCATAATCCATCCCTTGCCAAGTACTGTAGGCCTTAATGGAGGATTTTGCAGGCAGTTATGAATCTTGGGCAACCCTTGAAACAAAGGGATAAGAGGATGCTCTACTATCAGATAGTCATACAGATAATTAGAAATCAATCTACTATAAAGACAGTCACATAAATTAGCATTTACCCTTTCATGCAGTGAAGTCACTTATTCAAAACTAACTTTAACATAAACATTCTTGTCACATAACAAATGCAAAATGCTGTCATTATATCACTTAAAATCCATAATGACTATTGCACCCCCGTTATTGGCAGATTTGATAACAATGTCTTTATCAACCTGTAATTCAAACAGTGCCTGTCTTTCATCAGCACTCAAATTCACAAACTCTTTTTCATAGCACCAGTATTATAAGCAGTCATAGGTTCATAGGTTCATAGGTTCATAGGTTCAACTAGGCTATCTGCCCAAGGGCATTTATAAGCCTAGCCCATAGTTATGTGGCTTTCGCCACCCCTTTAGTTTGAGTAAAACTATGCCTATTATTTTGCTGTGCCTCTGTCAAGCAGTGACACTGAAGTAATCCCTGGGGTATATCTGCGATCTCCCATCCATTGGTCAAGATTCCTCTTGAACAAGGCCAGCGAAGTGCTCTGCCTCACATGTACCGGGATTTTGTTCCACAGCATAGGGAGTCTCTGGGTGATGAATTTGTCCCTCCAGCACGTTCTATTAATAACCGTGTCAAGGTTTAAGTCTCCCACCCTTGTGGTTCTGAGGGATCTAGATTTTTTGAGGTGAAGCATATTCATCAAATCTGGGTTTGACATGGCCTTATATGTCAGGCACAGGTCACCTCTGAGCAAGCGGTATGAGACTGAGTAGAGCTGGAGTTCTTTCAGTCGGGCAGCATAAGACATATTTTTGAGACCCTTTATCCTTTTGGTGAGGAACTTTTTGGGCCTTTCCAGCTGCTGCAGGTGTCGGGTCAGATACATTCCGAATGGGCATTGTACTCAATCATAGGTCTAATGAGTGATGAGTACAGGGGGACGATGCCCTCCCTTGATCTAGATGTGAATCCCTTCATGATCAGGTGGGCAATGTAGAAGGTTTTCCTAACTACTTTAGCAACATGAGTGTCAAGCGAAGGCTACTGTCAACCTGGGTCCCCAGATCCCTGATGACTTCTTCTGTGTTCAGTGGATTGCCACCTATATGGTAGCTAGGGGTAACCTTGTTTTTCCCGAAGGGTATGACTATGCATTTCTTGGCGTTTAACTTTAGGCCATGGCTCTGGCACCAGTTATCCGTTTCTGTGAGGCCCTTCTGAAGGATATTTGTGTCAGATGTGTTTTCGACTATGGCCCAGTTTGCAGTCATCTGCAAACTTTGTCAGCCATAACCCTCCTGTGTTTGCTTGTACTTCAGAAAAGTAGATGCCGAACAAGAGTGGACCCAGGACTGAGCCCTGTGGGACACCACTTGTGACAGGCTTTGAGTCTGACATGGCTCCAGCAACTCTGACCCTGTGGGTTCTGTCACTTAGCCAGTTTGCAACCCATCTTGTGATGTATGGGTTTACATTCAAGCTGATGAGTTTTTCGATGATACCTGAGTGGGGTATTGTGTCGAAGGCCTTTGCCAGGTCGAGGTAGGCTGTATGGACTGCCTTTCCCTCATCAATGGCCTTGGTGACTGTCTCGAAAAAGTCAACCAAGTTTAAAAGGCATGATCTGCCTTTGACAAAGCCAAACTGGGTTGGATCCAAAGTCGGCAAGTTCCCTATGTCTTTATTTATGAGTTCCATTATGATCCTCTCCATGGCTTTGCAGATAAGGCTTGTCAAGCTAATTGGACGGTAATTACCAGGGTCGGTGGAGGCACCGCCCTTGTGAAGTGGGACCACAGTCGCGTGCGCCACTCCTTGGGTACGTATCCTGAGGTGAGGCTAAGATTAAACAGCTGTCCTAACTGCAGGTTTAATTCCTCATTGAGTTCATGGAGCACACAGCCGGGGACACCATCCGGTCCAATGGATGCTGTGTTTTTTGCCTTGGAGAGGGCAGTTCTCACCTGGGCGTTGGAGATGTTTGGGGGGCTACAATTCTCTGGTATAGATATCTCTCCTTTGGGGGGCGGGAGAAGTTTGCACTGAACCTGTCAGCCAGTATGTTGGCAATGTGTGTAGGTTCAGTAATCTTCACATCATTTTGAACTAATTCTGAGCATATCTGGGAGTTTCCTCCTAGGTTTCTAACATAGCTAAAGAAGGCCTTATGATTGTCTTTTGAGTCCTTGGCGATTTTTCTCTCAAAATTTGCATTGGATGATTTTATGAGAGCTCTTAGTTTTTTACTTATAATGATCAAAGGTGTCTTACCTTTCAAAGATTAAATCCAACTCACATTTCCTAGAAAAAGTTTCAAGTACTGGATGCAGGACTGGTTGAAACAAACTAGTTTTTTTTAAAGTTAGCAGCAGCAACTGCATTGTCATGGTTAGAAGAAAAATTAGTTTTGAGCATGACGCTCCTAACAAACATTTTAATGTTAATGACAGTTTTGCTAGGATTAGAGCATTGAGCCAGAATAAAAGTCAATCTACATTTTAATAAGGATATCTGTGATGAAGTCAACACTCTATTAGAAATATTATAAATTATTGATTCGGTGTCCCTGTTAGGCCAGTCACATTGTGCAATCCAAAGCCTTGGTCTGAACAGCTGGGGTTAAAGGAGAATGAACGGTGGTAGTAGAAGTGTTATTTGATGCAGTCCATTCATTACTATCCACCTCATGAGCATCCTGAGAATTCACAGGACTGATAACATGTGTAACCACATTCTCGTTATTCTGAGTGTTATTAACTGAAGCTTCACGGCCTATCGATGTTCTGTTTTTCGGCCACATGAAAACATTTCCTTTACTGAAATCCATAGTATCCCTTAACAACTTCTTAGATTTCTGTGCTCTAAACCGTTGTTCATACGAGGAGACATTATCAATTATGCCATCCAATTTAGTCATGATATCATCATGGTACACAATTCTGTATACTTCTTATTGACAACCTCTACAAGCTCTCTCTCAAGAGGTTTAAAGTAGTTTATTGGTAAGCATATATAGTTGAAAGTCAACTCAATATTTAACTGTTGCCATTTACTTAAGAGGTCTCTGTGAGTTTCCCCATATGTAGGCATCACCAAAACTCATAGACCTCGGGGAATCACTTTCTGAAACAAGCACACTTTGAGATGCAAGCATTGCCACTGAAATAATTTCAGCTTAAACAGTTCATTCTCAAGCTCTCTGGTGGCATTAAGCAAATGAAAATCATCCACATCTGGTAGTTGGTTATTGTTGCTGACACCTGGTTTTACAAGCAACGGATTAGCTTCAGTTTTTAGGAAACCTCGGGAACCGGTCTTCACCTCTATTCCTGGTAGGAACATACCCAAGTTCAATGTTTGTATCATTCCCCTCTGCTATGTTAGAATGAAGACATGAAGAACAAAAAATCCTCAGGGAATAAAAGGTGCTGGTCAGCAAAACTGAAATGTAAAATAAAAACAAACAGCACCAAAACACGGCAAAGTACATAAAAAAAAACAAATTTAATGAAAATGGTAAGCGCTTTGCATGAATAGCTATGATGAACGCAATGCCTTAGCTAAACATTATATAGAATATGGTACTGAACATGTTTTTGGCTTTAGAGTTGTTGAAATGATAAATCATAATAAGTGTGGCAGTGATCTCAGGAATTATACTGAGAGCCGTGAATTGTCCTGGATTATAACTGTGCAAGCAAATAGATGCCCAGGCATCAATGGGAGAACATCCATTAAACCTGTTCTCAAAGCTAGAGGCTTCTTTAAGTGATTTTTAAAGATTTCATTCATGCAGTGTTTTAATTGGTGATTTTGAATTGTTAATTGGTTTTGTCATAATATTTAATTGGTGAGTTTTCTGCTTTTATGTGGTCTGATGAAGCACAGTTTATTGTGTGAAAGCGCTTACCATTTTCATTAAATTTGTTTTATGTACTTTGACGTGTTTTGGTGCTGTTTGTTTTTATTTTACATTTCGATTTTGCTGACCAGCAACATTTATTCCCTGAGGAGTTTTTGTTCTTCACGTGCACATACAACATATTTTAGACTGTAGCAGCTAAGCTGTATTACTGTGGTTATGGCAGCATGCTGAGGCTGGATCAAATAAAGCACAGACCCCAAATGGAAGAATGGAAGTATAGAATATATAGTTGCCAATGACACTGAAAAAAAAATTACCTAGAGGCAAAAACTGATGGCTCTCACTTATTGCTGAAAAACAATCTTATCGAGAAGTAAACGTTGATGGCTGTCACTTATTGCATCTTGCAGAAGCAGTGATTTGCAAAGTGATTATGCGTCATTTCCACATTCATTTCCAGAACTGGATCAGGTCAAAGATCTGATGATTATAATATCTGTTGTTACGCCATATCTGCTTTGAGAGTTACAAATACTGGAGATCACAAAAAAAAAATTAGAGACAGAGTTTTAAATGCAACCAGGATATTTGTGAATGTTAAGTAGTAATACACATCTAGTGTTACTGACAAAAGTGTTAATTTCAGATTAGCGTTTTTAAGACTTCATGCATTACATTTTATAACTGTCAAGTTATAAAAGGTTAGAATGATAGTGATTTAAGAGTTACTGTGTGTTGGAATCTTTGCTAAAGAATTGGTTGTAGTATCATTGTTATTGCTCAGAGCAATATATATCTCTCTTTTTATAAATTCTGATTGTTCAGTAACATTTATATCTGTGACAAAGCTGATATCTAAAGCAATGTTCTCTTCTGTGATTGAATGCTTAAGTACTGTGTCTATATCTATGCAAGCATGTATTTGTTTGTTTATATACTTGTTAGCATAATTTATTCCTTATTTTATCACTTTTCATTTGCACAGTTACTCCATTCTTCTTTGCATATGAAATGTAATAAAACATGAGCACAAATAAACCTTAGCATTGTTTTTCATTGCTGAGGTAATTAGTCATGTCTTGCTGCGCATTGATATATCTTCAAAAATATTTTTTATTGCATGGCATTATCACTAATTCTTTTATCATAATTTTCCATAATTCTTATGATTATTTTTTTTCACCTAGAGTGGTATTCTGAAACACAATCTTCAATGTGAAGACTTGGCTTTCAGAAAATAATATGCAGCCCTGAATAATTCACCACAGACAGTCAATTTTGGACCTTGTCAACATATGTTCAGGACTGTCTCCAATGTAACAGGTGTGGAATAAGCATGCAAAGGATGCTGATGCAAATATCCAGGATTCACAAAGTCACGTACCTTACAGTGCAGGTAGCTGATACAGGTAGAAGCATATGGAGGTGTAGGTGTGCACTAACTGTGACAAAAGTAAAGCTGCAGACTTACATTTCTAATGTAAACAGATGTTATACTTAGCATTGCAAGTCTGGCCTACAACACATCAAACAGTGAAGAAGGCAGCCAAGCAATGCAAATTATTGAACTTGCACAGAGGCTCATATCCCAATCTCAGTATTGTGCAACCAAACAACAGTGAACACCCACACTCTATAGAGCTGTTTATCTAATTCTACCACTGCACTGCACCCAAACACAAGTTGCTATTGACTGCACACAAGAAACATATGCAAATGAGTTATGCTGCACAGGTCTACTTTAGGACCTTGAAAGCTTAATAGTTTGAATGCATATGGATCGAACCATATGCATCAAACTAGTAAATGATTGATGTCCCAAAAAAAATACACAAAACAAAAAATGATTTAAACTAGTGTAGACAGGGGGGGCAAGCCTCTCTGCTCCCCCCACACCCCCTGCTATTTAAATATACCAACTCCGAGATCGCACTACATTGAAGTAAATGGAATTCTCCACCTACGGAGATTTCCGTTTACATTTTTGATGTTTTGCGCTTTCGGTGTACTCGTGTCGAGAATATCATATTCGATATTCTCGGACTTCGAGCACATAAAGTAGACCCATGCTGTACATGCATGAACAGTAAGCTGCAGAGCTTCGTAAATTATCCTTGTTTATACTGTGGAGTAACTGTAGCAATCATCAACCATCACTGTGTCATGGTAATGCATTGTAATACACAGCGGATATAGCAGTATCACTTCATGCAGCACTGAGTGTGCTATACATTGTAAGGGGACATACCAGGGATATGTTCCTCTGAATGTGAATGATAGAATTCAAAAAAATTCAATGATGTAGTGGTACATTTCAAGCAGCTGTGAGGCTGAATCTCTTAGTAGTTGACCTAACAGACTAAAATGTTCACCAGCTCACTGTTTATACCGGCATTTGTTTTTTGGATACATGCACAGCATGGTGTGTGTAATACCTGGTTATGGATGTTAGGCTGGTTAATTAACTTGCTCAAGGATAGCAGGTTGCTTAATTAACTGCTCAGGCTCAAACTGTGTTCCCTGTTTACAGGAGATAGGAGCCTTAATCCTCTACACCAACTACCTTCACCAAGGGTGGAGTTTCAAGACGTGAGTTTCAATGCATTTCAAGGAATGAGAGTTTGAGTGCATTTTCAATGCATGAAATTTTCAGCACATTTTCAAGGAATTGTTAGTTTTAAGGGAAGAAATGTTTATTGCTGCTCATGCTAAGTCTGTTTTCAATGTTTAACAAATGGCTGTCCGTGTTTGTGCTATAAAGTTTGGAAGAAGTGTTAGTAGTACATCAACTAGCATACTTGCCTTTAAGTTAGAAGGGCGTGGGTTCTATTCCCAGGCCTGGTAGATGGACTGCTGACACTGTAGTCCACTTTTAAGTGGGATGGGATGTGCCTTCCTTTTGATGAGGTGCTTAGTATCTATGAACCTGTTCTCAGTTTGCCACCCATTCCCTATTGCAATATTGTCAGTTTACCATTTTTTCAGGTAACATAGGCAATTAATCCTGCAAGGGCAGCAAGCACTGGATTTGTAGATGAAACATTCAAATGTATAGTTGTTTGCCAGCAGCAACCTTTTCATTAGCTACAGATCTCTTTAATGTGGAATTATTTAAATGACTTACTTCTGCAGACATTGTGCATATTGACTGATATTGGTGGATTATAATGGCAGAAGTTTGAGTGGCCTTTTTATGCTTGAAATGCTGTGAAATAGATAGTTTTGTCATTATTGGTTCATCTGTTTTGTTTCATTTCTTACTGGTAAAATGTTCAAACCAGCAAATTTAAAACACTCTGTAACAAGTGATGCTGCATTATATATGGAATATAATGTAATACAATCGGGAAGATGAATAAAAGAACACATGCATGTATGCATGGTCCTAAAAATATGTGCAATGAGCCCATGGTTTGGAAATAGCCCAAAAGTAAACTTTAAAATGCCACTGGCTATATGCACTTTCTTTGAATGTGAGTTTTAGTACCATTTGAATGAATGTGAGTTTCGGGGGCAGAGAAGTTTACTGTTCATGCTAAGTCTGTTTTCTTTGTGAGACTGTGTTGTTTTGTTTAGCAAATGTCTGTCAGTGATCGTACTATAAAATCTGAAATAAAAGTTTTACATAAAATCTAAATATCTGTAATCATTGTAGAAGTAAAGAAAAAAAATAGTATTCACACTGAGAGGTTTGAATAGTGTTTATGGTAACTGGGGAGAAATAGGCAAGTAATGGGACACTGTAATGGCTTGGAGGGGGGCTGCTCTGTGTGTGTGTGTGTGTGTGTGTGTGTGTGTGTGTGTGTGTGTGTGTGTGTGTGTGTGTGTGTGTGTGTGTGTGTGTGTATATACATACACACATATATATATATATATATATATATATATATATATATATATATATAAAATGTATATATGTGTATGTGTGTGCGTGTCAGTGTGCGCACACACATACATTTGTTTGCTTGGATTGTGATCACTTGTTAGCTACAATGAACAGAACTAGAATATATTTAGGTCATTGACAATGTTTGAAGCAACTGCAGGAACTGTAGCAAAATGCGTTGTCTGTGCTACTTTGTGTGGTTATATATGCTATTTAGGATGGTTTGTGATTTGTCAGGTTAGTCGTGAGTTTTTTAAGAAGTGGTAGGCTCCTGATGGGCCGTTGATGTGTGATAATGGTATTGTGTAGATACACTGGAGGTACAAAGCTGAAGGCAGAGCTTTTTACAGTTAAGCCAGGGGTATCACAAAACATCCAATTCCTTATGTATCTTCTCCGGCTTATACCATGAGTTTTTACACTTTATTATAATAAATTGGTCAGGTGTTAACACAGGTGACTCATAGTAATTAGCTCTGTAGTTCAATTACTGGTTAGTGCATGTTATGTGCAAAGTTTGTTTGTCCTCCCTATGACCACATTTGTTTTTAGTGGTGTTTCGACTTTCTTTATCCAACAAAAAGTCATTGTGGTATATAAACTAATCATAAGCTCTTGGCTCTTTATTAGGCTTGCAGCCAAGGAGACCATTGAAGAACACAGCCACTTTTCCCAGTTTCCTCAGATCATTGTCTGTTTAAGTGACTGGCTCAAAGTTACACAGTAGGGAGATGGAGTCTGATGGAATCAAACTCTTAGCCAAAAAAGTAGCCCATTAAACAGCTCATAGCTTCATGGCTTTAATTTTGTGCTCAAACTGCAAAGTCATAAAACTGCTTGTATTCTGCTTGTAGGTATGTCTGAACTCTGTGGTGGGCTTATGTGTCAGCCAGAAGTTGTCAGTCATATAACTGTTACAGAATATACTACAGCTACCTTATAATCTGGAAGAGGATGAAAGTGAACAATGGAAAACTAATCCAATTCATTTTGTGAGAACTTTCTTTTATGAGTTGCAAGCAAACAAACATACATGAAATTTAAATTAAGTATTTCATAACTTTCCTTAGGAGGCCATCGTATCATCTACTTACTTTGTTACTTTCTACAAAACTCTATATCTTTTCTCAATCAAATTATTACATGCTACCCCCTTCATAAGCTTCCCTGATATCCAGTTTAAATCTCACTCACAGTCTTGGTGGTAGTTAGGCTGAGAAGATTAATCACATGAAGACTTATCTCTGCATTTATTTATTTTATTTATTTATTTCAGTTTGATTACCGGGGAAGTCCACTGGGCCAAGAAGTACCCATTTTCAGTGGAGGCCCAGGGAGAAAAGCTCCAAAGACAGTACAATCAAGGTTACATACAGTAATGGATGATAATACAATGTCACAAACAGTTAAGAATATGTGAGATGCAGTAGTAGGCAATACAGTAAGGATTACATAAAATACAATCATAAAAAGTACAATGTCCAAGATGCAGAGTCTACAAAGAAAAAAAAGTTACATTTTTTTTTTTTTGCTACATATGTACAGTATTTACATACTTAGAGTCAACTGAAAGTCAGCCATAACCATATAGGGGGAACATAGAATGAAATTAAGAGAGTATATAGTAGATTGGTGCTAGAGAATAGAGGTCAAGGTGGAGAAAGTTTCTAGAATTTATATTGGGTGAAAGCAAGGACATTTCCATTTGGAGGATAAGTGTAAGAAAAGATGGGTCTTGAAAGAGTCAGAGTTAGGGATGGTCCTAAGAGAAGGTGGGAGGGAGTTCCATTTTCTACCAAGAGAGAAGGAGAGTAGGAGCTGGCCAGCGGGATGCTTAGGTTTGTGAATGGAGATTAGGTTTTGGTGTTCAGATCTCTGATCGGTTCGGGATGTAACCAGCTACAAACTCCCGGGGTGTCTCCAGACAGGGACTTATTCTGCAATTTTAATTAACTTTAATTGAACAGTCTTTTATAGTTTGCTGAATGCTACATTCTCAATCTTCATTCCACCACTGTGCTCCTAGTCTATCTGGACACCAATGGCAATGAAGTGACTAAACTTGTCCATAGCTTTAACCATGTCCTTTTCATCTCCCTCTGCCTCATCGATCATTCCCATTATATCCCTATATGCAAAGGGCAAATGGCCATACACAACATCCTCAATTAATTATAGAAATTCTAGCTTATTATAACTACAATCTAAAAATACTGGCTATTTACAAAGAATAATCCTTCAGAACTCTTATAACCACACCAAATACAAGAAGTACCTCTTATTCAAACTCTTCTGTCTAATGTGGAAAATCTACGTCTTTGGTGATATCCACACTAATCTACGACTGTTCAATCTTAAAACTGCTTCTGTTAATCTGTTTAGTATTAGCAATATATGGATCTTACTAGAGACCTGATTTCTAAGTGAACAATCACATATACTGGCCTTAACAGAGACATGGCCCAAAGATACCTTCTGCCCTTCATATTGCATATGTAATAACACCAACATCAATGGCTTTAGATGTGGTGTAAGAGCAGCTATTAGGATCAGTATGGTACTACAATTAAAATTAAAGAATGTACTTCAACCATCTGCAGTAATGGCAAAGCCCATATTGGGGAAAACCAGATTACTATCGGAAAGCACACTCACCTGTCCATAGGTGCAGTATACATCACACTCACTGTTTGATCACACTCCTGTAACATACAGTTAACATTCATAGGTTCATAGGCTGGTACTAGGCTATTGGCCCTAGGGCGTATACAGACCTAGCCATAACAATTCCCTGGCTATTTCCTCCCACAATATTTACTTCCCTAGACCCTGTCTAGCAGGGCAACTGACGTGATCCCCGGGGTGAATTTCCTATCATCCATCCAATCGTCAAGGTTCCTTTTGAAGAGGGCCAAAGAGGTGCTCTGCTTGACATGTATGGGCAGTCTATCAAGGAGTCTGGGGAGTCTCTGGGTCAGGAACCTATCCCTCCAGCATGTTTTGTTCATTGTGATGACAAGGTTTAGATCCCTGAAGCATGTGGCTCTGAGGGATTGGGATTTCTTTAAGTGTAGCATGTCCAACAGCTCTGGGTTTGACATGGCCTTGTATGTTAAGCAGAGATCGCCTCTGAGTAGATGATATGCGACAGAATATAACTGGAGTTTTTTAGATGGTCAGCATAGGGCATCTGCTTTAGGCATGTGATTCTTTTATTGAGGTATTTCTGCGGCCTTTCCAGTTGTTGCAGATGTCTTGAGAGGTACATATGAAATAGGGCTTTGTATTCTATAATGGGTCTAATGAAGGATGAGTACAGTGGGACAATGACCTCCTTTTTTCTGGATGAAAAGCCCTTAGTGATGAGGTGTGCCACATAGAAGGATTTCCTGACTGTTGTGGCGATGTGGTTATTAAAGGTGAGACCACTGTCCTCCTGTGTCCCTAAGTCTCTTATCACTCTTTCGGTGTTTAGTGTACTGCCACCTATGCGGTAATTCACGGGTACATGTTTTTTCCCAAAGGGGATAACTATACATTTCTTGGCAATTGAGCTTGAGCCCATGGCTCTGGTGCCAAGCATCTGTATCTGTAAGGCTCATTTGTAGAATATCCACATCATTTGGGGATTCAATAATGGCTCCCAATTTGCAGTCATCTGCGAACTTTGTTAGCCAGATGCCCTTAGGGTTGGCCTGTACTTCAGAGAAGTAGATGCCATACAAGAGGACTGAACCCTGAAGTACTCCACTTGTCACTTATCTGGAGCTGGATTTGGAGTTGGCTACTTTTACAGTGTGGGTTCTGTCAGTAAGCCAGTTGGCAACCCATCGAGTGATGTAGGGATTAATGCCCAGCTTAATAAGTTTATCTATGATTCCAGAGAGGGGGATGGTGTCGAAGGAAATGGCAAAGTCCCGATAGGCTGTGTGGACCGCCTTACCTTCGTTCATAGCTCTGAAGACTAATTCAATGAAGTCATTCAGGTTCAGGAGACAAGATCTGTCCTTCACTAACCCAAATTGGGTGGGGTCCAGTGTTTGAAGGTTGCCAATATCTTTGTTTATAAGTTCCATGATAATACGTTCCATGGCCTTGCAGATCAGGCTTGTCAGACTGATGGGGTAGTAGTTCCCAGGATCCAAGGTGGATACCCCCTTGTGGAGTGGGATAACTGTAGCTGTGCACCACTCAGTGGGCATGAAGCCTGAGGTGAGGCTATGATTGAACATGACACTTAGGTGAGGTGCCAGTTCATTTTGTAGTTCATGTAGTATACAGCCCAGGATGTCATCTCATCCCATGGATGCTGCATTCTTAGCTTTGGAGAGTGTGGTTTTTACCTATATGGCTGTTATTACCGGAATTTGCAATCTTTAGGTATTGAAATGGGCCCTTTAGGGAATGAAAGGGGGGTAAAGTTGGCACTGAATCGATCTGCCAGGATATTGGCAATATCCTTGAAATCAGTATATTTAATGCCACTCTGTTGTAGCCCAGAGCAGATCTGAGCATTGCCATTTAGATTCTTGACATAGCTATAGAATGCCTTGTGGTTGTCTTTGGAATCTTTGGCAATTTTATTTTCATAACTAGTTTTGGAGGATTTTATGAGCGATCTCAGCTTCTTAGTGAGGCTGGTAAGGGAGGTTTTTTGCATCCTGGAATTTTCCTATTTTCTGCAACAGTTTCTTCCTTTGGTTGTAAAGTTTGTTTATGGCCGGGAACCATCAGATTGGCTTCCTTTTTTTGAGGAGAGCATCTCAGTTCTATGTGGGATGGCACGATTCATGCATGAGTGGATGTACTCATACAGTGCCTTAGTGTACGATTCAGCAGTCGAATGTCTGCATGGGTGTCATGAAGTTTGTCACTTCTGAGTTGAGTAGCATGAAGTTGGCTTTGGAGAAGTGTTTTTATGGAGGTTTCCTTACTGGGGGGTGGGAGAGGGATGTGGATGTCAAGGGTGATTAGCTTATGGTCAGACCTGACCAACGAGGGGGTGACACTAGGTGTGGAGCATGATTCTCCCCTGTTGGTATTGACCAGGTCTAGGATATTGGAGCCCTGGTGGGACTATGGATTAGTTGATCCAGGGCATTGGAATTTATTTATTCCAAGGACCACTGGGCAAAGGTGCTGGTGCATGAGTAGTTTTACCAGTTAATGGCAGGGTAGTTGAAATCACCCAGTATTAGGGTGTTTAGTTGTATCTTAATATTTTCCAGTATGTTTAGAAAGGTGTAGTAAGAATCCTGGGGCATGGTGGGGGATCTGTAGCAAGCTACAATTTGGATTGCAGTCTTACCTAGTGTTAGTTGCACCTGGAGAATTTCAGATGCATTGTGTTGGGCAACGAGCCTGGTGGTGTGAATATCCTTGGTGAATATGGACACTCCTCCACCTTTAGTGTTTTGGTCCTGGTTTGGTGGCCAAAAAGTGTGATAAGAGTTGTAGCCTGGTATTGCAGGGGTGTTCTCTGGAGCCTTGAACCAGGTCTCAGTTACTGCACAGATATCAATGTTCTCCATTTTTAGGAGTGCCTTGAGAGAGAGTGCATTTTGAGGTTTTGACATCTAACATTGAGTAGTATTACCTTCAGATTTTGCATGCTTGTACCTGTTACGGTGGTGGTTTTGTCCTTTGAACTTTGCCTATAAAAGGCACTATAGGGGTGGCAAGAGCTTTAGCCAGTAATGTGAATCCCAGGGACAACAGGTGCAGAGCATCTCTGGCAAAGCATTGTGGTCTGTTGATCATGTCGTCCCAGGCAGACAGATACTGGATCCCCTTTGAATGACACCAGAAGCTTAGCCAATTGTTGAAGTCAGTCATTTTGTCCTTATAATGTGGTATCATTATGGGCAAAGGCAGGATGCTACTCAGGGCTAGGGTCATACCTGCCTGGGCCACATGATCCAAGAGCTCTTCCATGTCTCTTTTTATGTAGTCCAGGGAGGTATGTCTCAAGTCATTCACTCTAATATGGACAATGACAGAGTCATATTTGTACTTGTTGTGGTGTGACTTGAGTGCATGTGTTATGTGATGGATCCTGGAACCTGACAGAAGGCTGACTGGAATTTTCTCCTTGTTCAGCCTGGTGAGTGGGACATCAGTGTGCCTGACTATAGAGTCACCTATGATTAAAGTGTTGGGTACATTGTCTTGCCTTAGGGTCTGTTCTTGGGTGGCACACTGGTGTTGTGAGCAATGTGACACTTTGGTTGTGATTAGTGTTTGTTTGCATTTCAGCTTCGGAGGTCCTTGTTGCTTGGGCAGGTTACTGCTAAGGGCCTCCACATATGAGGGTTTAGTGTTGCTATGTGAGGGTGTTGGTGGTGTGGGTTAAGAATATATATCCTAACAGTATGAAAAATGCATAATATTAGGAGACTTCAACATTAATATCTCATCAAATTTACAACTAAATAGGCCATTGCAAGCCTGTAAACTGGATCAACTATTGACTAGACCTATTAGGCCCAGCAAGAAATCTACTACTAACACCTTTCTAGACCTACAGATGACAAATATTAGCTGTAGTTATTTAAACATGTACATAATTCCAAACTCAGTGATCATTGCCCCATTTCTTGCAGTTCGTCTTTCAAATCTACCAATGTTCCCTGACAAACTGTAATTGGAAAATCCTTTCCTGTTAATTAACTCTCTCAGTTCTATACTCTGCTTGATGCTATTAACTAGTCCTTAAATTATAACCAAACCTATCCAAGCATAGTACTCACACATTTTATAACCACTATAGCAAAAATTCAGGACTTCCTGTTCCCACTAACAAGATACAGACTTACCATGTCTGTGTCTCACAGAAGTCATCAAAACAGATCAAATGAAGGTGCAAATTGTGGAAAGTATGCAAAAAGCTCCACAAAAAATAAATGTATGATGCTTTCTTTCAATAAAACAAATCAACAGGACAGCCACAAATAGCACCAAAGCTTCATATCTTAGACAAAGTGAAGTATCACTAGTCTCCTGTGCAAAGCTTTTCTTGAAAAAATGAAAACAGCTTATTGGACAATACAACAGCAAGCCATCTACAAAATGTAATTATCTTTCAGCCACTACTAACCTTACAGGAGAACATAGGACATCCCTTATCAATCAATAACAAAAATAACAGACAGTTTCCCACGTAATGCTCCTTTATATCAAAGCCTACCAAATAACCTACTACTCTATACTCAGGTTCATAGGTAAGTACTAAAGCTCCTTTATATCAAAGCCTACCAAATAACCGCCTATTCTATACTCAGGTTCATAGGTTCATAGGTAAATACTAGGCTAGCTGCCCTTATAGGCTATTTCAGCCCTAGCCAGTTTCCCTTTTTCTGCTCAAATTAACCTGTCCCATTTGGTTAGAGATTGGCCTTACTCATTCCATGCTTAATAATGATCTATGACCCCTAATGAGAGTAACTGGGATCATACCATAAATAATTTTGGGGGGGGGGGACATGCATGGGATAAAGCATTTAGGAGCTGCCATTGTCCTTTAGTAGTATAGGGGGCAGTCCTTGGTTACATTTTCTGATTTCCATGCATAGATCCAAGCTGCATTTCAATAACAACAGGGGTGAACTTTATTTTAAGTGGATGAGGAGTTTGTTCCAGAGCAGTGGTATCCTCTGCAAAATATACCTGTCCATCCAAACCATTCTGTTCATGTTGCAGAAGAGGTTTAAATCCCTACACTTAGAATTTCTGATGCCATGTGACTTGCTGATTAGTAAATGCATCAACATTTGGTTAGAGGATGTCTTATATATCAGATACAGGTCACCTATTAACAGTCTCTAGGATAGTGTAGTGACTGGGCTTTGGGTCGGTCCATGTAGAACATGTTGTTCAGGCTTTGTATCCTTTAGAAAGGTATCTTCATGGACAGATATATGCCAAAGGGGACATTATACTCAATCAATGGCCTAATGAGGGCTATGTACATAAAGGGACACTGACAACCCTAGATCTAAGCTAAGGAATATAGAAGGACTGTCTTACAACAATGGACACATGTTGGTCAAAAGCTAGGTCATTGACCACATAAGTTCCCAAATCCCAACAGGGTCAACTCTTTGGGTTGTATTGTTAATGTGGTAATTCCCTAGGATAGATAATTTCCCAAAGTTTATAATAACACATATTTTGGTATTTAGTTTCAGTCCATGACTTTGGCACCATTTATTTATTTGGGACAAACTTTCCTGCAGTATAGCTAAGTCATTTGGGGATTCAGTGACTGCTCCTAGCAGTCATCTGCAAATTTAGTCAGCTAGAACCCTTTGTCATTGGCTTTTTCTTCAGAAAAGTAGATGCCAGATATGAGAAGTCCCAGCACAGAACCCTGGGAGACTCCAATGGCGACCTGTCTCCTTGTGGAGATAACTGCTCCTATTCTGATTTTCTTCTTCCTATTTGTGAGCTAGTTGGCAATCCATCCATTGACATACAGGTTTATTTCTAGTTTATTTACTTTTTCTACACTGCCTGAGTGGGAAATTCTATTGAAATATTCAGTCAGATCAAGGTATGCTGTGTTCCCATTTGCCTTCACCCTTTGCTTTGCTGACCTTATCAAAAATGTCCATCAAGCTGAATCAGCATGATCTGTCCCTGACAAATCCAAACTGAGATGGGTCTAGTGCTTTGAGGTTCCCAATGTACTGATTGATTAGTTTCACTGTCACTTTATTCTGTTTCATACAGACTTCTCAGAGACGATCTCTGCCTTTCATACAACACAATCTCTGTCCCTGCTTTATTGCAAATGCTACTTATCCATAAGTCAAATGGAACATGGATTACTCACTCTTAAGACCTTAACTTGGTATATGACATGAATAGAACCTGCTGGAGGGACAGATATGTCTCCCAGAGGTTATCACACCTTTGGAACAGATTCACACCATGTCAAACAGAACAGTTCATTGGCCCTCTTCAAACGCAGTCTGGACGATTGGATTAGTACCCATAAATTCACCTCTGGGGATCCACCTGTGTCCCTCTCAGACAGGGGCAAGATGTGCTGATTATGGAAATAAGGGTAGAACCTGGCTAGGCTTGTAAGGACCATAGGGCCATTAGCCTGGTAACTTACTATGATCATAAAACCCTACGATAAGTCTTTCCACGGCTTTGTGTATGAGGCTGGTCAGAATTATGGGTCTGTAATGGCCTGGGTCTGGGGGAGGTCCTCCCTTATGCAAGGGAATGACCAGCTGATCTGCAATCGTTTGGTACAAAATGTGTATAGAGGCTGAGACTGAACAGTGTTTTTAGAGGTACAGCAAAATTGTGTTTCATGCTATTTAAGACATATCTGCAGAGATTGTCAGGAACCATTGATGTAGTTTTTTGAGTTTTTGAAAGTATTTTAGGACTTGGCCTAGTGTGAGAGTCAGTTACAGGTGCATTTCGAGGGACAAACAAAGTCCAGGAATCTCTGTGCTTGTACACTAGTGGTGGTGTAAGTTCCCTGTCTATAGTTGGAAAGTTTAAATCACCTAGGAAAATGGTATTGTGTTTAATACTGAGTGATTCCAGTTCCTGTAGATAAGCATTATGGCTTTCTTGTGTTTTTAATTTCTCCATGTCTTTTGGTTTTCTAATACCATGACAGGAATGGACTCCATTCCTAAGTCAAAGTACGATTAAAGTTCATGAAATTAGTATTGTTTCACTCTTTGTTGTCAGCCAAAAGTGCCCTCTGTAGCACCAGCAATGTGCCCAGTAATGACTCCTTCAGCAATTTGTACGGTGTTACATGAATTGGTAACATATCTAAATACGATTGTAAATTATTTTTTATAAGACCAATTGCTACTCCTACTATTGGAACTGTCTGGGTATCTTTCTTCCACATGGCTCTTATTTCTGTCTGCAGATCAAGGTATTTTATGACTTTGTGTCTCTCTGTATGCAAAACACTGTAGTCACTAGGTGTGGCGATTTCAATGATCAATGCTACTTTTGTCTTCTTTTCTTGGACCACTATATCCATTTTTCTAGCATCTATCTTTTGAACTGTTGGTATTGGGTGATCCCATGTGATGTAAACTTCATCATTTTCTATGATTCTTTGTGGCTCATGTTTCCAGTGTTTTTCAGCTACTTCAATACCATAATGTTTGCACAATCTCCAGTGTAACTGTCTCGCCACATTATTATGTCTTTCAGTATATAGTCCCTCTGCCATTTGTGCGTCACAACCTGCAACAAGGTGTGTGACTGTTTCCAGTTCAGTTTTACAAAACCTTCATACGTCTGTTTCTCCCACATGTTTAATGGACTATGTAAACCAGCATGTATGTAGCCCACTATCTTGGGCTGCCAATATTAACCTTTCATTTCTTGATGTGAATTTGCCTGTCCTTAACCATTCCTGCGTTCATTCTTGACCAACATGAGGCTCTTCGAGAAGTTTTCTATACTTGCAAATATATTTATGTTTTATCCACATTTCTTGCCTTCTCATCTGGTCCTTCACCTTATAGTCTTTCTTTCCTTTCTTAGAACATTCAGTTGCTGCCTGTTTTTTATTTACTTCTGGTTTGATTTCCATTCCTGCTTGACGTCGATATGCTTCTGCTAAATTAAACAGAGACATCATCTTAGATTTATTCTCCTCATGTCTCAAAACTTTCACTACATTTGGATCTTGTGAGGTCAGTAGATATGTGTGGAGTCCCATGATTGTAGATCTATACATGTAATCAAATTCAAGGAAGCCCATCCCTCCTTCAGAACGGGGAATATATAATCTTGGTATACAGTGATTTTTATAAATCATTTGGTGAGCATGAAGCATCCTGCCTGTTGTAATATCTAATCTATCCAACACTTTTTGGGGCCAGTCAATCACTCCAAAACTATAAGTTAGGACAGGAAGAGCAAACTGATTTATGGACTGGATCTTGTTCCTAGATGTCAATGCTGTTTTCAGGTTTAATTTAAGTCTTCTAAAGTACTCCTTACTAAGCTTTATTCACATTTGTTCATGTTTTATTGCTGATCTTTCATCAATTCCCAAGTATTTATACACTCAGTCTTGCTCAAGTTCTTTTATATCACATTCTTGTCCCAAACTGATGTTTTCCTGATGCTGCAGTTTTCCTTTTTTAAAGGTTGCTTTTGCACATTTATCAAAACCAAATGACATTCCAATATCACCTGAAACAGTTTTTGACAACCTGCAGCTGAGTTTTCAATTCCTCATCTGATGAGCTATACAGTTTTAAATCATTGACAAAGAGATGAGAAGTCATTAGACTGTTGTTTTCTAGGAGCCAAACTGTAGCCATGGTGTAAGCTGTTAAGTAAACAGCTTAATGGATTAATGGCAAGGCAGAATAGCAACGGTGACAGAGTCACCCTGGAATATGCCCCTTTGAATTTTAATTTCAAAGTGGTCTGCCACTGTTTCATGGTTATTGTAATGTAGTCAATCAGTGCTTGGTGTATCTTATACATTTTAAGCACTCTTTTATCCGTGAATGTGGGACACTATCAAATGCTTTTTTGTAGTCAATCCATGCCATACTTAGATTCTTCCCATGTTTAGAGTTCTCTATTATGAATTTATTTAACAACAAATGATCCTTTGCTCCACATGACTTTCTTTTATTACCCTTTTATTATATTGCCATAATTGAGTTTTCTTCTAAATGACTATAAACTCTGTAGGCATCAATCCCATGTATAGTTTATACACTGTTGGAAGACAAATTATTGGTCTATAATTTTTAGGGTAGTTTGCAGGTTTACCCTTAAAGTAAGAGCATTGTTTTTCCTGTTGCTAACCAGTGCGGTGTGTGTTTGGGGTGTGTATATATAAATAGTTTTTACTCATGGCTAAATCCTTGTGCAAAGAAGTTAAGACTTTAAGCCAAAAGTTAGGTACTGCATCTGGGCCTGGGGTTTTCTAGTTAGAGTCTTTTCTCAACTTTGTTTCAATCTCTTTGGCTGTTATTTCTTTCCATTTCATATCTTGTAATTTTAAACTGTTTATTCTTTCTTTTACTTCTATCCATTTATCATCTCTGTTATGTTCCACAGGATCTTCATCAATAGAGTTGGGAGGGTGGCCTAATGGTTAAGGTGTTTGCCCTACAAACACAAGGTGCAGGGTTTGAATCTCACAAGGGATAATTGGCTAAGCTTAAAATGGCTCGCAAGGGCAGTTAGCTTAGTACTAACCTGTGGACCTATACTTCTCCAAAATGTATCTACTTCCACTTTTTTTGGCAGTCTTTCAATTCCTTTTACCTTATTTCCCTATTCTCTATAAAACTTTTTTGAGTCATCAATAAATTGATATTTTGTGCTTTTGCCTCATATTTATCTTCGTATCTTCTAAGTCTTTCTGCCTGTTTTGAAATGTTTAGTTTGTCATCTCAAATAGTGCATAATAGAAGACGGCCACGGTGGTGCAGCAGTTAATGTTGCCACCTCACAGCAAGAGGTTCTCTGGTTCATTCCTCAGATGGGGTGGCTTCTGTGGGGAGTCTGCATGTCCTCCCTGTGATTGCGTGGGTTTCCTCCGGGTGCTCCAGTTTCCTCCCACATCCCAAAGACATGCTGTAGGTGGATTGGACACTCTAAATTGGCCCTAGGCATGAATGTGTACATGTGTGTGCCTTCTGTGGAAGGTTGGGTGTCGGGCTGGCAACTCAACACTGTAAAACTCCACTGCCAGTCATGAGCAGACAGGTGATCCACTGTGGCGACCCCTAACCGGGAAAAGCCAAAAGAAGAAGATCCTGGTCTGTTCTAATATTGTACATTGCTTTTATCACATCTGTCCTTCTTAGTATTTTTGTTGATCTGTTCCCTCTAATATAATCTTTTAACAATGACACCTCTTGTCTTAGCTGCTTTATAGTTTTCTCTATTTGATATTTCCATGATTGTATTCGATTTAGTCTCCTCTTTTCCCTTGCTACCCTGTGTTCCTGTGGTAGAACTTTATCAGTTATTAATTTAGCAGCACAGTAATATATTCTATTTACCTCTGTTATATTGCATGAATCTCTATGGACAGTCCTAATTACTGTGTTTGTTTTATCAAGCTTCTGGCTTTTGAGATTTTATTAATCTTCTGCAGTCTATTTCTCTCATTGATTTTGATGAATCTGTCTTTGTCTATTAAGTCAAGCAACACTTCTCTTAACTCATTTTCTTCTATACTGAGGGCACATCCCTTGTTTTCCATTTCCTGCATTCTAATGCTAGCTGATATATTGTTTGGGACCTTTCTGATGGTTATTTAGACATGGATAAGCTTTAGTGTATCCAGTCTTGATGCGAGTTTCTTCTTTATGAAGAATGAAATACCTCCAACTTTTTCCTCTTCCTGCGCAGTGGCTGGTCTACACATGTGGAATGCATTACAGTGCTGAATAGCCAGAGTGCTCTCCACTACTTTAAACTATGTCTCAGTCACTACACAGATGTCATTGTCCTCTAGTATGAGAAGGTCTTGTAGAGAGTGAAGTTTCTTGTTTAGGCTTCTAGCACTGATCAGTAAAACATTCATGTTTTCTTTTGTTTGTTTTATTATTTTGATAGGTTTATCACATTGGCATTACCTAAAAATTCACTATATGGGTGGACAAAGTCTTTACCAATAATCAAAACCATAGAGGGGGCAGATGCAGGCCACCCCAGTAAAGCACCATGGTTTGTTGATTACATCCACCCAGGTTGACAAAAACTGGAACCCCTTTGAATGACATCAAAACACTAAGCCAATTATTTGAAGTCAGTTATGTTTTGCTCATATCACTGTAACATCCTTGGAGAAGGTAGAATGCTACTTAATGCTAGGCTTATACCTGCCTTGGACACATAGTCTGAAAGCTCCATAATGTCTTCGTCTTCATATAGTTCAGGGAGGCACACCTCAGGTCATTGACCCCGACATGAACTATGACAGAACCATACTGATACTTGTTGCATGATGTGACAGAATCCTAGCACCAGACAAACAACTAACTGTCATTATCGCCTTGCTCAGTCTGGTGAGGTGCACATCTGTATGTATTAAAATGAAGTCACCTATAACAAGAATGTTAAGTTGAGGTCAGTGCTAGCTTTATGTGCTCAGGATCTTTGACTTTGGGACTCCTCGGGTTATGTGAGGAGATAAGCTTAACTAGCTGTGTGCTTTGTACCTGTGTTATAGTTTGTTGTAATGATCTTTAAGCTTTAGGCAAGTGAAGCTTTACAACTTCAGCATGTGATGGATTATATGTATTGTGATGCTCTTGGAGAGATGCTGTGTGTGGTGTACTGCTGACACTTTCGGTGTATGAATTTACTGTGTATGAGATCTTTACCTCCAAGGAGGATGTTATGTGCATCTCTCACACACACTCTGTAATACTGTTTGAGTAACAGATAATCATCCAGCAGCACAAGACAATTGTTAAACTGTTTTAAGATGCCCATCTTAATCAGGCTGGCTAGAGAAGTTTAGGAGAAGTGCTGGTCCATAATGCCAACAGGAATGACTCTAGAGGCAGGGTTAACTGTATGTCAATGACAAATAAATTAGGAGAAGGTATGAACTATGTTGTCAAATTATCATAAGAGACATGCAACGACAGATACACTAGGTTTAAGAATACAGATATAGACAGATACAGATTCACTGTAGAATATTAAAAGCCCATAACACTGAAATTAAAAACACTGAGACCAAAATCTTGAAAATTCAAAAAACTCAAAACATTGAATCCCATAACATTGAAAGCAACATGTACTATATTCCAGCACAATGCATACAGAAACACCCTCCTCCCCCTTGTGGCACCTGCACCCCCCACCCTCTGCAACTTAAATATATCAGCTCCAAGATTGCACAACACTACACAAAGATGTGTTATGTTGTAGTATAGCAAGTAAGAAGGGAACATGACTGAGGTTACCTATGAAACTCCGATAAGTATCGTAGAGATGTATAGTAATGTGTAATGTATTAACAGTGAAGTAGTGTTTCTAAGAAAAGATTGAGGATAGTTTTTTACAATTTAAACAGGCAGTGATGAAGCTCAGAATGGTATGTTTGCCATTTTGTTCTGTGTAGTGCTATCTCCGAGTTGATATATTTAAGTAAAAGGGGATGTGGGGGGAGCATTGGGGCTTGCCCCCCTGCTTATAGTTGGAGAAGTGTAATATGGTTTGTTTTTCATTTGTTTCTGTATGTAGGTGTGCTGGCATATATTAAATGTTGGTTTACTATGTATTTTCATTGTTACAGGAATCAATGTTTTCAGTTTTCAGTGTTTTGAATTTTCAAGATTTTGGTCTCAATGTTTTGAATTTCAATGTTATGGGCTTTCTAAAATGAATATATATATATATATATATATATATATATATATATATATATATATATATATATATATACACTCAGGGATGTAGGGGAGGCTTGCCCCCCTGCAAAAACATTTATGCTTTACTTGCCCTTTTGTGTTTTGAGCAATAGTTTTTCATATTTCTGATTCTCAGGGTATTGCTGTTTAACATTTCATAGTAGAAGATCCTGTATTGGAATTTTATGATGTTTATTGCAAATTCGCTGCTTTAAGTCTGGTGTTTTATTATTTATTTATGTATTGATTTATTTTATTTTGTAGGTGGCCTGCATCTTTACATTAGTTAGGCACAAATGGCCATGTACTCACGGTACATAATTACTAGTGTTTAGGTCTGAAACATGTGGAGAGGATTTTGTTATCATATTGTATGTGCTGATGGCAGCCACTGAAAAGCAGGGACAGCATATGGTAGTGATGTTTTACCTTGCCTGGCTTACCTTATTGATGGATCTGGATACTTTCTTTATTGAAAGTTGCAAGTTCATAATGGGTTTGCTTCCTAAATAAGGAAGACAGAACTAGATGAAAAATATTCTATTTCCTAGACTTGGTTGTTTTGCTAGCCTACTCATTGTGGACAGAAAATAAAACTGTCACAGAAAATGTAGTAGAAACAAAACTTGCAGTTTAAATTCTTCTACCAGATGAAATTTATGTATGTATATATTCTCACCGAGTTCTTGAAGGGAGCAAATTAGTGGTGCTGCAAAGGTACTTTTGAGTCGAAATGTAAGCAGAATGTATACACATGCTCTGTTTATCTCTAAATTAATATGTTTGTTTCACACAGGCTAGCAGAAAGTAAACAATTTCAATAAGTTCCCTATGCTAGCTAACAGAGGATATGTCAAAGCTTTTGAGATTTAACAGCATGAGACAGACTTTCTTTTGAGTTTCAATGTTTTGATTTAAAAAGAAAGAGGTTTCACTGAGCACAAAGGGGAAAATTATGAAAATGAGCAGATATCTTATAAAAAGCTTAGCACTGAGTACAGTTTTACAAGGTGAAGGAATATTAAACAATACTGAAGTTTGTATTACGTATTCCATTGAACATCAGGGACCAGTTGTGAAATCCTTAAGTGGACATGCTGTTTAAGATAGAAAATGAGCGCATACATTTAATATTCCTTACTGTACCTTGAGGGTAGCTGTAATAGAGTAAATAGACCAGACACATGTTGTTTTTTGCCCGTTTTCTCCATGTTCTGAACTGATGCAGACTTATTAATATTTGACAGGTACCTACCAATATTGTAGAGAAAGAAGTGCTTTGCAGGATTTACAGAGTATAAGGGTTCATGGAAAAAGAGAACATTTTTCCCTTGCAGTTCTTTGGTTTTATTTTTGAATTTGCTTTTTTGGAAAGCATGAAACACATTTGGTACTGTGAAAAGAAGGATTGTTTCAATTCTTTTCATTACTGCATGTAGCCTAAACTGAAGTATTAAGGTTGCAAATCATAAGTATTATAGCAAGGAATTTCTTTAGGGCATTTGCATTAACAGCCGTTCATGTGACTTTTGACCTGATAATAAACATGTCTCATTAAGGAAAACATATATTTTTAGCTGAGAAAGCCCTGTTTCTAGAACAGCACAGGTCTTTACCCAGTCCTCACTATAAAGACCTTTCCTCCACTGCAGCAGTCAAATGAAGATATTTTGTATAATGTGACTAATAGATAACAACAAGACTGATATGATAAGTGCCGTGACTCAGAATATTGCATGTAGTTGAGATTCCATTTTAGTTTCTCATGGGAAAAAACAGTTTTGAAAGAGTAATTGTACAATATTTTGATTCTGCCTGTGAATTTCATCAGTAGTGGACAATTTCACCAGAAGCTGTACAAACTGAGATGATGTCATATTAAGTCCTGGCTGCAAAAAGGGTTACTCCTTTTTTATCAACTCTGTTGTTTATGAGATGTTTTTGGCCTAATTTTAATGAAATGGCCTGGTGATTAACAGAGATTTTAAAAAAAATGCATGCCCAATCCTTTGAGAAAGAATTGAGGGCTGCATGTAGATTGATTCTAAAAGACAGATAAAGTTCCTCAAGACCATATTCAAAGTTACGCCCATAAAGAATGTCATACCTATAGGAATGAGTAGAATTGTGCCCAGTCAGATTTTTGGCATGTTATTTCAACTGTTTGACTTTGCTTCAAATTACTCTGCTGTAAATGTCTTTAGAAATACAAAGGTTTATGGAAGAGTGACACTGTTCAGTAAAACTGTTCTTTTATATTTTATTTATTTATTTATCTGTTTATTTATCTGCTTGTTTGTTGAAATCATGAAAATGCAAGCCAAGTGAGATTAAGTATTTCTGCTTTCCTGGTCATCAGTACTAACAGACTAGTGCTTGTACAGGTATCAATATCAGTAGTGGCATTTTATAGGGTCATAGGTACTTGCTAGTCTATTGATCATTCAGGATCTTAAGAAGCCTAGCCTTACATCTCCATGGTAGTTTCAAGCCCCACTTTTTAGTGTATGAGTAATACAGAGATAGGCCAAACAAAGATATCTTGGGATATTTACGTTTCCTCAATCCATGAGTGATAGTTGAACTACATCATGGGTGAATTTTTAGAAAGTGAAAGGTTTATGGTTATTGCAAGGCCAAAGAGATCACACTATCTTATTAACAGACTACAGTGAAAATATTTGATCTTATTAAGATAATACAGTTAAAAAAAAAAACAAAGTAAGAGAGTTCACTAATTAATAACACATTTATAGAATGTTTTAGGGAAGATTATTAAAAGTAAAAGAGGAGTCTCAACAACTGAGTAACTACTTTGCAAATGCAGCTGAGAAGACATTTTTCATTTTAGTAAAGTGGTATCATTCCATTTTAAATGTTTTATTGTATTTATTTACATTGGTTACTGAAATGCTTTGAGAATTTTTTCACCTATGATCAACAGTAATGAGAACCAATTACAAATTAGAAGATAACATGATTTACTTTATAGTATTTAGATGCATAACCAACGATAACTTTAATAGACAATAATGCAACAATGCAGTACACTCAATCCTACGTATTGAAACAAATGCAATACTTTAACAGGAAAGGGAGTGAACTGGATATGTGCACGTTAGAAAGTATGAACAAAATAATAGCCTGAGAAATATAGTGTAACAAAGTCCAGCACAAAGAGAATAAGCAATTTAGAAACTATACCCTTAGTGGTATGGATACAGTCTGCATTGTATTCAGGTTAAGTCCATGTCTACCTTGATCTATATTTTTTAACAGAAAGAGAAAAAAATATAAGAAATGGAAATTTAAAACTAATAGAGACATACAGAGGAATTGTGATTGCCCAGATTTGAAATCAGCTGTTTGTAGGAAACATAGGATTAACAATATCTACAATACAGAGTCAATAGAGGAATTGTAATTCAATTACTGCATCATCTTATTGTGATGCAGTACATGTTCTCTAATTAAATCATATTTATCATATAATAATCACATCATTCATATCAAATTTTTGTCACAAACCTGAAATGGGTAAAATGGGCATTGAAAGTGGAATTAAGGAATAAGGTTTTAATGAATAATATTTTCATTGCCGTATTACTGCATCTCAGCTGGTCACAGTCTTAGTTTACATATATAAATGGGGTAAGGAGTGCAGGGGCATTGTCTCATTACAAGAGTGATATTGTTCAGTGTTTCAGTAGTTTAGGTATGATGCCTTAGTTTCATTGGAATGAGGCTGATGAAAGCTCTTTTTCATTGCTCGAAAATAAATCATGTCTTCTGTCCTGCTGCACACACACACACACACACACACACACACACACACACACACACACACACACACACACACACACAAGGACATATATAAATAATATACATAATAATAGAAAAGGTAATACTGGATAATTTATTGTCAGGACTGGATAGCTTGGGACTTAAAACCATGTGTCAACATGCATATGTTGAAAATAGATCTATTACCACCTGTAACATGGCTTTCTATAACAATATAATAACAGCTGTGAATGTTAAATAGTGTTGTGATGTAATTTATATAGATTTAACTTCAGAATTTGACAGGGTCATACACAAAACACTGATCAATAAATTAGAACAACTAGGTATCGATGTACTCTTGATAAGAACGATAGTTGCATGGCTTACAAATAGAGCATGGACCTCATCACAAAAGGGTTCTCATCCAGGAAAAAAGAGGTCATTGTTCCCTTCTACTCGGCACTCATTAGACCCATTATAGAGTACAACACCCCTTTTGGAATGTACCTCACAAGACATCTGCAGCAGCTGGGAAGGCCACAGAAGTACCTCACAAAGAGGATTACTGGCCTCAAATAGATGCCCTACACTGACCATCTCAAAAAAACTCCAGCTTTACTCCGTAGCATATCGCCTACTCCGAGGTGATCTCTGCCTAACATATAAAGCTATGTTAAACCCAGATCTGTTGGACATGCTCAACCTAAAGAAATCCCAATCCCTCCGAGCTACATGCTCTGGGGACCTAAACGTTGTCACCACAATAAACAGGACATGCTGGAGGAATAGATTCCTGTCCTAGAGACTTCCTATACTCTGGAACAAGTTGCCCATCTATGTCAGGCAATGTTCCTCATTAGCACTCTTCAAGAAAAATCTTGATGAGTGGAAGGGAAATAGGAAATACACCCCCAGGGATCACCTCTGTGGTTCTGCTCGATAGGGGCACAGGAAATTAACTTTCTTGGGTGGCGTAAGCCAGGGAACCTTGTGGCTAGGCTTACGTAGGCCCTTGGGCCGATAGCCTAGTACCTACCTGTGAACCTATGTCAAGTATCATACAGCAAATGGACAGGTGAAAGCCTTGGTTACAGTCAGGGTGTCCCATAGGGCTCTGTCCTAGGCCCTTACTTGTTTAGATTGTATCTTTCAGGCCTAACATTTTCATCTGAGGTATTCTACAGTCTATATCTAGATGACCTGAAACTGGGTAAACTGATTACATATGTTACAGAAATCCACCGTTACTTGTGGATTTTATCTCTGTCAATTAAAAGGTGTCTGCTGTGCTGCTAACTGACTGACTTGATTTCTTCTGGTATGTTACAGACAAGGCATGCCTGCAAAATAACGACTAAATTGACCATTTGGGCACATGAGAATAATATGCTGATAAATACATCAAAACTAAGCATATGAGATTTGGGAGACATAAATTGAAAGGAGAATATTTAATACAGCACACAGTGACTGAAACTGAGGACTCATTTAAGGACCTGGATATATGGATAGTTTCAGCTATGAGTTTTTCTAATCATATCATCCAATTGGTTAATGATAGCTATAAAACTATAGGTTGTATAAAAGATTTATAAAGTCTAGGAAATCAAAAATGATGAAGTCATTGTTTGTTAGCTACATTAGACCTAAACTTGAGTATGGAATAACAATATGGAAACCCTATAAGAAAACAAGCATGAGTAAACTGGAAAGAGTACAGCAGAAGTATACCAAGGGCATCCATGGATGTGAAAATTTATGAAAGCTTAAAATATCTGAACTTCTACAGTGCCTCATATGGCTATATATCACGTTGTCAAACTTTTAAATGTTCGAACACCATATGATCGAACTTTTAAAAGTTCAAATGTTTCAATGGAGATCTCCATACAGTGCGGAATGGGAAGATTTCTCTATTCTGGACTGTAGTGCGATCTCAGAGTCTGTATATTTAAAGAGCGGTTAAAGAGCGGTGGGTGTGGGGGGTACAGGGGGGCTTACCACCCTGCTTAAACCATCCAGGTAGTTTTTTTCTTTATTTTTTTATTACATTTTCAAATATGACCATATGACGTTCAAACTTTTAACAGTTTGATTATGTAATATAGATGCTTTTACAGATAAGTAAGAGGAGATCTTATTCAGGTATATAGGGGATTTAGAGACAACTGCATCTGGGTATGTCTGGGGTTATCAAAAAGTACTAGAGAATCATCAGATAACTTATGTAGAAGATTCCATAGGAATGAGAAGTGTACTAACTGGTTCTCTGACAGAGTAGCTGATGCATGGAATAGACTACCAAATTACATTAAAGCAAGTACTAGTTTAGATATTTTTAAGAACAGTCTGGACATTTATTATGGGAACACGTGTTTTGGTATATTGGCAAGCTATAAGGGCATCAATGCTTGTGCTTGAAATATTTGCATGTATGTATGCATGTGTGTGTTTGTATAAGTGTGTGTGTGTGTTGTATACATGTGTGTGTGTGTCTCTCTCTTTCTATATATATATACACACACACACACACACACACACACACACACACACACACACACACACACGTGCGTATATAATTATTTCTGTATACTTAATCTAAAACAGACTTAATATGCAGAAGTCATGCCTGTCTAAGGCTTATTATTAGCCTACTATAATTCTGTCAGTACACTACCTGACCAAGCAGCCATCATTTAACAGTTGTCAAGTAGCACAGTGTGATATAATTTTAGACAGCTGTCAATATAGGTGTCAGATGGCGTTGTTTAGTAGATGTTTAAAATCACCAACACCTATGTGGTCTGGAATGTCACACCTCTAGCAGCTAACATACATCTTGCATTCCACACTATTTTCTGAAAACTAAGTATAAATATTTTGTGAACAGTAAAAGCTATGAAAAGTGTACATTTAGCAGTGTTATCAGTAAGTATTTTTTACAGTGATAATAGTAATGTACATAGTCTTTTTCATAAATTCTGTAACATATTATAATGAACATAAACTGCAATATTATATTTTTGTAAACTTTCACAAACAAATGTTCATATCTTGAAAACTGAACAACCTAGGCATATATTTAGAACATTTTCTTAATGAGACATAAGCTTTCACATGACAACAAGAAATTCCTCTATAAGTGAGGAATTTACAGAAATATGAAAACATATTCTTGTATAATTAACAAAACAAATAATACTGGGTATCTATCAAGATGTGCAATTTACTGTGCAAACAACATCTAAGGTTTCATTTAATGTCACGTTATACTTTGTAAGTCATTCAGGTTTTGAAGTATTAAGTACATATGGAAATATTGCTTAGCAAATAACTATCAATATTTCCAGTAAAGTGTATTGTAAACCAGCATTGACAGTGAATTCCTCTGTCTCTCACATTGGTGTGTCACACCATACACCTGAAATTGCAATTAGTAATCGATGAACATACATTTAAAAATATGAATAATAAGTTGCATTTCTCCTCTGCAGGGCATCCTAGACTAACAGTCTTAGTGTTATGTTGTTAATAACTACTTGCCCTTTCTAGTACTGCCTATTATTAGCTGGTAAGTCACTTAAGAAACCAAACACAAAAAAAAATCTGGACACCATAAGGTGGCATGGACGTGAACTGGAAGTACACAAAAAGGCATTTTAGGCTTGAATGAGTTAACTCGTCAATAAAGCTGTCAAGTGTTATGATTCAAAGCTATTTTGATAGAAATCACAAAAGCAGTTACGTCCTGTGTTTTGACAGTTGTTTTGACATTAAATAACATATCTGTCAAGCTATGGCTGCTCAGAAACAAACAAAGGCTATTAGCCAATAGTTTTACTACTGCCAAGAGAAGTATAAATGAACATTCTTTCCCTTTTCTTAAACATCTTATTTCTCTGTAGTGATGAAGTGCAATATAAAAAGTTTCAGCTCTACTGGAATTACCCTCCATACTCTGTTACTTAACCTGCCAAGCAAGAACATTCTACACATAACCCTTATTGCTACAGAACAGTGGTAAACTGTTAGGATATGTCCCATCCTACAAAATGAAAACTAGAATGTTGCAACTGCAGATCAAACAAAAAGTACACAAATGTTAAATGATGCTTTTCAGAATTATTTTAAACTACAATATGTTACCTGTCAAATACTAATACATGTAATATAACAAGTTATAGTTCCACTTTGAAAACCTCCTCCCATGTCACAGCTCCAAGGAGAAATACGTAGTATATATTTTTGTAAAATAGCAGTTATTACCAACTAATGCTGCTGTGGTGCTGGAATATGTGTTCTATCTGCTAAACTACAAGGTAGAATGTCACAGCTCCAGTCAGACACATACACACAATTGCTACATATTGCTTCCTGGAATTAGTTTAAAACATACACACACACACACACACACATACACACACACACACACACACACACACACACACACACACACACACACACACACACACACAGATACAAAGAAATATACAACTTTAAACACACACACACACACACACACACACACACACACACACACACACACACACACACACACACACACACACACACACACACACACACACACACACACACACACACACACACACTTGCATGAACAGCTGCAGTCAGAGATTCATATTCACTGATAATTGTTTAGCCCTTTCTAAAAATACAGTATGTCAAACATTCCATTATAAATGCACATTCACATGGAAATTGACTCATTTTTCTATTAAAACATCTTTTAAAGCAAAAACAAACAAAAAATAAATTAATAAAGCAACAAAACTAAAAGCCAGAGGCCAAATAACTTCAGTAATAAACATTATTGGAAAATAATTGACTTTCTCAAAATGCAGTGACCTGACACCAGATAACACCCTGAAGCTGTCTATAGTGCTTGTCAGGCACTAGTGGTGTTGTGATAGTTTGTATGTATTTAAAGGGGGGGGTTGAGGGTAAAGCCCCCACCAGGATATGTTTTAGGTTTTATGATTTTCTTCTGCAGTTGCTAGGGTAGCCTACCACTGGAAAAGTCTGTTCGCTGATTTGAGACTGCGAAGGTGTTCAGTGATGAGGGGTTCGACCAAGTAAATTTTTATTAAATGATACAGACCCAACATGCAGTGTGTTGTTATTTTTTTTATGTGGAATTATTTACAGTAAAACCAACATACTAGATTTCAAGGATTTTCTTCAACCTGGAAATGTGAGCAGATTTTGAAAGACGGTAAGGAGTGGCAAAACCTACTTCATTTTCTAATCCAAGGAATGGCATATTGGCTGAACTTGAATAGCATGCTTGCTCAGTAGTTACGGTTTCTTTCTGTATAGAAATAGCTTGTGGAGTTCTATACTGACCACTACTATAGGTGTGGCATGCCTGTTCTTCCAGTGCCTCCCTGGGTTTTGTCTATGAGTCTGTCTCCCTCCTAGAAATTTACTGTTTGACTGTCTATGTGCACTCAAAGACAAAACACACACACAAATTCCAGTAGCTGCTCCTCAATTCCATGAACATACAGTTGATGAGATGTGTATTTGAAGTATTGTGCAGATGGCAAACACACGGCTGAAAACAAGTCAACATTCTATATTCTCTGCCTTTTGCACATACAAACACATTTACGCATATGGATATGGATATGTCTATGTGTGTATGTATGTATTTTATATATATATATATATATATATATATATATATATATATATATATATATATATATATATATATATATATATATATATATATATATATATATAGATAGATAGATATAGATATATTGCTATATATATATATATATATATATATATATATATATATATATATATGTACATATGTAGATCCATCCATCCTCAACCCCTTTTCCCATTTGGTAGTCCACTCATACCACTCACTCACACACACTTTCTCACCTACAGCCAATTTGAAGTGTCCAATCCACCTACTCCATGTCTTTTGAATGTGGGAGGAAACCAGAGCACCTGTAGGAAACTCACATGACTGCAAGAAGGACATGCAGACTCCACACAGATGGCACCCCAGCCGAGAATTGAACAGGAGAACCTCTTGCTGTGAGGTGAGAAAAGGAGAGAGAGATACATATATGTATATATATATTTATATATATATATATATATATATATATATATATATATATATGTATATATATATATATATATATATATATATATATACACTACAGACACACACACCCACACACACACACACACATATATATTTATATATACTGATGTTGAGAAAGACTGATGAATATTATATTGATTTCTGTATGACAAAAGTTACTTATGAGCATGTGCTTATATGTGAAGATATGTGTGTATGTGTATTTGTGTAACAGTGAAGTCTTGTAAAGTCATGAAAATGCTTTAGATGCTGCTGTTTGGTGTCTGCCGCTATGCTCTAGTGTTTGACTGTAAGGTGCTTAGCAATGTAGTTTTTTACCCAAATTCATACTATAATTGTGTTCTCTGTACTAAACAGTTTAAAAACAGCATTTTATACATAATATTTATATATGTTGGACTGCTCAATATCTAATAAAAGTATATAGCAGTCTGTCTACTTGGGAAGTTAGTTTGGAAAGCAAGCACATTTTATAAATGATACGTATACAAGTAGTTTCATATGAACATAAACAAAATAATAAAATGTGCTTAGTATATGGCAAATCAGTGGTATGACATTTTTCAGTTTAATAGACTATTTTCTTACATTTTTTTTTTATGGGAAAAGGTATCTAATAGAAATTCTGTCATGACTTTAATTTGAGACAAGCCAACGGAAGCTCTGCCAGCATGACTTCTAATAATTTGTTATTAGATATGAACTTCCTGCAGTGGCTGTGCTACATGGAGTGCATATTTAAAAGATGCTTTATAAAATAAAGAAGCTTTTTCATGGCTTTTTTTCTTGCAATTATTTTTTACTTGGACAGCTGGTGGGAAATAGTGCCATTTTCACAAAGACAAATGTTAATGCAGCAAAAGTAACATATGAAGCAATAAACTTAAGGAAAATGATCTTTCAATTTAATATGAATCAGACCTCCTTTACTACATGGTTGAGAGCTGACTACATAAGCTGTCACACATAAAGCTATTAGTTTCTTTTTTCTCTTTATATGCCCTAGCCCCATCCACAGTGGCTGACATAGACACCCATATCACTGCATCCTATTGTCTCCAATAGTATTTACATAATCATACACACACACACACACACACACACACACATAGATACGTGCACAAACACATGGGTACATATGCATCCATAAGCACACACACACACAACACATGCACTGTAATAGATATTAGCACTGGCTAGCCACTGTGACTGGACATGCCTGTCCTTATGATGAAGCATTTGTTTGCTGGAGACCATCATCTACCTCCACCAGGATGGATAAGCTGGCAAAGAGCCACTCACTCACTCACTCACTCACTCACTCACTCACTCACTCACTCACTCACTCACTCACTCCCTTGCATGGCTCTTTCAGAACATGAGGCATTAATCAATCTTGATAAAAAGAAACGGAGGACATAACAACAATATTAACATTGCTGTTCATTATTCTCATTATTACTTGTACAACACACTACCTGGGTTGGCAGTGGGAAAGTGTTTTTGTAGTCATTAATTCCTACCATTTTCTTCCAGCTATTCCACTAACTTACTAGATAACCACACAGAACTATCACCTCTGTAATTTCCTCCTAGATCCCCCCACCCCCTCAGTATTGTGTAGTGCCTATCTTCCCTTCCTCTTTATACACGCCTGAGTTATAAGCAGACTCTACTTTTTTAAAAGTCTACAAGAAAACATTACAATTGTTTTTATTATCTGCCCACACACTCTTTAGACAAACATACAGATTGTTTTTTGCAGTCTTTTACCTGCACTGTTTGGTGCAACACCGCTCCTTCCGCCCTTGCTCATGCTCACTCCACTTCCCTACCCTGCCCCCAATTCCACCCGCCCCCACTACCTGCAGATTTATCACAACTCCATATCACCTGACCCATAACTACACCCACAGCCCAAGCCAATCACACTCTACTCTAAACCCACACACTAACCCACACACTAACACCCACTCTAGGTTACACCTAACACCACCAGGTAACCCCCCACTTTTATCTCAAACTACTCCTACTACTCCTCTTATATTCAACCCACAGTCTGCTCTGTCCACACTCTACAACACAAACCCCCTTTCTCCAAATTATACCCACCTCCACTATGTCTCATAATCTCCACCCCCAATATCACTATACTCCCCTACTTATAGAGTCCTTTTTCACATGCCTCTCCATAGCATCTATCTGTACCTCTTATCACTACTCACTCACCTAGCAGCATTTCCTTAAATCCCTCATCCTACCCCCTACCACTATTATCGCCCAGACTTATAATAACACCCCCAGCCATCCATACCCAAGTCTTCATTCAATTCTCCTCACCTATTTCTTATGACCCACAATCCAGAAAACAACCACATCTCATATTCCACACCCTAATAATGCTATACCTCAAAACTATTAATAATACAGCAGTCCAGTTACTACTAGGTGGTGATATTCACCCCAACTCTGGTCCAGCAACCACCTCAAATAACACATGCAGCCCCAACCCACCATTTAAACATAAACCCACTGACCTACTAATAATCATTTTGAATATTCACAGTATTATGAACAAAATAGAAGAACTGCATTCTACCATCTCTTTATATAAGCCTGACATAATACCCATTACAGAGACATGGCTTAAGCATCCTATCAAAGATAACTGCATAACCCCACCCAGTTATAACATTCTTAGGGCACACAGAACACACAAAAGAGGTGGAGGGATTGCCCTATTTTACAAAACTAACTTAAAACTCCAGCTCCTACAAAAAAAATCCTAACTTCAATAATGCAGGAACCTTATTTGCTAAGCTCCATTTAAACCAGAACAAGCAGCTAAACCTACTCAGTATCTATATACCCACAGGTGACAACCTGGCCACCCTAGAGTCAGTACTGCACTGGGTTTCCCACTTCCTCCCAAAAGAAACACTAATACTAGGTGATGTAAACATAGACTGGAATACTATCCACTCTCCAACACCCACCAGCCATATTAACCTATAATATTTCACCCAACTAATACAATCACCCACATGCATTGATAAATCCACAAATAGGGAATTCATATTAGACTGAATCCTCTCTAACCAGCCCAATGCTGCCCAACAGTGTGGTAGACTACCTAACCCCCTCAGCGACCACAATCCCACCTTCATCCTTAGACACAAACTCAAATCTAAAAATCCTCCCTCCCTACTACAATCTCATTCTTATAAAAACTTCCACATAGATTAATTCTTAGAAGTCTTAAAATACTGTAACTGGTCTCCTATCAAAATCTTCCCACTAGACAAAGCAGTTGAATACTTTAACACCACATTTCTGAACATCCTCAACTATCTAGACCCAATCAGAACCATTAGGATTCATAGTGACCCCACCCCCTGGCTTCAGAAAACCACATGTGCCCTACTTAAGGGCAAGGATGAAGCCTGGAAAAACTGGAGCCAATATAGAACACCCACAACAAGACAAGCCTTTCTCAAACTTAGAAACAAGGCAAAAAGTCAAATTAAGATCGACAGACAGAACCACTATATCTCCCTACAAAAGAAACACAGTAATAACACACAAAAATTCTGGGCAGCAGTGAATAACATCTTACAGCCCAGAAAAAACACCACACCCCCACCAAATCTAGAAGGTTCCAACTTAGACATAGCCTCCAGTTTCAATAACTATTTTACCTCCTCTGTTCTTAAACACATAAACAAAACAAATCCCACCAACCCCCAACAACCCCCCAAAGCCCAAACAAACACTACCTGCTTTTCACTGAAACCAGTAGCAGTATCAACTATTCAAAAACTCTTAACTAAACTTAAACCTACCACCCTTGCTGCAGACAGTCTTCCCGCCGAATACCTTAATCTAACATCCAGGGCCATAGCTTACCCCATTTCTCTACTAATAAGTAGATCCATCACTGAACACACCATTCCATCCCTGTGAAAAATCTCAGTTATCATTCCCCTTCCCAAAGGCGGCTCCTCCTCTGACCTCTCCAACTACTGACTCATTACAATCTAGTCATCCCTATCTAAGATTCTAGAAAAGTGTATCCATCACCAACTCCTTACCTACCTCCTCTCCAGCAGCCTACTATCCAAAACTCAACACGGCTTCCATCCATCCCATAGCATCACCACTGCCCTGATTAACTTCACAAACACTTTAAACTCACACAGGAACCAAGGCAAACTAGTCTCTTCTACCTTTCTTGACTTATCAAAAGCATTCGATACAGTCTCCCACAAAAAACTCTTAACCTGCCTCTCTGAACTCAACATTGACAGCCCCACCCTTCTGTGGTTCAGCAGTTACCTAATCAACCGTCTCCAGTATGTCAAATGGCGTAACTCCCTACCACTCCCCCACTCCTAGTTACCCTTGGGGTACCACAAGGGTCAATTCTCAGTCCCTTCCTTTTCAATATCTTTACGAACCAACTTCACCCAGAAACCACAAAAGCTGAAATAGTGCAATACACTGATGACACTACCCTGATCTGCTCTGCACCCAATATACAACTTCTCCAACAAACAACACAAGAATCCTTCACAAAAATAGAACATTGGCTAAAAATCTCAACTGATATTAACCCCTAAGAAAACACAACTTATGCTTTTAGTCCCACCAAGGAAAAATGACCTCACCTTCTCCATTCTCTCAGCCAATAAAACCCTAATCTCTTCAGACCCAGAGGCCAAACTACTAGGACTTACAATCGATCAGCAACTAAAATGCAACAAACACATTTCTCTTACCATTTCCAAAGTCCACAAAAGGCTAGAAACCCTCTACTGCAGCAAAAGGTGCTTACCTCTGAAGCTAAAATCACCATGGCCATAATTCATCTCTTATCAGCATTACTCTACACATCTCCAGTGCTAACAAATCTTAATAAAACTGACCTGAACAAACTTTCCACATGTTGCAACAAAATTGCCAGCTTCGCAGGAAATTGCCAAATCTCGCTTTCACCACTGCCACTCCCTAAACACATTACACTGGCTAGAACTCCCCAAATTATTGCAATACCACCAACTTAACCTAGCTCACCAAATCCTTTACTATGCAAACAAAACTCCTGCCCTGACTGGCCTTCTAAATTTCTACAATTCAAACAGACAACTATGCTCCAGTAACAAAACTGTGGTTGAAAATATTCCATGTAAAAATAGCTCCTGGGGAATCTCTCCCCCTTAATGAAGTTGCAAAAACATGGAAAACCCTGCCATGTGACCTCAGATTACAAAATTGTGCCTCAACATTTAAAAACCTCCTTAAATCACACCTCGACACCATCCATTTATGCAACTGTGGACCCCCCCTGAAGCATATCCCTGCTATAGGCTCGATCTCCCTCACCTCTGGGAAAACAAGTATTGTGCTCAACTGATGCTCATTGTATATATTGTATATATTGTAAACTTTACTATCCTCTTGGAATGCTCAATGTACATAGTGTATACAATGTAAACGTTCTTATTATGCTACTGTCTGCACATATATTGTACCAGTGCTGATCCATGAATGTGCTATACTCAGAATCTTGTATGTTATTGCCTGCACACATACTGTACCAATGCTGGTCCATGAATGTGCTATGCTCAAAAAGTTGTACTTCAACTTGTATTCTTAAACTGATTACTCTCAAACAGCATGTTTACTATCTGCCATTACCACGTAAACCTTGTAGCCTATTAGTGTTATCATGTATTACTCCTTACTCTATTTACTGTATAGAGATTTACTCCTCAGGACTCCACTGAAAATGGACGCTTGTGGTCTAATCGGACTATCCTGGTAAACAAATGTTAAATAAATAAAATAAAATAAATTGCAAGACATAGACATGTTTGGGATGTCTGTATCTTTTCTTTGTCTCTCTTTGTCTCTGTGTCTCCCTCTAGCTCTCTCTTTCTCACTAACACACAGCAGTATTCTGTGATGGCTGTGCATATTATAGCAAACTCTGGGAACTGACATCCCATCAGAGCAGCCCAAAAGGGACGTTAAGATATCTGAGGGCTGTCTGAGTCAAAATCCAGCTGCTGGACTCTGAGTAAGCAGCAGGGTTTAATTTGGTCTGCCTACTTTAATATTTATTTGGCAGTTGGATGTTTTTAATGACTGAGTAAGTTAACTGAAAAGGATTATGGGGAATTTTATATGTATATACATATATCTATATCTGTATATGTATATATATATATATATATATATATATATATATATATATATATATATATACACACACACACAAACACACTCATATATGTATGTATATATGTATGTATATATATATATATATATATATATATATATATATATATATATATATATATATATATATATATATATATATTCAGCAGTGAAACATGTTAATCTTCGGGAAATGCACATTTTTCTCACACTAGGACTTAATTAAAACTACTTTGACAAAAAAAGGGATTTTCTAAGGTAGGCCTGGAGAGTAGTATCTTGTGAAATGAAGATAGCCTTAAACACTAATGGCAAAGACAAATCAAAATGATGTAAAATTGTGGCACCAATCACAAAATAAAAATGGTCTCTTGTATATAAAACTGCTTTTAGTTTTGGAGTAGTAACAGAATGAGTACTTCTGTACAAAGAAATGCATCCCACTAAATTCAAGAAACCCATACAAGCTCTTCATATGCAATTAAAATCAACACTAATCAAGCAATTAATGATGTGATCTCCTAAACATCAGCAGAGGCTTCAAGCCAATCACCTCATTAAATCCTAGGAGTACTCAGGCATGTAAAGTGACTTGCAATAAATACTTCCTTCTCTCTAGACAGCTGTTTTAATTAACACTTCTAATGGTGGATCCTACTGTCTTCATAACCATAAATTTAAAACCTATAAATTCAGTGTACCTTCTTGCATGTTCAGACATTGCATTATCTAGGTATCTATTTGCCCTAACTCCTTAGATATTTATGGAGAGCATCAGATAATGGGAAAGATGTTGAATATTCTGTAAAACATTAGGGATTCAGTTGATTTCATACATAAACCAAAGTAGTCCCTAGAATAGACCCTTTTTATTTTACTTATTAATAGTCTCTTGTATGCTACTTTACACAGGTCGACATCACATCTGCATGTTGTCACCCAGCTAATGACACAGAATTGAATGCTTTATGTAGAGCTTTCTCTTACTTTCCAGTACTGAAGGGGTGTGCTGCATTTCTGTGCCAGGGTTATCCTTAAAAATAAGGAAATGAAAAAAACTATAACACAAGTTATTGAAATGTGATTGATTCACACTAGCAGCAAAATAAATTCTTTTACCAATCTAGGTAATCCACGGTGGTGCAGCGGTAGCATTGTTGCCTCACAGCAAGAGGTTCTCCCATTCGATTCTCAGCTAGTGTGTGGGGAGTGCTTTCTGTGTGGAGTCTGCATGTCCTCCCCACGGGTCAAGTGGCGTTCCGAAAGACATGCGTAAATGGGTGTGCCTTCGTTGAAGGTTGGGTGCTGAGCTAACAACTCGGCACCATGAAAATCTACTGCCAATCATTAGCGGACCGGAGTTCCGCTATAGCAGCCCCTAACCACGAAAAGCCGAAAGACAACAACAACAGCCAATCTTGTCTTTAGTCCTCATCTCTTTTTCCAGAGAAGGATCAGGGCCAGGAGTCGCCAAGTTATGGGATTTTGAAAACAAATTTTGGAGAGATGAGATAATACAAGAATGTGCTTTGTGCTACACGCTAATAAAAATATACCTTTTCCCTTATTATGTGTTGGCATAATGGCTAAGAAAACAATAATGCCCAACAAGGTGTGTGGTATTGTGGAAATAATGCCTGCCTAGGGGTGTTCTGAAGCCCGAAGCCACAGGTGTTATCAGAGATTGAAGTTACTAAATTATTTCATACATTTCAGACTTTTATTTCCTTCAGAAAATTCATGCTAACAGCAATCCTTTTATTTACGTAAGTTCGTAATTTTTATAAGAGCAATAATTAAAATCTGTTTCTATTTTTGAACCTTTTGTCCCCATTTATTTTAGGCTCTCCATATTTCTTCAGCTGAAAGGTCCAGAGGTATGCAAACTTCTTTACTGCTGCTGCTGCCAGTGGTCATCTCACTCACTCTCTCACACACACACACACACACACACACACACACAGACTCTGCTTTTATGCATGCATTCACCCACACATGCAGATAGACACACACACACACACACACACACACACACACACACACACACACACATCTCTGCTTCAGAAAATTCATGGTGAAACAATTTGTGCTAGTACGTTTCTAATTTTATAAGCACAATCTTTAAAAATGTGTTTTCATTTTGAGCCTTTGCTTCCCCTTATTTTAGGCTTTGTCCACATATGTTGAGCTAAGAGGTGGAGAGGTATCGAAACCTCAGCTGCTGCTGCTTCTGCTGCTCCCAAGGATTGTTCACATTCTTCACTCTTTCTTTGTCTGTCTCACACACACACACACACACACACACACACACACACACACACACACACACACACACACACACACACACACAGACACGCACGCAGTCTCTTCTGCTTTTATGCATGCATTCACCCACACATGCAGATAGACACATAAACACACACACACACACACACACACACACACACACACACACACACACACACACACACACACACACACACACACACACTTTTTTCTGTTTGAATTATTTTTTTTTTTACACTGGCTAAACAGCAAAAGTACTGCTTAGTGAGCATAAAATAATGGTGACAGTTATTTGTTTCAGTCCGAGCTTCATAGCAGCTTGATATGCTGCCATGAAGAGGCAGACTCAGTTTTTAAACAGGCATTATCTGCAGATTAATCCTCTGCTGGAGAATGTTCATTCTCCAATCAGGGTGTTATCTACAGGTCATTTACCTTGCAAACACAAGGTACGCAGTTTGATTCTTATCTTGGATTGCACGGCTAAACTTCAAAAGGCCACATGGGGTCTTTAACCTTGTAATCATCTATACCATATACAATGAAAATAATCTACTATTTTATGTGTAGAAGGTTCGGAATGCATTGACTGCCAAGCAGAAAATGTGCTGTTCCCAGTAAGTGTCTCAAATGCAGAACAGACCAAGATTCCTGTATGTCTGTCTTAAAATGTAGATTGGGATACTTCTGTGTGAAGGAAAAAAGTTATGTATCTGTACTACAGAGCAGATACAGAGTAACTTTGATGACCCTGCAGGATTCTTCAAGGGAAGACATTGAAAAGGAGACCATAAAGGGAAACTGTTCCTGACTCTATTTACCATAGGGACCTTAGTTTTCTCAGATAGGTTGACTGTAGGGGATTCAAAAGGAGAATTATAAGGTGTTCTCTAGCTAGGGCTGTGGACTAAACTTGTGCCTATGCAACCGGGCTATGCGGGGAAGCATATGCCCCATGCTTGACCTCCATCCAGTGTGATTGCTGCTGAACAAGTAGAAGAGTGCAAGAGCTTCTGTCTGTATCATGCACAAAAGCTGCAGCACAGTGTGCCACAGAGTCTTCTCAATCTTCATTCACAGTATGAACAGGTGTATCTTCCATTACGTTGATGATGAAGGTTGAGGGTCTTGTAGTGAGTGTAGAAGGACAAGAGGAAACTGCTTCTACCATTGTCAGTAAGTCATCCGCTGCTAAAAAACGACCAGTGGAATAAGTCCCAGAGGCATAAGTTACAATCTAGGAATACATTCAAGGCTCTTGGTTGTCAAGATCTTTGCCAAATAAAAAATGGCAGCTGCAAAGCTCTTATTCTTGATGATACCTTCAAGGTACAGCAATGAAGACCAGAATGTGAGCTGGATAGCCTGAAAACAAATGGTGCAAAAGTAAAGGCCAGAATAATTAGCTGTTGCAGGGCCCTCCACCCTGCAGTAGGAAGTGATCCACTCTGATACAGTGTTTATACCCAGTGGCAGGCATATATACAGCATACAGAGTACAGGCTGGAAATGAGTTATTGGCTCTTCTAGGCTATATTTACTTACTCAGTATTATCCTGTATGTGAGAACCACATTTACAAGAAAAGGCACTCTGTGCCCTTGCTCAGGCAGACATGTCATCAACTGCCAGGTGGTGAGGATAGGGGTCTCCAATTTAAAGTCTAAAGAGAGGAAGCACACACTCCAGATGTTGAAATATTTATGTTCAATTAAAGGGATTACATACGAATTTTAAAACTTCTGCATCATACAGTATTCCCTCTTCTCTGAGGCATAGTAATCTCAGATTTAATATATATATATATATATATATATATATATATATATATATATATATATGGGTTACCCTTATATTATCGAATGTTCAAATGTTCGACAATGATATGGCTGAGACCATATCATCGAACATTTGAATGTTTGACAATATAAAGGTAGGATAATACAGTAGAAATAAAATAAAAAACAGTGTCTATAGCAAGCCTCCTGCACCCCCACACCCCCGTTACTGAATTATACCAGCTCCAAGATCGCACTAAATTGTGGTCACGTCAGATGACTGAATGGACATCTCCAGACAGCACAGAACAGGAATATTTCCTGTTACTGCAATGTATTGCGATCTAGGAGTTGGTATATTTAAGTAGGGGGTTGTGGGGACTGCAGGGGGGCTTTCCCCCTGCTATACACCTTTTGTTTTGCTTAATTTATTTTGTTATGTTTACATTGTTGAACATTTGAATGTTCGATGATATGGTTTAAGCCATATGCTGTCGAACATTTGATAGTGTAAAAGTAACCCATATATATATATGGTTCTACCTCACATAAGCGAATAGAACCATATATATATATATATATATATATATATATATATATATATTTGGCTGAGTATAGTGCAGGACATGCCTAACTATGTAGATTAAATTTAAGTTAAATTCAGTTCAAATTTAAGAAGTGTGAAAAGAAGAGTATACTTGATACAGCTGACTGAGCTTACCTGAGCTTGACATATCAACCACATTGTACACCTACTCAATCTAACCATCATTCCATATGTTAAAGCATAACTCTTTTATGACAATTTTGCAGCAGGACTATGGCCTACTTCTGATCTCTTTATATATTAACTCATTAACTCTAGGATCACACCAGATGAGATGAAAGGGGAAATATATTTTTCTCTTTCCTTGGAGTCAACTCAACCTTAAATGTAGTATATTTAGAGACTGGGGGTGTGGTGGCACAGTCCACTGCAAAAACATTACCATTAGATATTTTAAATGTTAACTGTACAGTGGTCATGGACCAGGTACCTGTAAGATTGTCCCCTTCAAACCTTGAATTGTATATTAAAGTGTGATAGTTTGAACTAGACCCAAAATGAATCAGCCTGATAAAACAGCAAAGTGTTGTGATTGTTGCACTAAAAGCTGATGACACAGAACTGAGTGCTTTATGTAGAGCTTCCTGATATTTGGGTACTGAATGGTGTTTCCACAGATTCTTTTTATTTCTATGAAATTTCTTCATTCCCTTTCCTAGGGATCCCACCTTCAATCTTTAATCTTTTTTTTATAATATTCACTATTTCAGGACTTGGTAAGTGCATTTGAACTATGATAATATTTCCCAGACTAATGTCTGTGTGCCAAGTGCAAAACGTTGGATGAGATGTAAGGACATCAGAAGGTAAACAAGAGGGTCAAATAATCATCCCATATCATGCATATTTAAAAGTATTAATTCAGATGAGTTCTACAAACTATATGGTGCCTTCAGTTGTACATTGTAGAGCTCACAGAGACTTATCCATTTAGAGTCAAGTATACTTAGAAACATAATGCATATAAATATTTCAGGCATGGGCAATAATGCCTTCTACCAAAACAATCATTCTCGTAATAAGTGTACATTTGTTCTTAATATCTAAACGAGTGCTTGCTTTAATGTTATCTGATAGTCTGTCCCATGCATCAGCTGCTGTCTAGGAAAAACAATGAGATCACCTCCCATTCTTATATAATATTCTTCCTTGATTGTCTGATTCCCTACTACTTTTTGATAACCCTAAATGTTCCCAGAGATAATTATCTCTAAATGTCTTTCATACCTGAATAAAGTCTTCCCTGAGCATCTATATGAGACACAGCACAAGATTAAATATTTTAATATTTCATAATAACTTAAATGTTCAATGCATGGATGCCCTTGGTATATTTCCACTGTACCATTTCAAGTTTACTCATGCTTGTTTTCTAATAGGGTTTCCATATTGTCATTCCATATTCTAGTTTGGGTTTAATGTAACTTATAAACAATGATGTCATCATTTCTGGTTTTCCAGACTTTGTACATCATTTATACAGCTTTAGCTTTATAACTGTCATTAACTAATTGGTTGATGTTATCAGTAAAACTCATAGCTGGATCTACCCATATACACAGGTCCTTAACTGAATCAACAGTTTCAATCACTGTGTGATGTATTAAATATTCACCTTTCAGTTTATGTCTCCCAAATATTTCATACTTAGTTTTTGATGCATTTGGCAGAATATTATTCTCCTGTGCCCAAATGGTCAATTTCGTCAAGTTCTTTTTCAGGCATAACAACCCAAAAACAAGTAAACAAGTACTTCAAAATGCAGGAACTGCAGAGCACGGTACCACATGAACTTGTTCTCCTTCAGAAACACCAAAGAGTTATTTTACAACAACAAATAAGCGCTTAGCAGGAGGAAATGAAGGCACTATTCGTTTGTATTTTAAATGGAGTTGTGCTGACAATACACTGTTTCTGATGAAGTCTCTTTTAAAGTTAATTTGAGACAAAAGAGCTTATTTGTTGTTGTAAAATAAAGCTTTGGTATAAATAAAGCTCAGATGAAAAAGTTAGATCTGAAAGATAAAACCTATTTAGGGTACTAAAAATGTCAAAATCATTTTTGAAGCATCTGGAGGCACCTCACCAGTAAGTCATTATGAACTACAACTGATATTCCCAGAAATAATTATCATCTTTTTTGCAATTCTTTAAATAAAAAGGGTTTTCATTTTCAGTTGAAGTGTTTACCTCAGTAAAATGATCAAGACAAAATAAAAAGGCTGTCTTAGGTACAGTGCATCTGTTATTGAGGGAATTGTAATGCCTAACCGTAGATGGTATGCTATCCATTACTTAATTTAAAGCAGTCGTCAGAACACAGTGTTGACTTTTACAAGCACAAAAGCTCATAATTACAAAATTATGTTTTATTTTGTTTACCAATGCTGCTGCTGGCAAGAAGTGACTAAGAACTTAAATTTAAATCAATGCCAAATTGATTGAAACCATATAACTTCAAAATTTGCGTGTATTATTCCAGAGTTTTTATCTTTTATTTCTGTAACCCAGTGAGGTTTTGCACAAAGTACTTCCACCACCTCCCTCAAAGTAAATCCTGATGAAAAAACAGATCTCCTAGGTTAGCTATTTTGCAGTAGCACTGATACAAATGGCATGTTGTGAATAATGAGTCAGAACCTCACAGCAGAATAATAGCAACCACACTTGTAGCCTCCAGTATTCTTATAAGGCTGTCGTGATTGGAAATCATGTATCAGAGGGTTTTACAGCAGCATTACATACCAATTCTTTTTCAAGTTTCAACCATGTTTGATAAACTTTACATTAATGTCTGAAGTGTTAACAGGAAACTACTTAGGACTGTTGTCCAGCAGAAGTAGTTCTCTATTCATTATCCAGATTTTAGCCTACAAAGTAGTCATCTTAGGTCAACTGACTGATTTGAAGCACATGAAGGCTAGCACGCATAGAGAGAGAGAGAGAGAGAGAGAATAATTATTCTAGAGAATACATTTTTTTTGCTGTAGGAGAAGCAGGGAGTTGAACACCCAGCTAAAAACTCCTGGTAAAATTTAACAATGCGATAGGCAGACTGGATTCTGTATGCTTGATAGGTGAGCAAGGCCAGTATTAGGCGAGATAAATCTGTGTGCAGATGCATGCAGATTTCAATTTGACATGATGATTGTATCATGCATACAGTAAAACAGCAAGCTGACAAGAGAAAATAAACTCTTTGTGGGAAGGATCGTTATATGTTAGCCACTTTAAAACTAAATGACAATGGCAAAAGTTTTTAGCATCAATACTGTTTTGGTGCAGCGGGAGCATTGTTGCCTCACAGCAAGAGGTTCTCCTGTTTGATTCTCGGCTGGAGTGCGGGGAGTGCCTTCTGTGTGGAGTCTGCATGTCCTCCCCGCGGTCTGGTGGGCGTTTGAAAGACATGCGTAAATGGGCATGCCTTCGTTGAAGGTTGAACATCAAGCTGGCACCTTGGCGTTCGTGAAAATCTACTGCCAATCATTAGTAGACCGGAGTTCCGCTGTGGCGTCCCCTAACCGGGAAAAACTGAAAGACAACAACAACAACTGGTTTGGAGGTAGGCAATGACTGGATACTGACCACTCTTTAATACATCAATAATGTTTGGTAAATATGTTCCTACTGGGAGAGATACTTGTTACTTGCAATTTATATAGGTATAAGATCATTGTTTAAGATATTTGAATACATACTTTGTGAACTGACATTTATAGTTTTCACATCTAAAAATTAAGGACATATTCAGGACATATAATCAAGCTTCTCAGTGAAATGACAGAACTTTACTGACTTAACACAATCATTGTTGTTTGAAATATTTTAAAACATTATTCCTGCAATGCATTACTTTGGGATTTTGGATTTTCTATGGTTTTAAGAGAGAAATTCTGTTAGGTGCCAAAAATTTATGGGGAGATAGGAGGAGAAGAGAAGGCAAGGGAGAACAATAAAGAGAAGAGACCCCCCCCCCTTTACACTTTTTACACTGTTTTGTAATATAACTTTACAGAATATAAATTTATTTTTGATGAATGTCAACAGACAATACAAAATATAGATTGACAGTTAGGTAGGTAGATATATAGACAGACAGGTACATAGACAGATAGATAGATAGATAGATAGATAGATAGATAGATAGATAGATAGATAGATAGATAGACAGACAGACAGACAGAGAGAGATTCCATCTCAGAGAAGACAGAGAGGAAGAAAGTGATCAAAATGCAGTATTCCATTTTCATTACTTCCCTGAATCTACCATTTTAAGACCACAGCAACCTTCCATGGTGGAAGTTTTGAGCGCTGATCAGATAGCCACTGACAAATATGTTTTACCTAACAACGAATGGTACCATCCTTGCCTAAGCGGAAACACAAGAACTCATCAGCTTATTTGCAGTTTGATAAAATAGTATCATCCCGTGCAATCCTTGTAGTTTGTTAACTCTTTACTTGTGTGGCAGAGATATATGTGATATGTAGTTGACTAGTGCTATATTGTAGTTTATTTATAGTGTAACTAATGAGTTTCTGTATATATTCCCAAACCATTTCCTGGGCAAGAAGCGTGAACACCTTTCTGTCTGGTACAAGATATAACTGCCTAATTTTATGTCAGCTTTTCTTCATGAGATAAAATTAGCCTTTCCTAGAAGTAACCAAGGTAGTTTATGACAGCAAGATAGCACACTATTAGCATGATAAATGACAAAGTTAAATAAATCACCTGAAAGACACGGTAACTCACATGCATCATCCTTGCAAATGGCATTCTCACCAGTTTTGTTCTGTTGGCTTTTCTTTTTTCAGTCAGTGGTGTATGTTAAGGGAGCATTTTCAAAAGCAATCCTTTCAACGTGAATAGACACAGTGACTATATTTATGTATGTTTTCATAAATGTTGCAACAAGCATTCTTACCCGCCCCAGCAAATGTATTTGATCTGTTTTAAGTTCTGCCTCACAGATATGCAAAGTATATTTTTGTCTGATAGCTTAAATGTCAGCCATCTCAAAATGCTAATTTAACAGGTGATTTCCATTACTGAGATGCAATGCTGAGGAGCTACTATATTTTGTGCATGAGAGAAATTCTTCTGCATATGGCTGGAAGACTTCACAACCCCCATAAGAAACTATTTTTGAAAGGTTTGGATTTGGGACTGGATTACACTAAATCTATTGTCTACCATGGAATATTTAGTTGATCACCTTGGAGCTCAGCTGTAGTGGTTGAACAATTATTTTATTTGTTCTGGTTATAGACTAAGGAAAGTTCTGTTTTCATGTCTTTTATTTATATGTCTTAAAAATCTCTCATTTTTGGACTGCTAATATCTACTTACTGTTTTACATTTTCTCTCTGATACCAGTTATCTTGCTATGTATCTTGGCCATCTGTATCAACAATATGACCAGTAGACATTCCAGTTCACAGGCTGGTTTTGACCAAGGGATCACATAGAAGTCTGATTTAGACTCTTCATTCAATGTTTAATTAAGTCTGTAGCCGATCTCCCAATTTAGACATTCTGTAAAGTTTATAATATGGATGATGCACATAGCTGTCATTCTTCTTGGGGCATGTAAGAAGTATGATGTTATTTCTAGGACCCAATGAAAGAGATGAAAATTAGTACTGTAAATTCATATGATTGTTTTACATTTATTAATGGGTAGGATGGAACCACTGTGTATTTAACAGCAGTACTTAAAAGAAAAAAAGTAATTTCATCTTATTTTGCACCTGCCTCATGTATTCAACATCTAGGTTGAAACCAAATTTCACAAAATAATCAAGCAGCCATCTTGCAGAAAGAATACTTTCAAGGATTGACCAAACCCTCTGCGAACAACACACAGTGTGCCAAAAAGTCCTGCAAAGCACAGCCATTGTCCCAAAATAACCAGTTTCAGGCTATAAATGTAACCATCTCAAATTTCCCTTAATGATATCAGCACTAAACCTGATGTCTAAACACACGGCACCAATGGAAAAACAAACAAACAAAAAAAAAAAACAAAGCAAACTTTAAGCCATAAAATAATGTTGGTTGTTTTTTGTTCTTGTTGTGGTTGGTATAAAGAAAAAAAAAAAAACAGGACCCACCTCCTACCACTCTCCACACTGATCACAAAGACTTAAAGAAGGGCCAAAATCACAGGAAAAGAGTGACTCTTCAACATCACTCTTATCCTTTAAACTTCTTATTTGCAAGTGGCCTTGCTCATCTGTATCCACTGATATGGGGCAAGCTCTTCATACCCCTCTAAAACTTAGATATACTAGTTCTGAGATCACGATACCTCCGAGCAAGTAGAATTTCCTAAAAAATGGCCATCTTGACTTAAGTTTGTTTTTTTCAGTCATTCATTCTCCATGTTTCAGGACTTGTTCTAGCAGGTCCTGACATTTCAAATGATTACCTGTCATATCCTGATTTCCTACCATTCATTGTATCACAGTAAAACCTGAGCTGGTATTCCTCAAAAAAAAAAAAATGCTGTACTAGACTGTGCTTGAAGCCATGATTTTTCATCCTAATTATAACTTTATTCAATGCAAATCCATATATTTCACATTAGCATTCTACTGTTCACAGAAAACTCTTAATCTTCTATAATAATTCTTTCCACGTAGATCGGCAATATCATATGAAAGACAAGATAGCATCCCACTTATCAGTAGATCACCCAAAATTATTGCCCCTTTGTTTTACCACTTCCACTGATTGCCATGCCAAGTCCTTTGTCCACTAATGCAAACTCATGCCTACAGACTTCTTTCAGCAAAATGAGATGTACTTTATTTGGCATCAGCTAAATGCACTCTCTGTGCCCACACAGAGCCCATCCTGTTGTGGACGTGCCAATCTTTCAACCAACCTTAGTTACACAAAGGTTTCATTATGTTCTACACCAGTTTTGGTTTTGTTCCACCTACTGTTTGCTTATTCTTTTCCCTACTCCCCTACATGCAGCACTTTGACTATACTTCATTACTTTTTCCTAGTATTTCTCTTACTGCCCCACCTTACCCATGGGCTTTGCTAATCTGGTCATTTATACCTGTCGATTGCTTTAGATAATCTGCCTTTCCAATGTCTCAATCCATTAGCCAAAGCTGCTGTCCCTTCCCAATGTCATGATTAAACCACCAGATGTTTACTTTCATCATATCCAGAGCCATACTTAATGCTATATAACCATCCAGTATTTGCCACCACAGTGCTTAAGTGTCCACATGCATCAACAATTGGCAGATGTATAAAAAGAGAGAAAGAAGAGGTGCATCAGAAAACAGAAAAAAAAAGAGAAAGCAGAAAATAGAAGGACAACATATAGGGTGAAGGCTTTGTCACATATTTCTGGACAAAATAGGAGAAAGGAAGATGGGTAAGAGTGAAAGGAATGCAGGGTAACATAGTAAGGGGGGAGTGCAGCACCATGTGCCAGAGAAGACAGGCACACATAGAACTCCACAGGCAAAGTGGGGTGGATGTAAATACATTAAGAAGTGAAAAAAGTAGCCTAGACAGAGATAACCAGTTGGCAAATAAATGGTGACAAGGAGGGTTGGACAATGCACAGGGCTGTGCACATGACACAAAGGAATGGTATGTACATGGTTTGGGTTAGGGTGGGATATATGAGCTGTAAAGTGCCACTTGATAACCCTAGCTGATCCAGTGGAGTACAGAGATAATGCCTTTTCTATGATCTAGGTGACCAGGCATTAGTTAGTGTCTCAGGATACTGACAGAGCAGCAGGCAGGGATGGGCATTGGGATGCCAATGCTCCCTAGTGAAGGCTGTAGTCATCACCAGAGGAGGCATCATCAAATGGGTAAATGTGGGGCCTGACTTAGCTGCTGTAGATCTGAGGTGGTATGGCACATGCCCACACTGCACTGCTATGCTGGACCATACTACAAGCTACACAAAGGGGAAGGGGGAGAAACAGGGTATGACTAAGTAAGATAGAAGCACAGCCATCCCGAGCCTTGTTGTTTTTGGTCCCTGATTAATACCAGCAATTACTGGAGTAAAGTCCGCGGCATGGAGTAGCTGGGAGATTTGGTGCAGATGGAACATTGAGGGCTGGGCCAGTAGCAATGATGTGCAGGAGGAAGAAAAAAAAAAAGGGCCACCTTATACCCTGCTTATGATTGACATCACTGTTGTTCTTTTCCTAATGACAGATCAGCATGAATGGTAGTGTGGGCCACATCCTCCCTTGGTAGCCTGATGGCTGGAGATAGCTAGGGAACATTATCTGCTACCTGCTCCAGAAGACTGTCTATTTGGATCATATCTCTTATCAGTGTTCTTTCCAATGCAGCCTCCATCACCTATTCTAGTTGCATCTCATCCAGATGAGTAGTACAGTAAATGAATAGCACATACAGCACATTTTCAGAACAGCACTACACATGTAGATGGTAGGCTGACCATGGGAAGTTATGCTTACAGTTTTCTATAAGTACATCAAATATCCAACCCCATCAGTGACACAGATATAAGTTGTGATTATATAATATATCTTGCATGGAAACCCTTAACAACCACCTCTGCTAGAATCTCTGTAAGGCATGGAATCTAGAGACACAGCACTGACTGGTCTTATGAGGTTCATGGTGACTAACCTCCAGCTCCAGGCAAAGGATTGCCAATGCCACCATCATTACCCACATTAGCAGTGCTTCCCAACGTGCAGGTGTGAAGTCATTTCACAAATATATAGCCCACACCTGCATCTGGAAATGTGCAATAATTTACTGTCCCTCATTATGGGTGCCCATTACATCCATGTTCAACTGACAATATGCATCACCACTGGACTGCATCCAGCTCTTGGCCCCCACAAGTCATACACCATCCCTGCTGTAGGAAACCAGAGGCTTAGTCAACAAGCCAGCAGAGTCGCATCAGTTAACAGTCATATAGTGGCAACACAACTCTGTCACAGGAGTAAGTTGTTTCTACAAGGTACATGTGACCTACAGACCACCAAATGTGCCTTCTGTGAATGCTCCTGCCACCTAATGTGTATTAACAGTCATGTGTCATTGTGTCCTTCAGCAGCTCTTCACACATTGATGACTATGACCCTCTCCACCTTTCGTTCGTTAAGGTTTATATGGGAGTGAGTGGTGTGCAATGTGGCTTGAACATGAACTGACCAATATAACATCACATCAATACTCTGTTTTCATCAGGTCATAGATTTCTTGATAGACATTGTCATTTTGCCTGAGCTGCAGTGTACTCTGACCATCATTTTCAGGGGGGGCAGTTGTAGGGGTTGGGAGGGTGGCCTAATGGGTTTGGGTGTTTTTTTACACAACACACAAGGGGGTGTTTGAGTCAAGGGATAATTAATTAAGCTTAAAAAATGGCTGGCAAAGTAGCTTAGGTCTAATCTATGAACCTATGAACCTATAGCTGTTGTACACTTTTGTTCAGCCTTAATGTCACTAGATAATACTGTTGATGTACCCTACCTGCAAGCTTTCTATGTGTATGTGCATTCATGTGTGTGTGTGTGTGTGTGTGTGTGTGTGTGTGTGTGTGTGTGTGTGTGTGTGTGTGTGTGTGTGTACACTCGTGCATGTGTGTTTGTATGTATGTGTGGGCATATGTGTGGGTGTGTGGATGAGTAGATTTGTGCTGGACTTCCTAAACTGGAATCACAGGACTGGCTGGACCTTTCTCTCACAAGCACACTGTGTAGTATGTAAATATTAGAAATATCCTGCAGGCTGTGGCAGGAACATAATGCAGTGCTCCCAGATATACCGAGCCAACAGAAGCAGTGTTTGTACAGGTTGAGCACATGCTATACAATATTACATGTTTGCACATGTGCAGTGTTATACTGAAGTTTGGCCGTGATCTGTGAGTTTCACATGAGCATCAAAAGCCAAGGTTCAAGCAAGTATTCAGCATCACCATCAATAGATTATTGGCATGGGGTGGAGCTAAAACATGTGGACTCACTATAAATGTAACTGTGACAGCCTCTCTTTACCCTGGACCAGTAACCAAGCAGCCTTAATCTTCATTACTGACACTGTGAAAGTTGGTCACTAAAAACAGGAATGGATCTACATGGTATTATAAGATTCAGCTACATGCATCAAGCTCAGTTTCACCCAAGAGCCCACAGGGAACATGCTCCACTGGGACTGCATTATCTGTATTTCCAGATCCCAAACAAGACTCGCTTTCAAACACTGTGTCTTATTTCCAAGTAGCTGACAAACCCACACCTGGGTATTTGATTTTCACATACACACACACTCTTGGGAAAAGCTGGCACAGATTTACTAGCTGTACCCCTTCTGTCCAGATTATAAGGTAACCTCACTGCCACCAGTCGATCACTGTCAGCCTCTTACAAGGGTATCCAACTACACTGAGTAAAATCAATACTAACATAAATAGAGTGTAACCAAAGCAGCCAGGCTTTTTGGAATGGCCAAGACATCACTAAAATAAGGACATATACTCTCAAGACATTACAAGTATTAGATTCAAGACATTAAAAGTATTCTGTAAAAGGCCAGCCAAAATGAAAGGTATAAACTTATTTAATAATAAATAATAAAATAGTAAACATGAGCATACTAAATATCAAAGTACAATAAACAGAGTTTCAATCACAGGAGAAATAAAAATAACTCTGTTGAACAGATTCATATGGATGCAGAAAAACATTACTTAACTAATCTCACTGTGTTTTCTGACTGTATAAGGAATAACTGTTTCCTAGCTAATATAATTAATACAGCAAGGCAAGATAGGAAGATGAGATGCTTACTTCCACAAGGCAATGTGATGGGCTTACAACTAACTGAACTGAACTCAACTAACTCAACTGAATTGTGATAACTGTCATAGATTTTTTAATATCAGATTCCAAAGAAAACAAAACAAAACAAGCTGCTGTGTGAGTTCCATCCTCTCAGTGCCGGTTATGGAATTACATCATATCTGATCACCTGACTTTGGTACAATACACATTCAGAGCTTTGCTAAGATCTGTTGCAATATTTCAAAATTATAGAACAATTTCAAAAACGTCTACTTTTCCATTCCAGAATTCTTTGTTTAAACATACACATTTAATCTAATAACACTGTTAATACATTTTTAACACAAACATCTGTACAAATCAGTGTACAATGACACAAAATTATTTACAAAACACCAACTAACTATGCTGGCATATGTTACACATGCACTGCCCTATTCTCACTGCCACAGATGGGAGTACCTCACATCGTCACAGTAACCATATAAATTAGTGTTATCCACAGTGGCCACACTTATTAAGTAAATAGCCCCATGGAATTTCACCCTGAGGGATACAGCAATATTGTTTTGTATGCCTTCTCTATAAATCACACAAACTACATAGGGCTATGCAGACACATTGGTTGACTTCCATGTGAATTACACACTACCTGGCAGCTCACAGAGTGGTAGCCTCTCCTGTTCACAGACTTTTGTTACTCTGTGTGACCAGGTGGGTTTATTGTTATATGTATATGGTCTATGTGTATAGTACCTGTGGGAGATCGGTGATGTCATAGAAGACATGCATTGTGTTAGGTATCTCCTGTTGTGTGCTAGAAAATCAAATGCGGTCATACATATGTCGTACCATTATACCAAGGTACTTAATGAGTATTTAGAGATGAAAGTCTGATAAATACTCAATGTATTCCTTACAGGACACTAAAAGTTATCAGTAGCTGGAAAAGAAAAAGCTATAACTACCTTTGCCTCCCCAGATATGGGAAGTTCACACTTTCCTATTTCTTCTTGTATGTGACCCATAACAAAGAAGACCCATACAATATCTCAATCTCTTCAGCAGTGGTCAATAATCTGCTGATTGGTAAAGTTATAGTATGTCACCTGCAAGCAATACCATTTCCTTTGAGCTAGATATCATGCCATGCATACTGAGAGTAAACAGCAGCACTAATCCCTAAGGTATACTGCTGCACGACAGGTGCTACTCCTATGTCTAGCATTCTATTGGCCTGCAACTCTGATATAGTTTGTTTTAGCCTACTATAGTCAGTCACATGATAGTTTTCATTTTTTCTACAAATGGTAATAAATTGTGACTATGTTCACTTACAGTTGCATATCTTACCTCATTTCCTACCTAGTTTCATGTGCTCGCCATTATGTGCTACCTGCACTGTTGCATAACACAGGACTATAAAAACTTACTAGGCTGTACTTGACATATTCCTCTTCGGTTGGCAATGTGTACTCCTCAATTTGTCTGTGAAGCCCAGCCACTGATCATACCACACAGTCTGTCTTCAATTCCAGTCGCTGACCACACTATTCCATTTGTCTATAAATCCCAGCCGCTGATCATATCAAGCAATTTGTCTGTAAATCCCAGCCCCCTGGTCATGTTACACATGTTGCCTGTGAATCCCAGCCATTGAATGTACTATGCAATTTGTCTGTAAATCCCAGTCACTGATCATACTATATAACTTGTCTGTGAACCTCAGCCACTGATCATACTATACAATTTCTCTGAATTCCAGCCACTGATTTTGTTTTTTCAGTCTTATGAGAAACTCTGATCAATTCCTGTCAGACATATCGTTAGCAGTTTGCCATGTTTGCTGCTCTCAATAAGTGTAGTTTGTCATGATTTTACACACACACACACACACACACACACACACACACACACACACACACACAAACACACTGAGATTTCCTTATTCCATTATTAAATATCCTATTTATTACCACTCCACATGTATTACTGAGCATTTATCACCACTCTTCCTGCATCATCATACATTTATCACCTCTATAACTGATAGTTCAGGGACCATAGTTTGCAAAAGAATACAGCAGCAACGTCTGCATTCTCAAATTGTAATCAGCACAAGTACTACACACACTAACTATGTTCAATTATTTTCTCTTATCCTAAACCTAATACTAAATGTTACAGTAAACACTGCATCATTAAATAAAGCAAAATAAAAAAAAAGTTCATTAAAGCTTGTAGAAACCATAAACTGCAGCAACCCATCAAAAGAAATATGAAATCATGAAACAAAAATAATTAAATAGATTTCTAATCCATTATCTAGCAATTGAAAATATGTATTTGCATTTGTTTATTTAGTTGATTGTCTGTTTGTTTGTTTGTTTGTTTGTTTATTAAGAAACTGAACATAGCCCATATTCAGTATAGGCCTGAAGAGATGTTTTCTGTTCAAGACAGTGGTTTTTGAGCACTTGGGAATTGAGTGCATGTAGTGTTCCTATTAAAAAATAAGCACATAAAGCAAAAAAAAAAAACTAAATAAAAAATTAAAACAAACAACAGAAAAAGATTGGAATGATTTGGAAGGAATTGTCTGTCTATACTTTTTGAAAAAGAAGCATACAAGAAATGTTTTTAAAAATGCAAGCCTAAGTACAGACAAATGTATCACAGTTATGAAATACACTTACACTAAGCATTACTACCTTTCCCTTTCTCCCAAGTAATTTCAACCAAGTAAATAAATAAACACATAAATAAATGACAATCCCTAACAGTTTTACATTCCACTTATCTTGTATATCTAGATTATATATATCTTGTTAGAATGTCTCACAAAGTCATAAAGTAATCATTTCCTTAATAAAACACATCTACAAATCTGTGCAGTCACTCTACAGATACCACTTCATCTCCTACTGAATAACCACAAACCATGAAAACCCTGGTGATTACATGATCAGAAAACAACCACATACATACCGATGTGTGCCTAATTTGAAAAGATATGCAGACTTCCCAAAAGCTAAAAACTAAACTAAAAAAAAAAGAAAGAAAAAAAAAACATTTCAGCAACCATTTTAACCCTGTATCCATATACATCTACTTTCATATACTAACTTTAAGATGAAGAATGAGAAACAATTTGTACTGCATAATATCTATTTCCTATCCTATGTGCTTTCAGTTCTACAAATAAATAAACAAAAGGAAAATTGTAATGCTTGGTAATTAGGACATATGATCACTTGCAGTAGTCAGCCAATGGGCATTCTATAAGAGGAACTTCAGTGAAGATATGCTAATTAGGGTGATTATTAGGAGGCCAGTATGCCTGTGTATATGTATATAGGTACATATGCCTTTATAGAGAGAGAGAGATAGTTACACAGATGGATATAGATAAAGAAGAGAGAGGAAATAGTAAGATATTTGTTACAACTACCCTACTGAATTAATTTCAGCAAATCTGTGGCCATTTTTATATTTTTGAGATTTACTGCGTGAGTTTAAAATATATTCATGTTGCAAAGGTCAAACTAAAAATGAGAGGTTTCTCTCATTTTCAACAATTTCAAACTTTTAGTTGCTTGTATATACTTTTACTTCTCTCATATAACTTCTGATTCTCTGCAGATAATTTGATTTCATTTTCCTTTAATAGTAATGGGAATTTGTGCTTTCTTGCTTATTTCTTACAACACATTCATTTAATCCATAAATTTTCTGATGAAGACAAGAAAGTGAGCCTGCCTGTTCACAAAAATCCATGAGCTCATAAACAGAAACAGTAATATATTTTCCTAGTGTTGTATAGAAGTAAAAGTCTGGAGGGAAAGAGATGAATTTGCAAGTAAATAAGAAAAATAGCAATCACTTTAATTTTAGATTATTGAATGTGAGTTTGTAGTTCATTGGCTTTACTTATTTCCCATGATACTTTGCTACTTCTATGTTTCAGTGGCTTTTAAATCAAATTGTCTCCTTGGAGAGCATTCTAATTAGACCTGCAGTCACACTGTCCATCTGATCCTCCATGTAAAACTGAATTCATTGGTTCCCTCAAGAGAGTCCAACATTCAAAAAACAAAATGTAATTTATTATAAGTGATAGCATAAGACAGGCAGAGACAGAGCTAAGTCATGAGCAAAGGGTCTATCTGGATTTAGATTAAAGCCCATGTTTCCCTTATAAGCAATGCTATCCTCAATATGTTCTGTCTTAAATAGGCTGTGGGAAGGCCATGAACACTTTAACTCATTATAGCTGAGTGTGCCTCCAAGCATTTCTGCAGGTAACTCCTACTGACACCTCTAGGCGTCAAATATTCTTTATTCATATTTGCATTAATAATTCCAAAACCATCCTACATACAAGGTTTCAGATTTCATCTTAAAATGTACATGATGGCAAACACAATTGTATTGATATTTGACTCTGTCTAATGCAGCTAAAGAGAGATTGAATATTATTTATACACTGTTTATTTGTATTGCAATACTTTTGATATTTCTCTAAATATCTCAACATCCAGGTAACACAGACTGAACTGCATAGCCTCATATAAAAGCTCACAGCTGTATGAAAAAAGTCCTGCTGGCAGTATGTGTCTTGCTTGAATGGCTACTGAGATATCATAAGCTGTTTATATGACATTACAACATTAATTTTCACTGCCTTTATTTTGGCTTATAAAATCCAGTTTAAAGCATTGCCATTTAAAGTTTTCTAGTAACATTTATGACTGTAGAGATAGGAATATTTGTTTGAACTGTAAACTGATAACTTAAATTTTTAAAGGCTCAAACCACACCCACTGGGATTTAAAAGTACACACTCTGAGTTGCTGTACTAGAAGAATGAATTAAGAAGTCACTAAAGTGTTCTTGTTATTTTTCAGACAGAAGCTCATAAAAAGAGACAAAAAACAGATTGGTAGAGAGAAAAGAGAGTGACTACTTTTTAAAATATATTTATTTACTGCACATGCAAGTAAGCTGTTCCTTCTGCAGCCCTTTGTAAGTCTTGTTCACAAGGCAGTTTGTCTCACCCCACCCCTGGGTAAATATGGGGTTCAAGCTGCTTTCTTCAAAGCAATTTTCTCCTCACAATAATGGTCATTCTGGCAGAAAGCTTCACGTAGTCAAATTGTGCTTCTGTCCATGACCATTAGATGAGTTGGTTTCTTGAAGTGTACAGTTTTCCATCATTTAAATGACTGACAATTTTACTCAAGATTTAGATCTTTTCAGCTAAGTACTTTATATATTAATTACCTTGTCATGAGTCCCCCCAACACTCCTTCTTCAAGCTTTCTATTCCTTCAGTTTTAGGTCTTAAAGCATATTTAAAGGCTTAATCTCGTACTTAATCTAGCCCTGCATTCTTTCTCTGTTTTCAGTAGCTGTTCAGCTCCCCCATCACTCTTGGTGTTGGCCGTATGGACTAATTTCAGTTTTTTTGTCAACCCCCCCCCCCCCCCATTTTAGGCCTTTCTCATTTATAATTCTTTTTCAAACATCTTTCATCTCCCCTTTACTGTCCTTTCTACCCTTCTCTTCCTGTTGGCATTTTCCAGTTAAGTTATAATAAATAACTAAATAAACAGGGCATTTCTTTGTGATTCAGTTGTGTGTGTCCTCTTTTGGTTTGTTTTTTCCTCATGTTTTCTTTTCATTCCAGATTTTTTTGGATTTCTCTGCTGGGTTTCAGACTTCATCCTGTGTTGTCAGGAACAGTTTCTTGCAGCTGGTCATACCCTGGATGATGATTTCAAAGTCTAGCTCATCGGTGGGCAGTTTGTCATTTTCTTGTCACTGCTTCGTCTGTCTATAGGTCTTCCCTCAAGGGTTTTATCTTCCTTTCCTGTTTCTCGAGCTTGTCCTTCCAATTCTGTCAAAATAAATAAAAGAGAGGTATTTATGTTTAGGTTTGGCATTCCCAATCTGCTCATTTTGTCTGCTTCTCAGTCTTTTATGCTTCTTTCCCAGAGCTCCTTTTCAAAGTTTCTCCCTTAAAAAAGAAAAAGAAAAAACAAGAAAAACTATATTAGTAACACTGTCACCAATAACTATAAACAGAATAAAAAGTAATTTATTCTGTCACATTCCTGCAAGCACACACCTTCTCATCCATTCCAACCATATGCTCCTCCTCCTACCCAACCCTCTCCCTCCACCCCTTTTTTCTTTAAAGCCACAAGATCCGCTTAGTCTGATAGGTATTATTCAAAAAGAAAAGTGCAAACCAATAACTCAGAATAACTTACTTCAGCCTTAGCGACACAGGGTCCCACACTCTATCCTCATTCATAACGTTTCAAGTCACCTTAATACACGTCAGCATTACATTAATTTTCAAGACACACCAGACATGTATATATCCTATATTTCAAACAAATGTCAATATTAATCAGTATATCATATAACAATACACTTATTATTTTTTATTTCCTTTAAGAGTGTTGCTATGGCTTTAACTCAGGATCTCAAACAAAGGTGGAATCTGATTTTGGAAGAAGATAGATTATTATTTGAAGGATTTTCAATGGATCAGAATAAGCAGACATCAGATCCTTTAAAGCTCAGTTGAAAGAGACCTTCCACTCAGTTCAGCAAGCCTGAAATTTCTGAAGAAGGTCCAGTGCCCAAAAAATCTAAAAGAAAAAAAAAACAGAAATGAAGGTTCCATACATGACTCCATTAAACAAATTCAACACATTAGTCCAGGCACAGAATTTACAGGGACTAATATTAGACAAGGTCATATTCCTGAAGGGCAAATAGATGAGTACTTAACTGATTTTATCAATGCTCGTAAAGAGGAAAGTAAGTTTAGTCTTGCACAAATTGTGGACAGGAACAGTAAAAATCTTACAGTCTCAAGTTTAGATAATCTAGAGGGGGGGTCCCATCCCCACTGCAATATCCTCAGATATTCCTACTGCTTCACCATTCCAATTATTTCTGGCATTCTCTTATGTTAAGCCTTGAACTGTTTCCTCAGCATGATGATACCAATATCAAAAATATTCAACAAGATATTATGACTTGTGGCACAGACATCAATGTTCATATTTCTCAAGCAATCAAAAAAAAAATTGGAAAGGAGTCTTTGTGGATATTTTAACCTCATTGATTCTGAAGGAGTGCAAGGAATCATTGACACTGAATTAAATGATTCCAAAGATTTAGTAGAAGCTTTAGCAGCTTTATGCAGATGCCAAACCAATAATTTGAAATCTGATGAATCTAATGAATCACAGCCAATTCTAAAAGAGTCTGAGGAGTAGGCATGAGGTGAAATATCTAGGTGGTATAGGACCATTCTAAGTTATTTAATATGAATAATGTTCATAATAGTGCAACCCTCTTTAGATATACAAACTAAATAATAGCGGTTAAGTGGAAGTATAAGTTTGTTAAGGGTCCTATCCAAGCTAGTGGGAATGTGAAGAGCTTATTACGTTTATGTAAAGACTTAGTCAACTAAATATACAATTATTCTATTGCTTACTCATATTTCTTTGAGAACATATGAAATGATGTCCATGTAAAAATAAAAATAAATTTCAATTGTCTAAATCCACTCCAGTAAATGTATTCCATTCTTTTTGAACCAATTAGAGTCTCTGTCATACAAATCCAAATGTTTGAGCATGGATATGTGTATTTAAGAAGCAGATCTACAGACTCTGTCAATGAGACTGAGCCAGTCTGTTCTGGATTTGGAAATCTAAATTAAAACTGCATCCTGAGTGAGATTTACTTCAGGCCACTTGGGACAATCAATGGAGGTACTTAAGAGATTGTAGAGGTGGTCGTTTTAATTCTTACTTAAGGTATATATAGCAGTCAAACACCTATTAACCTCATCAAGTTTCATTTCCTTTATGTCTCTCAAGCCTATTCCAGAGTGAGAGTTTGAGAAAATGGTAGGAACTTTGGACTAAACTGCATCAAATATGAAATAATTGGGAAAGGAATTCTCAGTATGAGATGGAGCCAGTTACTTCATAATCTGATTTTTTTTATCTTTAAGTACATTAAATTATATGTTGGTGGGAATGACCTCTGCTTTATCCCCAAGCAAAAATGAATATACTATATACTCAGGGATTTAGTGGCTATTAAGCACACCTACCCTTATATGTTAGTAGTTTGGTTTGGAAATAGTCTATAGTCATCTGGCTATCAAGAAAGCTCAAATGTTAAGGCAGCTTCTTTAATAATGATATCCATAGCTGAACAGTGGGATTTATATGACAGAGATGTTATTTGGGTCAAAAGAATAGAATACATTTTGTTGGAGTTTGAACTGGGTTTATTCAATTTAAGTTTAATTTAAGTTTATTTCTATTTTTACATGAACATCATTTCATATCTTATGAAATGAATACAGGTAATCAACAGAATAGCTGCATATTTTTATATAATGTAAATTGCAATCTTATTTTATTGTACAATAATTTCTTTCATAACTTTAAAATTTTACTGGCAAGTATAATTAGACACACACATACACACACATATAAATATATGTATATATATATATATATATATATATATATATATATATATATATATATATATAGATATATTTATTTATAGGTTTAACATTGTAATGTTGCCGTACCATTGCACGGCTATGAAGTATTCGAACTACTGATGTTCGAATACTTCATATATGTGCAGATTAAATGAGTGAATGTTATATTTGCGAATGGACTGTGCATTCACAAATATAACATTCGAAGGGATGTACAGGGATCGCGGTACAGTGCGGTTAAGGAAATACATCCCTTTCCTCACTGTTGTGCGATCTCGGAGTTGCAATATATAGTTGGGGGTGTGTGGAGGGTGCAGCCCCCCACAGGGGCATGCAGGGGGGCTTGCCCCCTGCATAATCTGGATGTTAGGTTTGCTAGCTAGGGAGTAGCGGCAAGGGTGGCATTGCTGTTAAGTGCCGAAAATGTCATGTCCGACATTTCCGGTATTAACAGCTGATTTTTGACATTAGGATGGCAAGATTATGTGTACTTTTTGTCATGCTTACAGCATGATAACCAAGAAGTTGTTTGCATGCCATTGTAGTTACAGGTTGTGTGATGGGTTTAATGGAATACAATTAAAGGCCATCAGGAGGGCTTTATGTCATACCACCTGAAAACCAGGGTTGTGGTTCTATTTGTGTCATTTTAAGTTGCAATGTTTTATTTTAGTGATATAGTGTTATATTTACAGCAATTAGAAATAACCATTGGTATGTGCTTGATATTTGGTGTAAATTAATAATTAGTTGCACTTCCATCGACATGTTGAGTGTTCTTATTGGGGAACAGGGCTGGAGACAAGCAAGTATTGTTAACAAGGCAGTTTGTCTCACTCCTCTCCCAGTGTGGGGTTCAAGCTTCTTTTCTCAAAGTAGATTTCTCCTGACATTGATAACACTGACAGAAACTTCGCACCACTCACACTTCCACCATCATCATAACCATCATCTTCCCAGGATGCTGCTTTGTATGGCCTTAGCCCCCCTTTGTTTACATTTCTCCCCTTTTTCTCAAGCTTAGAGTATGATAACCAAGAAGTCAATTTGCAATGGTGCTGATACTGTAGTTGCAGGATTTGTTGTGTGATGGGTTTAATCTAACGTAATTAAAGACCATCAGGAGGGCTTCATGTCATACCACCTGAAAACCAGGGCTGCGGTTCTAGTTGTGTCTTTTTAAGTTGGAACGTTTTATTCTAGTGTTATAGTGTCATATCTACAGCAATTACAAACAACTTTTGGTAGGTGTTTGTTGTTTGATATTAATAAATAACTGGTTGTACCTGCATCGACATATTGCATATTCTTATTGGGGAATGTGGCTGGAGACGGGCATCCATTGCCTGCGCCAAAAGGTCTGTATTCACTCTAACCAATGACTCACTGTGTGCTTAACAAAGAGATAGACATAACTAAAGTGAAAACTGTACAGTCTAAAAGAATACATAATGGAATTTATGTGGAGATAACCACTGCTTGGAATATTGGGGATACTGATTTCCCCACCGTATGACAGTTTACTTACAAAACCAAATACTGCACAAATGTATTCCTTACCTTTTTTAATCAATTATGTTGCAAAATATAATTTCTTGTTGCTTTTTTTATTGACTTTATATTGCTCTGAAATGATGCAGCAGAACATCTGACTGATCCACTGAACATGCCCATCTTTAGGAAAGTGTTGGTGGAGTTTTAGCTACCACATTCTCTGTACCGTAACTTAGAATGTCAATGGTTAAGTTACTTAAAATATTTTACAATCATTGATAATTTACCTTGCTGCCAAGCTGATATTAAGGGCAACTTCTTAGAGTTCTTGGAGTTTTTCTTCTTCTTTTTTTTTTGTTCTTGTGGTTATTTTAGTTTTCTAACTCTAAAATAATTTAATTTATCTAATTAAGTAGTTGCATTCAATGTCACTAGATAAGTATTATGCAATGTTTTGTAGAAATGTATCTGTTAATTCTGTATGTTGCTTTTGCTTCATTTCTGCAGTCTCTGACAATGTGTCATGCAGTGAGAAGTGGGTGTGCGTGTATTGGCATAAACACCTGTTTATGCAAGCATATTAATACACCAACAGATGGTCTGAAAGGGTTCATTTTCATAGCTGCATAAATTAGAAGCAGACAACAATCAACCTGCTGGAACAGATTATAATGATAAGAGAACTGATGAACAGATTGTCAAAGTGAAACTCTGCCCTGGAAATCTTTGCCCTTCATTTTATTACATGTTATTCAAACAAAACAAGGAAAAGTCATAGCGCATAACTATTATATCGACTACAACTTCATATTCTCCAGAATTCGATAATCAGAAGTTGTAAATTATGTTTGCATAATGTTTTTAAATAGTTTATATTTGAACCATATAAAAATAAAATTTTGGAATACTTGCAAATAGAAACCATTTGAAACATTTTACTAACATTTTCTCAGCAAAGAATGTTAATATTTTAGACGATATGATACAGGTGCAAAGTTATTGCCCTATACAACAATAGCTTTTTTGAAGTGCTGCTTCCCTTCCTTACCACTTGTGAAAACAACTTGATATATGTCAGGGATCTGGTCAGTACATTTGTGTAGCATGTAACAGCAGTTATAAGATAAGTACTTTCACAAATATAAACTGCATCCCGTCATAATGTTGAACTGACACATTTTTGATAAGTCATTATATAGTTAGAATAGAACATAGTACTTAAAAATATTCTCTGTATTTTTTTCTTCATAAAAATATATGAGTTCAGCATCTAATGTCGAGCCATTCAAAGAACACTGTAGGGTGTAAGCAACAATCAGTGGATACAGTTTGTTAAATGATTACAAGCAAAAGCAAGAATGGGTGATAGAAAGGATATATATATATATATATATATATATATATATATATATATATATATATCATATATTATATGCATGTGTATATATATATATATATATATATATATATATACATATATATATAGATATATATATATATATATATATATATATATATATATATATATATATATATATATATATATATATATATATATATATATATATCTATTTATATGTGTGTATGAATTTACTTATCTTTATCAAACAGCACTAATATTGCCATGAAAAATATCAACACCAAATGACTGACATTATGCACATCGACACACTATTAACCACGAACCAAGCATCAATCTTGGTGCATTCAGAAACCCTAAAACAAAATTACAAAGTAAACATTATCCCCTCCCCCCACACCATGCTAATTATATGTTTCAACTCTAAGGTAGACAATTTTTTGGGGAAAGAGCAAATTCCCCAACCCCAAGAATCATCTGATCTGCTACTTTTGTCGACAGGTGTTGACCATCTGTTTAGTCAACCAAATTGAATTAACTAAACAGATGTCAAAAAAAGTGGTGTTCAACAGTAGCGCCCTTTACTTTTTTATGTTATAAAAGAATCCATTGAAGTACACAAGCACCAAACTTCAATGAATTGAGGCTGGCACCATGAAAACAAATCTGAACAAAAAGGAAATACTGAATATTCAGACAATTGAATAAGGAAAACAAATAGTTTCCATATATGATAACTCAATTCCAAGCAGTAATTTCATACCAACTTTGTTTAAATAATGGTAGCCTACAAAGTTAAGGGTGAAAGATCTTTACAACTCAAGAAGATTGTAAGGGACAACCAAAGATCAAAGACCATATTTTAAAATTCCATAATAGAGAGTTTCATGACATACATAAAGAAAGCTATCAGAATTGGCAGAAAATTAAAGGAATTCCCTTGAAATGGCAAGTTTCCATAATGCTGATGGCATGGAGGAACTCCCCACATTCAGGACAATCCAGCAAGCTTCACATTCAATTACCTGTTAACCACTTTGATTTCCTTTGCCTCAGCGAATAGTGAAGAGACATACCACAATGAAACTGGCATCATGAAAAGAAACTGCTAACAGAAGGAAAAGCCAAGGTCTGTTGCTTAAACCCAGATAGGTAAAGGACATGACGTTTAGAGAGGACATACTATTTTAATTAATCATTTGTAAAAAAAATGAAAATTCATACCTGCTTGTACATTCCAGACCCACGTGTGATACAGCTGACGTGTGATGTATGTGCACTGTCTGACGCGGAAAGCACAAGACATTGCTCTTTCTTAAATCACTTCACTTATGAAATCATTGGAGATGTTGGCATAGCGATTTACAATAGAACAAGTCAGTCAGTGCAAATCTTTCTACAACATTTGTACTACGGATCAGGAATGGGTAGATAAGACTGCGAATGAATGTGCTTTCTTACTGACCACATATGATATGATATGTCAGTCCTCTGTCTCACAGGACTCACTATTCTGAATGTTTGAACTACTGTTGATAGCTTGTTTCTCTTAAACACAATACTCCGGATTTAATTTTCTTTTTTCAGATTTAAATAAATTCTGCCGCAAACCTGATTTGCTTATCATGAAAAAATTGGGTTTTCAACTACCAGCTGCTGAATTCTGCTTTTTGTTATAAAAAGACAAGCCATTTATCTACTGCAGAAACTGTGTTATTGGAATGTATGCCTACAGTTTCTAGTTTGACCTTTGCAACATGAATATATTTTAAACTCACGTATGCCTACAGTGCATTTGATTTATGCATAGGCATCATGTGGCTTCCCCTCCATTTGGAGACTTTGAAAGAATGGACCTTCCACCAACTCTTTCATTAATTATTAGCCCAGCACTGCCTTATTCCTGAGCATAATTTCACCATTCTGCTACTATTGTCCTTGGTCTTCAATTTTAATTCATTAGAAAAGGCTGACATTGTAACACTTGGACAAAGAAAATTAATACATTTTAGGCAGTGAAAATGTCTGTGTTCCTATAGGTTAGTCACTTAGAAGTTCAAGGTTATAACCCAGGAGTGTTTTCAGATTTTGTGCATATCCAAATGTGCCACATTGATCAGAAGAAAGGTGTAGAGTAGTTCATAATCACCAAGAAGAACCAGCCCCATAATTGCAGGGAAAGAGTTGACTTCCAAAGTCAACAGAATGTTGAGCAGCATGCTCAGTGGAACTGACTACAGGAACACAGATGACTCTCTTCTTCTTTGTCACTCATTGGTCCGACCACAAGTTGATTAATGCATGCATTTCAGGGAGTCACATAGTAAAAATAATAAAACTGGAAAATAAGGCACAGGGAGGATTTCAGAGAAAAGGCATTACTGGTAACTACATGAAGGGCACATAATCTGTTCTGAGCAAAATGCCAACAATTACAACTTCTGTTCTGTAACAAGATGTTCAAGGATTAGGCAAACAAAAAAGGTGGGACATGCATGGGATATTTGCAATACATATATGCTTTAAATGCATTGACTTTAGTTATCAGTATTTAAAGAAAATGCTTAATTTCAAATCTGCAAGAATTCCTGATATAAAAAGTAAAGGTTATAATCTCAGTGATTAAGATTCTTCCTTAATGGAGTGTCAAGCAAAATGTGCTAAACCTTTGCTTCATGACACAGGTACTGGGCATTTTTTGCCATTGGATGCAACCAATGAAACAAGGCTGATGAACCTAAGATTTCACTTACTAGAGGGCAGAAGTGATAAAAGATACCATGAGAATAACATCATGGGGCAGATTGCTAGAAAGTAGAATTCAAGAAAACAGATGGGCAGCAGAATTGTCCACCACCTGGCAACTGATGAGACTCCTGCCTTGTAAAATACTATACCATGAAGATAGAGGTAGATGTAAAGAATAGACTCCCATTATGGATTTTATGCAGCAATAGAGGACATTTCTTCAGGAGGGCACATTTTGTGTGTATGAAAAAGAGAGCAGGGAGAGTTAGACTGCACTGTGCAGATGCATAGGCTTTTTGTCTCCTTATGCCAGATGATAAATGTAAAGGCACAGAAGGCCAGTATATCATATACATGTTGACACTTTGCACCATTTAAAGTCGGTCCACATATGAATAGCTTGTAATTATGACACATGTAAGCAGTTAAAGCAAACAGCATATCACTGTGTTGACCAGGTATGCACATTCCAAATCACTGTTTTGTAAACTGTAATAGACAGAATTACTTCCTCTAGAAAATTAAATGCAACATGATACACACACACACACACACACACACACACACACAAACATGAGCATGCATATATACACACACACACACACACACACACACACACACACACACACACACACACACACACACACACACACACACACACACACACTACTAGGGGACAAAAATCTTTCAGTTTCTGAAAAAATACACCTGGTTTCTATGGATACAAATTTGTTAGTTGTTGGACTTAACTTCAACACACCATAACTACCAGTGAAATAAGATTAAGAGAGAAATCAGAGAAAAAAATACTTCCACAAGAAAAACTCAAATAAAAAATTGTCTTCACTAATACAACAGATTTGTGAAAAACATTATATAGAACAATAAAACTTTGATCTGTTTGGAAAAAGAAGCATCTCAGGAAGTGTGAAAATATAAACAAAACCTAGAGATTTTTGAAAACTATAAAAAAGAAATATTGACATTGGAAAAAGAGAGGTTTGATATGGTGCAATATTTATGCAAAGTCGAAAGCCAAATGAATCAATATAAAAAAGGCAGCACCAAAGATATTCAAAGAGAAATACAGGCAAAGGCATCCAAGCAGAGAACATTTCACAATAAAAATATGATATCACAAAGAGGAAATGTAGAAAACAAGATAAGTAAAGTAGAAGTTAAAAAAAAAATAGAAGCTGAAGTTATGGATTGTCTGCGAAGTGAATGGATTTGGTGCAGAAGGTCTAACATAGGTTATATCAGTATGATGGAATAAGTCCCCAAAGTAAGAAAAAACAGGAAGACCAGGAGACATCTGAAGAATAAATATGGCCATGGGAAAGAAAAAGAAGTTTAATATGGTATAATATTTATGCAAAGAAGAAACCAAAATTAATGAATACAAAACGAGCAGCACCAAAATAAGAAGACAAAGAGGAAAAATAGAAAATAAGATTAGTAATGAAGTTAAAGAAATAGAAACTGAGGTTATGGAGTACTGCAAAGTGAAGAATTCAGTATAGAACATCTAACTCAGAAAGCACTACAGCAGGATAGAGCAATAGACATCCAAATTAAGGAGAAACCAGTGAAACAGGAAACAACTGGGTAGCTGCCATATGAACATATCTTGGAACCTTCCACAGTAAATCAGTATAAATGTTTATTTGAAGCTGGACAGTAAGAGAAGGAACAGGAAACTGTGGCAAATCTGACACAGTCAATGTTGAGGAGTGATAGGCCAGTGAGTTCCCATATGACAGAGCAACATATAACACAAGATGAAACTGAAGTGAATGTGCCACAGGGACATGCTGTACAACTCTCTAAAGAATGGCTGCAGGAAACTGAGAACAAAGAATGTGCCCTTAGTTTAGAAGAAAATGAGCTAAAAGAAGAGTTGCTTGATTTAATAGGTTTATAGGTTCATAGGTAAGCACTAGGCTATCAGCCCTAGGACCTATATAAGCCTAGCCAAAAGAGGTTCCCTGGCTTTCACCACACAAGAAAATTATTTTCCTGTGCCCCTGTTGAGCAGAGCCACAGAAGGGATCCCTGGGGTGAATTTCCTGTTTCCTATCCGATTGTCAAGATTTTTCTTAAAGAGGGCTAATGAGGAGCTTTGCTTGACATGAATGGGTAGTCTGTTCCAGAACATGGTAAGTCTCTGGGACAGGAATTTATCCCTCTAGCATGTTCTGTTCATTGAGGTGACAAGATTTAGGTCTCTGGAGCATGTGGCCAGGAGCAATTGAATTTCTTTAAGTGTAGCATGTCCATCAGATCTGGGTTAGACATGGCTTTGTATGTTAAGCAGAGATTGCTTCTGAAAAGGCAATATGTGACGGAGTAGAGCTGGAGTTTTTTGATATGCATATGGCATCTGTTTGATGACAGTATTCCTCTTAGTGAGGTATTTCTGTGACCTTCCTAGTTGTTGTAGATGTCTTGTGAGGTGCATGCTAAATGGGGCATTGTACTCTATAAAGAGTCTGATGAGGGATGAGTAGAGAGGAACAATGACCTCTCTTTTTCTGGCGGAGAACCCCTTTGTGATGAGGTGTGCCATGTAGAAGGATTTCCTGACTACTGTGGCAACGTGATTATCAAAGGAGAGACTACTGTCTACCTGTGTCCCAAGATCTCTTATCACATTTTTTGTGTTTAGTAGGCTACTGCCTATGTGGTAGTTCATGGGTACAGTGTTTTTCCCAAAGGAGATGACAATGCACTTCTTGGCATTGAGCTTTAGGCCATGACTTTGACACCAAGCATCGGTCTCAGTAAGGCCTCTTTGTAGAATTTCCGCATCCTTAGGCAAATCTATTATGGCTCCTAGTTTGCAGTCATCTGTGAACTTTGTTAGCCAGAGACCAGCTGTATTAGCCTGGACTTCTGAGAAGTAGATACCGAACAAGAGAGGACCCAGGACCGAACCCTGTGGTACTCCGCTTGTCACTGGTCTGAAGTCAGATTTGGAGTCGGCTACTTTCACTCTGTGGGTTCTGTCAGTGAGCCAGTTGGCCACACATTTTGTGACATAGGGATTTATGCCCAGTCCAGTGAGTTTATCTATAATATCATAGTGGGGAATTGTGTCGAAAGCCTTGATGAGGTCAAGATAGGCTGTGTGCACCACCTTACCCTCGTCTATGGCTCTGGTGACTGCTTCAAAGAAGTCAGTCAGGTTTAGGAGCCATGAACAAACCCAAACTGAGTGGGGTCCAGAATTTGAAGGTTACCTATGTCTTTGTTTATAAGCTCCAGGATGATGCATTCCATGGCCTTGCAGACCAGGCCCGTCAGGCTAATGGGGCAGTAGTTCCTGGGGTCAGTGGTGGCACCACCTTTGTGGAGTGGGATAACCGCCACTGTGCGCCATTCCATAGGCACAAAGCCTGAAGTGAGGTTATGGTTGAACATGGTACTTAGGTGGGGTGCCAGTTTGTTCTGTAGTTCATGCAGAATGCAGCCTGGGATGTTGTCTGATCCCATGGATGCTAAGTTCATGGCTTTGGACAGTGCAGTCTTTACTTGTGCATCCGTGATTACAGGAGCTTTGCAATCTTCTGGTATGGAGATGGGCCCTTTGGGGGGTGGGGGGAGGTAAAGTTTGCACTGAACCTGTCTGCCAGGATGTTGGCAATATCAGTTGGTTCAGTAAATCTAATGCCATTGTGCTGTAGCTCAGAGCAGATCTGAGTGTTGCCACTGAGATTCTTGACATATCTGTAGAATGCTTTGTGGTTGTCTTTAGAATCCATGGTGATTTTATTTTCGTAACTAGCTTTGGAGGATTTTACTGAGGCTGACCAGGGAGTTCCAGGGACTTCCTGCAATCATGGGATTTTACTCTTTTTTGCAACAGTTTCTTCCTTCTGTTGTAGAGTTTGTTTATAGCAGGGGACCAGCAGATTGGCTTCCTTTTTTTGGAGGATAATGTCTTGGTTCTGTTGGGGATGGCACAGTCCATGCACCCATGTATGTGCTTATACAGTGCATTTGTATATGATTCAGCAGTCATGCCTCTATTTTCCGTCTGTATGTGTGTCATGAAGTTAGCCACTTCTGTCTTAAGAAGCATGAAGTTGGCTTTGGAGAAGTTTTGTTACGGTGGTTTCCTTAAAGGGGGGGTGGGCATGGAATATGGATGTCTAGGGTGATTAACTTGTGATCAGATCTGACCAGCAAGGAGTTAACCTCTGGCATGGAGCATCTGTTACCCATATTGGTAATGACCAGGTCCAGGATGTTGCTGCCCCTTGTGGGGGTATGGACAAGCTGATCCAGGGCATTGGATTTGATGAATTCCAGAAAATGTTGAGCAAATGAGTTAGTACATGAGTAGTTTTCCCAGTTGATGGTGGGGTAGTTGAAATCTCCCAATATTAGGGTATTGGACTGTACCTTAATATTATCCAGTATATCGAAAAACATGGAGTGGGTATGCTGGGGCATAGCCAGGGATGTGTACCAAGCTACAATCAGAATTGCAGTCTTGCCCAGTGTTAATTGTACTTGGATAATTTCGGATGCATTATATTGAGCAACTAGCCTGGAGGTGTGGATATCCTTTATGAATATGGACTTGCCTCCTCCTTTAGTGTTTTAGTCCAAGTTAGGTGGCCAAAAGCTGTGATAAAAATTGTAGCCTGGTAATGCAGGGGTGCTCTCTGAAGCCTTAAACCAGGTTTCTGTCACTGCATAGATGTCGATGTTCTCCATTTTAAGGAGTGCCTCAAGTGAGTGCATTTTGAGGTTTAGACTTCTAGCATTGAGTAGCATTACCCTTAGATTTTGCTTGTTTGTATAGATAGACATATTAAGTTCAATGAAAGAAATAGACCGTAGAAGGTTAATAAAACCCAAAATGTCAGAGGTTTGATAAAACAAATGAACAGTAATTAGGACTGTCCATAGGGATTCAAGCAATATAACAAAAGTGAACAGGATATATTACTATGCAGCTAAATTAATAACAGATAAAATTCTACCCCAAGAACACAAGGTAGTAAGGGAAAGGAAGGGGAGAAATCGGATACCGTCATGGAAGTATTTAATGGAGAAAACTATAAAGCAATTAAGACAAGAAGTGTCACTGTTAGAAGAGTATAGAAGAGGGATCAGATCAAGAAAAATACTCAGAAAGACAAAAGTGATAAAAGCAATATGCAGTATTGTAATAGATCAGGATTTATCATGCACTATCGCAAATAATAAACTAAAAATATCAGCACAGGCAGAAAAACTTAGAAGATACACAGACAAACAAAGGAAAACTACATTATTTATGCATTGCAACACTGTACTACCATAATTCAATGGTCTTGACAATGTTTGCTGAAACAAAACAATAGCAAAAAATTAACTTGTCAGATCTGTAACTGCAAAATGTTTATTCTGTACATTTAACGTGACCGTCATTTCTGGTGTATAATACACAATATGTGCTACCAGACTGGTAAACAAATATGCTAGTTTTATATCTAGTACTAGCCACTAACTGTCACCTTTTTTCTTTACTGGCTATAAAAAATGAATTAAAATTTTCTTTTCAGTATGCTACTGCTTCTCTGAGAATAAGACACTGTTTCTTAAAACGTGGTCACTTCTCTGCCTGTACTTCAGCTGTAGCAATTGAATCAGAATTTATTTTATCTTTAGCCGATGAATCTGTGTATTTTTGTAGTGACTGATTTTTCAGATACGGTACATGATTTACACAATCTACTGCAAGCAATTTCTTACAAGTGTCTTGTCATCATACCACTGTACATTCTGTAGCATTTTTTTGTTTTCCATAAAATCTTGTTACTGAAATCTAAAGCGACATTTAACTCTGACAACATGTCCGTACCTAGTATGATACCGTCACACTCGGAACTGCTCAGTGCTATAACTAACTTTTGTCACTTCAAATCCTGATGGGCCTTTCTTCTATGCACTGGCTTTTGAAAACAACAAGCTAGAATTTGTTACATTCGTAAAGTTTGAAAGTGAGACAATGAAACTATCTGCTCTGTGTTCTGTACTGAAATCTGCATACCACATACATTGTGTTTATGTAATGCTGCAACTAAACTGCATTTTGAATTACGTATGCTGCATGCAGCATTTACACTGATTTCTGAAGAATGTAAACTAGAATTTGTTACAATCTGCATGTTATTTAAGTCTGAAACAATACCTACATTAGAAGATGAATATACTGTCATTTTTATAAATGATTTATCCTGCTGCATATCACGTGAGAGAGTGTCATTTACTTCACTCAGAGTTTGCAGCTGTGTTTTAACCCTTTTGCAACTAGAAAGATTTAACATTGCTGAACTAATAACAAAAATGTAATGAACATTTCTGGAACATAGCTGTATAGACAAATTTTTAAATTTAAACCACATATTTTTTGATGTTTTTACATTAGAAATATGCAAACTGTACATGTACTGCCTGGCATCGCTATGCAGTTTACATGTGCTAATGCCTTTAATGTAGAAGTCTATAAACATTTTTGTGATTTACTGTCTGATTTAACTAGTAAATGAATTGTAATAAAAAGGAACGCTCACATAAGAAAAGTTGAAGTGACATTGAAAGTTGAAGCGGCGATAAGCCAGTGGACAGGTCTCTTTCCTTCATTTACTTCTTGTAAGGATTTTCCTGCTTTTTTCAATATCACATTGGAAACCTGAAGGTCTGTTGTCTTCCGTGGAGACTGGGAATTTTCTGATACATTGCTGTTAGGTGGATACTGTTTGTACACTTGCACTTTGGGGAGTCTGAAGTTTTTTGATACTTTTTATTTTATTTATTTATTTTACATTTGTTAACCGGGATAGTCCAGCTGGATATATGTCCATTTTCAGTGGAGGCCCAGGGAGAATACCTCCAAAGAGACAATTTTTACAGAACATACAGACAAACTTGGGTACATATTTCATCTAGATCCATTAGGATATCTAGTCATTGACACTTATAGGTATAAACTAAAGACACTTATAGGTATAAACTATAGACAGATACAGTTTACAATAGTCATTAAAAAGTTTTACATTGTTCATACTAACACTATTATATGTATGTTATCACACCTTTGATGTGGTATACATTTATATGCAAGTAACAGATAGGACTCTAGTTTAGGACAATGGTTACAATAGTACTGGAGTGGATCAGGTATTAGTCTGGAGTTGAACAGGGACATAACCATTTGTTGCTGAGGTAGTTGTAGATAGCTTTTTTAAATGTAGGTAGTGAGGTAATCAGGGATAAGGATGTAGGCAGGGAGTTCCAGATTTTGGCCACATAAGAAGAGTAAAGGGAGTCTCCAGCATGGTTGTTGGATCTAGTAACAGTTAACTGTAATTTGTCAGTTGAGCGGAGTTGCCTAGGACAGGAATATTGTTGAACAATGGTAGCCAGTGAAGGTGATATATTTTGTTGATAGAGTATTTTGTGAGTAGTAACCAGCTGACTATAAATAAGTTTGGTAGTTCCATCCAGCCCAAGTGCTTTAGGTTTAGGCAGTGATGTGTTCTGTAGGAGCTGTTGTTGGCAAATTTGGCTATCTGATTGTACCAGGTTGTCATTTTATTGATTTCTGTTTTGGATAAGTTAATCAAGATGGGTGAGGTGTACAGAAGTGTTGAGAGAAGGTGTGTACATGCAATTGTAGTTCTAGCATTATGGGTCAGGAATGCTTTATGTTTGTAGAGGCTACCTAGCTTTTTGTTAGTATTTTTAATGGCCAGATTAATGTGTACATCAAATTTGAGCTTATTGTCAATAGTATTACCTAGCAGTTTTGTCTGGGCTTCTGGTGATATGGGGGTACCGTTATTAGAGTGGATAGTAAAGGTGCAGGTGGGGGCAGTTGTAGTTGAGGGATGAAATAGCAGGAGTTTGTTTTTTTGGGGGGTTGAGTATCAAGCCATTCTCAGTGAGCCATGTTTCCACTGAGTGAAAGTTATCCTGTGTCTTTTTGTGGAGGTCTGGTAAAGTAGGGGCATTACATATTATAGTTGAATCATCTGTGTATTGTATAAGGCTTGAACCTTTTACAACTGAGTGGAGATTATTTGTAAAAATTGAGAACAGCAAGGGGCCCAGTATAGATCCCTGAGGTACTCCGAGTGTTACAGGTAAGAGTGGAGACAAGTTAGCATTCCATAGTACTGCCTGTTGTCTATTGTTGAGGTAGTTTTTAAACCAGGAGACTGATGAGTTATCTAAGCCTAGGCTTACAAGATGGGAGATTAATTTTCCATGGTTGACCATGTCAAATGCCTTTGATAGGTCTAGGAAGAGGGCTGAAGAAAGCTTACCATTATTCCTGTTGTGATTAATGGTATCTATGAATGCTAGCAGGGTGGTGGTTGTGCTATGTCCTGGTCGATACCCATGTTGTGTATGAGATATGAGCTCTTGATCAATACGATGTGTCATTAATTGATGGTGAATACATTTTTCTAATATTTTAGCAAGTGGGGATAATATTGCTATTGGTCTGTAGTTAGATATGTCATAAGAATGTCCCCCTTTGTGTAGGGGTATGATATAGGCAAGCTTTCCAGATCAAGGGTACTGAACCTTCTGAGATAGATCCGTTTATTAGGATTGAGACTGGTTTAGCTATTTCATTTGCTGCAAGTTTTAAGAATTCATTGGGGAGGGAATCTGCTGCTAGTGTTGCTGGTTTTAGTTGGTATAGTAGTTTTCTTATATAGGAGGTTGAGGTGGGTTGTAGCTTAAATGTGGGGCAGTTGTTAGGTTTGGGGGGCACTAGTAGTATTTGTATATGTTTGGTTTTGGGCAAGGGCAAGTACAGTCTCAGTAAAGAATGAGTTAAATTATTCAGCTTTGTTTTCTTTTGTTAAGCCTGTTGTTGGGGGTGGGGTAGTGGTTTTTCCAGGGTGTAGTAACCTGTTTAAGCCTGCCCAGAATTTTTTTGGATTGTTTGAGTGTTGGGTTTGATGGGTGATAAAGTAATTTCTTTTATCTTGCATTACTAGTTTCTTGGTAAGATTTCTTATCTGTTGGTATGCTTGCTGTGTTGCTGGGTTTTGTTGGACCTCCAGGCTGTCCAGGCTCTATTCCTTTCTTTTATTTTTTGCCTTGTTTTCCTTGATAACCATGGAACTGTTTTAGATTTAATTCTGGTAGTTCTTGGAGGGGCATGCCTATTTAGTATCTCTAGGAAGGTAGAGTTGAAGTGTTTGATAGCTTCGTCTAGGGGTAGATAATACAGTTGTGACCAGTTGTAGAGCTGTAGATCTTGTAAGAAGTTTGGTAAGATGAAGTGCTTTTTGTTTCTTATTGTTTGGAGTATAGGAGTTTGGGGGTGGTGTGAGTTATATTTGAGTAGGAAGGTAGTTTGATGGTCACTTAGTGAGTCATGAACGGTACCTGCTAAATATGAGCAAGGTATTTTGTTTAGTAAAATCCAGTCCAAAAGTGATTCTCTTTTACTATATGAGAGAAGGTGTGTACAGTGGGTTCTTTGATTACTTGAGAGAAGGCAAGTAGGTTGATATGATTAGTGGGAGCCTGGGAAGAGCATGTGAGCCAGTCAATATTAAAGTCCCCTAATAGAATAGTTTCTTGTGGCAAGGTTTGTGATAGCCATTGTAGTAGATTTTCTATGATGGGGATATTATTTCTTGGGGGAATATAGCCTGTAACTAAGTTGATAGTTTTGTTGTTACCTATTTTGAGTCTAGTTAAGAGTAATTATGCCTTGTCCAGAGGGGGTAAAGTCAACTCAGTTTTAGCTATGGATAGTGTATTTTTATAAAGTAGAGCAATGCCTCCACCTTTCTTCACTGGTCTATCTTGCTGAAGGATACTGTATCCAGGTGGTAGGATCTCTGTATCCTTGGTAATTGGTTTTAGCCATGTTTCTGTTAAACTGATTATATCTGGGAGATATTGTGAGATTAGAGTATGAAGCTCATGTATCTTTTTGTTGATGCTCCTGATATTTGGATTTAGAATGAGTAGACTATTTGCTGGTCTGGTATTGATTTGGGTTAGTTTGGGAGGTTTTATATTAGTAGGAGGATTTGTATCATAAGGACCTGGGTTAGGGTGGATATGTCCATCATTTAATAGTTCATGTTGTTGTTTTTGTAGAGTTTTCACTATCTTTTGCAGTATTATTATGTGTTTGTGGGTAATAATGGATTTGGGGTTGGTGTTGATGGGTTTAAGAAGGGTATAAGTAGTAGCAGTGGTGTTGAATAGGGTGGGGCTTATTGTTAGGGAGTATGTAGAAGGGATGGGAGAGATAATGGATGTGGATTTATGGGTGAAGGAAGAGCTATTTTGTAATGAGTAGTTGTAACAAGTGATATGGTAGGTAAATGCTAGGAGGAGTAGTAGGGTTGTTTGTTGGAGGTAGATTTACATTGTAGTTGGCCTTGGTAGATTGACAGGAATGAATTGGAGTGATGTAATTAAGTATATGAGGGTAATAAGGGTATGATAGGTAACAGGAAATGCAGAGGGTGGGAAGGATGTTGATTGTATGTAAGGTAACTGTGGGAGGGACTGGGCAGGATTGGTAACAGGAAATGTAGAGGACAGGAAGGATGTTGATTGGATGTGAGTTAATTGAGGGAGGGACTGGCCAGGTATAAGTGTAGTAGATGTGGGGGTGGTTGGGAATTGGGGGTAGGGTAGGGGAGCGGAGTGAGCCTGAAGGGCGAACGGAGCGGGTTAGAGCATCTATATGAAAGATTTTCCAGAGACAATGAGAGAGGAGGAGATTCCAAAGGCAGACAGAGTGGTCACAGGTCCGTTCAAGGGCAGGAAGAGGAGGAGAAGAGTGTATCAGTGAAGGAGAGAAGATGTCTGAGGTAAGGAGACTACAGTAGAGGTGCTTAGTTTCAGAGTTAAGCAAGCAGAATGCTTCACAACAGAAAGGGGCTATACAGGGCAGAGAAGATGTAAAGAGAAAGAGTGACTAAATCTGGTTCATAGAACAGGGCAGAGTTGGGTTAAGGTAGTATAGTCATACATAGGGGTGTAGAAAGAAGCAGAACATGCCACCACCTAGTGGCCAGACTCAGTAATTGCAAAGGTAGGCCAAGGACACAGGGAAAAATGGTGAAGACACCAGAAAGGTAGGGAGGGATGATTACGACTAGGGTAGCCTGCTAGCTTTTGCTCACTGGGTTGCTATACTAATGGACAATAGTAATGAATAGTTAGTAGTAACAAGGTACATGCATTCAATAACAATTCTTGGGGAGGCAAGGAAGTTATAGAAGAACAGGAGTTCTTATGCTCTGCCAGTTCAAGGGCGGGAAGCCAGGGATTCCAACCAGAGACCGGGAGGCACCTGGGGTCAAGGTGATTCAGCTGAGACTTTACTATGGATTTTATGAAGTAAAGTCCTAAAGGAACACAGCTTCGCTATAAAATAAAAATACATGTAGACTGTCTGCTAATGAACAACTACAGATGTACTTATATTCATATGCTGCAGTATTCATAACATGGGGGATGTCCATCTCTGGCTGACTTGTACGTCTGGCCAGTAAACCAGAGTCTAAATGCTACTGTAAGATTTGTGCGATGCTGCACATCAGTTTGTTCGTGTATGTCAGTCATAAAGAGATGTTGGGTATAAAGCTAACGTCAGCACATACCTACTTCAGAACATTTCTGCTGCTTGTCCAATTGCCAGCTCTGGTCATCCCTTGCCAGAGAAGTCATGTTTGTGCCTCAGATAATTACCCCATTCAGGCTTTTTCTTACTTTTGGCTACTGTGTGTTTTTCTTTTTTTTTTTTTTGCAGTGAGTACGTCAGCTAGGAAAGGACAAGTGTCCTTGTGAAAGCAGATTCCACATAAAGACTATCACAAGCTTTGCTTGCTTTGCTTAGGCCCAGATCACGATCACACCTCCTGCGCCATCTATAAGGCCTTTGTTCCTAAAACCCTCCATAGCCATCTAGCCTCCCTTAGGTTATACTTGGAAAATAAGCACCTTAAGTGCTTAGCTCGAGATGTGGAACCAATGTAGGCCCCATTAGATGAGCCTTTACTCAAGAAGGCCAAGAGGCCTCAGCCTGACCAAACTGCTGCTCTATCTATTTCAGGTGTTCCTCCCAAGGTTGATGGAGGCTCAGAGGCCACTTTGGAATCCACAGAGCCTCCTTCAATGGGTACCACTGTGGAAGCCATCAAGGAACTTGCAGGCACATCCAAGAGGGATTCACAGGCATTCATTTTGGGCAGCGATGGGAACCACTGCTGGTTATTTCTGAAGGCCTACATGGGGTCACTCAGATTGTTGTACAAGAGGATGTTTCCATGGATGTCATGGAATGCTGCCCAATGTCAGGCCCTTCAACATATCATTGTCTAGCTCCTGAGGTGCCAAAGAAGAAAAAACTTAAAACTAAACATGTTTCTCCAGTTCCTCAGGGCCATGCCACGGATCCATTTCCTGACTGGCAAGCTTTACCCAGGGCTTCTTTAATGCCTTCATGGCCCACTGCCAGCCCTGGGATCCAATTCCTGACTGGCAAGCTTTACCCAGGGCTTCTTTAATGCCTTCATGGCCCACTGCCAGCCCTCATCCCCTTCTGTTTCTTCATAGCCTTTCCTTCTTCTACCCCCTTGAAGAGACCTTCAGAGAACATGCCTTCTGAGGAGGAGGATTCATAGAGGATGAATCTCTGGCTTGCTGTACTCATATTGCCTCTCCTCTAGGATATGCCCCCCCAGAGGAGGAGTCTAATGGTACAGATTCCCTGGGGAGGATATTTCCTTTGGGGTGACCATCTTGAAGAGAAAGGACTTCTTTAAATGGGATTGCTCCCAGGTGTCTGAAATACAGAAGAGGCATTATGACCTCCTTCAGATGGAATCCTCTAAGCCATCAGCCATACCTCCTGTCCTGCTGGCCTTCTTGGATGCCTTCACTGCAGCCTCCAGGTGCCCAGATTCCCAGCCCCCAGCTCCCAAATGCTTAGACAGATTTTACAACATGCCTGAGGATGCCACATTGCTTTTTAAGGCAGCTTCTGCTGATCCAGCTACTATTTCTGTGGCAGCAGATAAAGCTTCTAAGCTTTTGCCTTCCACCTTTCTGCTCCCTATCGATAAAGAGAGCAAGGTCATGGAGACACTTGGGGAAAAGTGTGTACATCTGCAACCTTGGCATTTGGGGGTATGAACTATCAGACACAGATGGTCAAATATTCCCTGGCTTTTCTAGCAGATGCATTGAAACTCCTATCAGACCTCCCAGATCCACCCACCAAAGCCAAACTCTCAACCATTCTTAATTCCTCCTCCCAGGTTACCAGCCACTCCATCAAATGCAGCTATGATGTGTGGAGGCCTCATCTAGGGATGCAGCTAATGGGTCTGTCCTGAGAAGGTATTCATGGTTTGGACTACGACCATTACCTGATGAAATCAAAGCTAAGCTCATGGATGACCCTCTGAACATCAAGGCCTTATTTGGCACTACAGCTGCAGAGCTTTCTAAAACTCTTCAGGAGAAGGGGAAGGAGCTCCAGGATTTAAAACACATTTTTGTCTCTACTGTTCCCCACTTCCAGCGAAACTACCCAGCTAGAGTTACCTTTTTTAGGAAGGCAACTAAATCTCTCCCATTTAAAGGTAAGTGGGATTCTAGAAGACAGGTTCCCTCCAAGATTGCTTCTTCCTCTCCTTCTCAGAAACAGCCTTTTCAGGTCAAACCTGGTAGTCTGTGACTACCAGTCCCCAGATCCATCTACACCTCTTTCTGTTCTCCTCGCCCTTTCACTACTGGCTTGGAAACAGATAACCCAGGACTCTTGGTTCCTTTCTGTCATCAATAAAGGCTATTTCATGGTATGGGAGAGACAGCCTTTCTTCAGGGGTATCCCACAGCCTCCATTAGACCAACTGGAATTCTTCACGCTAGTCCTTTCCTCTTTTCTTTCTCAGGGCACTTTCCAGGAGGTACCACCCTCTCAAATGAGAAAAGTGTTTTACTCCAGGATTTTTCTAGTTCTAAGAAAGGAAGGCCCTTGAAAACCCATTCTGGACCTCTCCCATTTAAACAGCTTTCTGGAAGTCCTCACCTTCCGCATGTTGACCCTTCCTACTCTTCTACCTCTTATCCTTCCCCAGGCCTTCATGGTGTCATTGGACATAAAAGATGCTTATCTTCACATCCTCATTCACCATCAGTTCAGGAGATTTCTTCGCTTTTCTCTTGCTTCCTCTCATTTTCAGTTTTCTGCTTTACCATTTGGTCTGTCTGTGGCACCAAGGATATTCACTAAATGTTTAGCCCCTGTCATAGCCTACTGCAGGCTACAGGGTATACAGATTTTTCCATATTTAGATGGCCTGCTTCTCCAGGCTCCATCTGCAGAAACCCTTCTGGACAATCTTTCCTGCACAATTTCCCTTCTGAAAGGGCTGAGATTTACTATCAACCTTCAAAAGTCATTACTGATCCCTTCCCAAGATCATGTCTTCCTGGGGTGCAGGATTCTAACAAGCAGAATGATAGCTTGTTTACCTCCAGAAAAGATCCTTTCCCTTAACCCCTACTTCCGGGACCTACTTCTTCTTCAATTTCTGACTGCCAGGGAGGTTCTGCACCTCTTGGGATTCATGGTTTCATCTATTCCAATGCTTCCTGTTGCCAGACTGCATATGGTGAAATTTCAATGGTTCCTGAGAACAGTTTGGAAACAACACTCTCACCCTCTGGAATTTGTTGTTCCCCTCCTTCCCTGTTTGAAGGAGTTAGAGTGGTGGATTCTCCAGGTCACCAGAAATCCAAGTCTACCTCTTTAACCTGTTCTACCCACCTAAGATCTGTACACAGATATAACAGAGTGCAACTCTGGAACACTGGAATGTCAGGGATGTTTGGTCTCCAGGTCAGGCAAAGTAGCACATCAACATAAAAGAAATGAGAGCTTTGATCTTTGCCCTCAAAATCTTCAAGTCCAGGATTTTAACAGGGCTCTAAGCAGAGGGGAGACAAAGTCCTATATCCTCTGCAGACTGGCATTACATGCCTGGGATCTAGCCCAGCAGAGTGAGGATTTCTCTTCAGGCTATTTACATTCCCTCAGCTCAGAATGTGATTACAGACACTCTAAGCAGATCCATGACTCAATTCCATAAGTGAATGTTAAACAGGGATGTGTTTCTGGATCTTTTCTATCATTGGAGTATTCATCAAATAGATCTTTTTGCCTCCCCCATGAACAGATATCTTCCTAAATGTTGTGCCAGGAGACCACATCCTGGAATATGGAAGGTGGATGCACTATCCTTTCCATGAAAGGGGATGTTTCTGTACACATTCCCCCCTTCCCACTTATTCAAAAGGTCCTGCTGAAAATTCAGCGGGAACAGCCAAAAATCTCACTGGTGACCCCCTTTTGGCCAAGACAGTACTGGTTTCCCCTTCTCCTACATTTATCCAAGAGCAATCACCACAAGTTAACCCACAGGATGGACCTATTCACACAAGACAAGGGAACTCTAGTTCATCCACAGATGTCAACACTCAACTTGACACTGTGGGTGATAGGGCTTTAGTCCCCTTAAGACATCTTTATTCTGAGGACATGTTACAAGTTATGCAAGAGGTCAGAAAACCCACTACTAGGAAATCCTATGTTTCCTGACGGAACAGGTTGTCCATCTGGTGTCTCAAAAAGAGCTTACAACCACCGTCAGTAGAGGACCCAGTGGTTTTGTCTTACCTGTGTGAATTAATGAGGAGTGGCTTGCCTTATTCTTCAGTCAAGGCACATCTTTCTGCCATCTCTGCATGTCTTCCAATGTCCCCTCCTTTAGCTTCCAGGCTGGAAGTCAATCTGTTTCTAAAAGGCATCCTTCACATTAGACTCAGGTGCAGCTCGTGCCATCGGACTGCAGGACTGCAGACATCCTAGCAAAAAGATGGAGGTTTAGACATTGGACATGAATAAAAAAAAAAAAATGTATTAATATTTTGTTTGTTATATTGTGTAATGAATACTAATGATGTTGTGCTTCTAAGCGAGTCTGCAAAGTCCCAGAACTCAAACTGTGCATGCTCATCATGTTCCAGTTTTTTTTGTTTTTTTTTAGAACGTATCTAGACTGCTGTAAAATCAGTCCAGGTTAAAGATAAGGCATCAGTGTGATGCCCAGAAGTCTATGCGATTTAGCCACACAATAAATTAGAAGGGTGTTCGGACTGCCTCGTCTGCAGGCACGTACGTGACATGGACGGCTGGATTGCTACTGATTGGTTCTCACTCTCTTCTCAAAAAGGAGAGCAAGAAACAGTGAGTAGCATTAGCACACTAAGCACAGTACTGTACTTGTCTTGTGTGTTACGGAGGATCGGATAGTGGAGACTGTTGGCGTTGGTGAAAGAAAGAAAGTAAAGTAGAACAACAACTTTGTTTTTTCGGCTTGCTGCTTGCCTTTTGCCTTGTTCATGAACAGCTGCAGTCATCTGTGATCAGTTACTACATTGAGTGAGAGAGGAAAAAAAAGTTCCTTTCTTTGTGAACTGAAGAGATAAACTGATGTATGTGCCGGACTCGGCTCTGTACTCTTGAGATTTTTTCATGTTATTGTCCCATGACTTACATGGCTTACATGTCCGAGTACTAAATTTACATGTGATTACAATTTTTATATGTAGTGTTGTATGGATAAAAACTGTAACATGGGTTCAGAAATTGGTAGAAAGGACAGTGCTGCTATAAAATGATTTATAGAAATGTTTCTTTTTAACAGTATGTATATAAACAACTTAAGAAAACAATGAACCGAACAGCTGAAAGTAATCCAATAACAGCCACTTTATTCACAGTATAAACCACAGTCTTGAAGTGTGCACAGTACTCGTACACTTTTCGTCGCTACAAAATATTGCAACTTCCTCAGAAGACAAAAAACCACTGTGTGTGTTACATTTATATAGCAGTTCCTTATGTAATTAGCAGATTATTAGTGTTTAATTGATTCTGTTAACCATTTTTTAACCCTTTATTAACCATAACAAGGGACACACAACAAAACCCCCTATCTTGTTTGATAAAAAACTTTGCTACATGTGTCATTATACAACACTAACATTAAATAAAATCATAGATATAAAAAACTTTAAAATCTCCTAAAACGTTCTTTAAAACCTTTTCATTTTAATTTTCAACAAATTTTCTACTCTATTTAAAAACATTTTCTAACATTTTCTAACATTTTTCTACCAAGGGGAACTTATTCTCAAACAAGCAAGTTTATTGCTTTAAATCAACTCTAAAATCAGTACAAATTCTAACTAGGCATTCAGGTACAAAACAGCGAGCCCACAAGTACACAATTAATGTTTCGACAAATATTTAATGATTATTTAATAATTGTTCAATAATTAATTTATAAATAATTTATAACTATTAGTATAATATCATAAATTACAAAACATTAAAAAATGTATTAAAAGTAATGAAGCCCGATAAAGGAGGGGGTTTGGCAATAATGTTTAACAGTGATTATGAGGATAGAATACTTGCAATTCTTGAAAGTGACACCTATACAAAGTCATCATTAAATGAGATGAATACAGCAGCTAGTAGAATTAAATCATTTTTTGAAGAATTGTTTATCGAAGCTAGGATAGATAATGTCCTTCATAACTATTTACAACAGGTGCAGGTTAGGACACCAGTCCTTTTTGGGATCCCCAAGATCCATAAGAATTTAGAAGATCCACCTATGAGACCTCTGGTTGATGGTAGAGGAAGTATGACTTATACATGTGCCAAAGTGATAGATAAAATACTTCAAAAATACATTAAGTTAGAAAAACAAATTTCAAAGGATTCATGGTCCTTCCCTAGCTCTGTCAGTAACATACAGTTCTCACCTACTGTGGTTTATACTGTGAATAAAGTGGCTGTTATTGGATTACTTTCAGCTGTTCGGTTCATTGTTTTCTGAGGTTTGGATTGTTTCGTTTTGTTAATTTGGTTTGCCATGGAATCGAACACAGAAAATATATCCGCATCCACTTCGGAAGGAAACGGGGCGATGGTAACTTAACAGCCCTCATTGAACTGTTAACACAGAAGGTCGACCGGCTTTCCCAACGACTTGATGACGTCAATGGTACGGCTACTAGAGCAGGAAGTCCAAGTGATCATAACGGAGAGAGAGAGGTTGGGCGTATTCCTGCTACTAGCAACTTTAGATACAATGGTAATGGAGTTTCGAACGAAAACCAAGGGGAAATATCGAATGGGCAGGGTAATTTTATAACAAGTACGCAGCGTGAAGACGAGCGGACAAGCAATTCCAGTACTGCAGCTCGTGAACCGTTGTCAACATGGCTCCACAGAGGGTTTAATTTCAACAATTTACAGAGGAACGACGCCCAGCGTACGGAAAGAGAGGTAAATAATGACATTAATGAAAAGTTAAATAACTTTGACGAAAAATTGCTCAAGGTCCGCAAGTTACAATTGGAAATTGCCTACTTTCGGGAATGCCTAAGACTCAAAATAGTTCCTAAGGGTCTTAGGCATTGGCAATTTCCTGCGGGGCTTGTAGAAGGCTCGCAATTTCATGATGCCTTGATAAAGCTTTTTGACAGACATGGACTAGAGTTGATAGAATTGTTTTGTAAATTCTATCAAGAGTCAGTGGATGGCCTGTTAATAGAGTTGGAGGCTATCGACAATTCTATTAAGAATGATGACAATTTTAATAGATACCAGTATGACTACGACCGTTGTTTCTCTAGCATAGACGACCATGTTAAAAAATCCAATGTGACGAAAATAAAAAAGATTGATAGAGATTTAAGGGAATATGGGGAAGGTAATGCATATCCGCGGCCACCCCGTCCTACCAACATGATTGATAATGGGCAAACTTATGGGCTGGGAACTGTGGCTTACACTGATCAGGTAATGGGCCCAGGTGAACAACAGACTGACTTGCAAGAACCGCTACCACCTCGGACTGTGCAAACTAATAATAGCGATAATGATGTGAGAAGGAGTGAAAGGCTAGCCCAACAGAGGAATACAGTAAATGGAAACAATGTTAATGGACAGAATCAACATAATAATAATCCAGGGAGGTTTGGGAACCAAAATTTTCGGGGAGTAGCCTCGAGGTCCAACTACCAGAACAAGAGGAATCAGAAGAATACGAAGAGGAAATGGTGATTAATAATGACAGTATAATATCATTTGGTCACGACCAACAAAAATGTACTGTTATAACTAACCCTGAAGTGGACTTTAAAATTTTTAACTATACAAGTTTGGAAATTAGTCAGGACACAGTGGTGTTACTAAGCAAGGGATATACCTTTGTCCCAAGTACTACATTAAATGTTGCTCACACATTAATTGATTTAAAATTGTTTACAAGAAAGTTGAATTTATTATTTTTGATGGGAGAGAATCTCAATGAAAGGTCTGACTTTCTTGTTTCTAGTGTGTATAACCCTCCCCTCCACCCTTCACTTCTATTATTTGAAAGAATCATGGAAGTAGATTTAAGAAATTTAAAGGAGCGTAAAAATAATTATAAATATAACTTGACAAAAGAAGAGAGGGATTTGTTAAATCTTCTAAAGGAAGCCCCAATTCGAGTAATGAAGCCCGATAAAGGAGGGGGTTTGGCAATAATGTTTAACAGTGATTATGAGGATAGAATACTTGCAATTCTTGAAAGTGACACCTATACAAAGTCATCATTAAATGAGATGAATACAGCAGCTAGTAGAATTAAATCATTTTTTGAAGAATTGTTTATCGAAGCTAGGATAGATAATGTCCTTCATAACTATTTACAACAGGTGCAGGTTAGGACACCAGTCCTTTTTGGGATCCCCAAGATCCATAAGAATTTAGAAGATCCACCTATGAGACCTCTGGTTGATGGTAGAGGAAGTATGACTTATACATGTGCCAAAGTGATAGATAAAATACTTCAAAAATACATTAAGTTAGAAAAACAAATTTCAAAGGATTCATGGTCCTTCCTTAGCTCTGTCAGTAACTTACAGTTCTCACCTACTGGTCTGTTAGTAACGATTGATGTTAAAGACCTATATTCTTGTATCCCCCACAATATAGCAATCGAATGGGTAAGTGATATGATGAGAATCTTAAATGCACCAGTCGATGAGATTAAGTTAGTAGAAGAACTGATTGATACGGTTCTTTCCTACAATTTTATTTTATTTAAGAAAGACATCTACCATCAAAAGATTGGTGTAGCTATGGGGTCGCCATGCGGTGCCAGTATTGCAAACCTGGTAATGGCACGATGGGAAAGGTTTACAATCTTAGACAAAGAGGAGAGTAACAATAAAATCACGTTCTATACGAGATTCCTCGATGATATTTTCATGGTAGTTGAAACTGATGCTGAAGGGGTGATCAACTTACTGGCTGACTTTAATGGAAGTACTGATTTCTTACAGTTTACATGTAATTCAAGTATGGATAACATCAGTTACTTGGATGTAAACTTAAAAAAAGATTACTTAAATCAGAGATATGTGGCAACTATACATAGGAAGGAGACGTATTCTAATACTTTTCTCCATTTCTCCAGTTGCCACCCGTTGTCCCAGAAAAAGGGAGTTGTTAAAGGTCAGCATGTTAGGGCAGCAAGGATGGTTACACTTGATAGTGACTTTTTGGATGAATGTAAACTTCTTGAGAAGTTTTTTGTACAGAGGGGTTATCCAATAGATTTCATTGGTAAAATTGCGTCAGAAGTAAAAAATAAAAGATGGGAAGGGTTTTATTCCCCAATACTAGGGTCATTGCAAACAACAAATAATAGACAAGTGGAAAATGGTAGGGAAGAAATTCGCTTAAATTTCAGTTGCAGTTTTATTACTTGTTTTAATTTAGACGCAATTGATATTAAAAACATCTTGAACAAAAATTGGCAACTTTTGACATCGGACAGTGGCTTTGGTGATATTTTACCAGAAAAACCGAAATTGGTTTATAGAAGAAATCAAAACTTTAAAGAAATTTTGCAGAGTAAAAAACCTAAGGCCAGATTTAATGGTGGTATGACGAAATGCAATATGTGTAATTTCTGTAAATATGTCGAAGAAGGTAATACTTTTGAAATTAGGAATAGAATGTATAAAATAGTTGATAAATTTAATTGTAGTAGCCGACAAGTTGTTTACATGGCAAAATGTGATAAATGTTTAGCCTTTTATATAGGAAAAACAGACAGAAAACTACATGAGAGAATCTACGAGCATATCTACAGTATTAGGAGGACTAAATTGGATAATGCCCTTGCTAGACATTGCCATTCAAATGTTGATCATAGTTTTAAGTTTAAGGTTATTGATCAGGTACGACCTGACTGTAGATGTACATATGAGCCATTAAAACTTGAAGAGAAAGAATTGATATGGCAATTGTCAACAAATGCAAACCAACCACCTGGACTAAATGAAATGACTTCTATAAAATGTATTTTAAGGTTAAAAAATTTAGAAAGGTAACACCTATACATTGATATAAGGTGTAAATTTTGTTAAAATTTTGTTGTATTCCATTTGATTGTTGCTTTTATTTTGTATTCCACTTAATGCAAAATATTAGTATAATATAATGAAATAATATAATATAATAAAATGAAATAATAAATATATAATTTTAATACATTTTTTAATGTTTTGTAATTTATGATATTATACTAATAGTTATAAATTATTTATAAATTAATTATTGAACAATTATTAAATAATCATTAAATATTTGTCGAAACATTAATTGTGTACTTGTGGGCTCGCTGTTTTGTACCTGAATGCCTAGTTAGAATTTGTACTGATTTTAGAGTTGATTTAAAGCAATAAACTTGCTTGTTTGAGAATAAGTTCCCCTTGGTAGAAAAATGTTAGAAAATGTTAGAAAATGTTTTTAAATAGAGTAGAAAATTTGTTGAAAATTAAAATGAAAAGGTTTTAAAGAACGTTTTAGGAGATTTTAAAGTTTTTTATATCTATGATTTTATTTAATGTTAGTGTTGTATAATGACACATGTAGCAAAGTTTTTTATCAAACAAGATAGGGGGTTTTGTTGTGTGTCCCTTGTTATGGTTAATAAAGGGTTAAAAAAATGGTTAACAGAATCAATTAAACACTAATAATCTGCTAATTACATAAGGAACTGCTATATAAATGTAACACACACAGTGGTTTTTTGTCTTCTGAGGAAGTTGCAATATTTTGTAGCGACGAAAAGTGTACGAGTACTGTGCACACTTCAAGACTGTGGTTTATACTGTGAATAAAGTGGCTGTTATTGGATTACTTTCAGCTGTTCGGTTCATTGTTTTCTGAGGTTTGGATTGTTTCGTTTTGTTAATTATATAAACAACTTACACATTTGAGGAACTAGAATTATATAATCTCATTCTGAAGATTAGTTAATAGTTTATGTAGTTTATTTCACAGACTGCAAGGAGGAGTCCCATGGTTGAGAGTCACAACCAGTTATGTATTTTATTGAATGAAAGATGTCTGGAAGAACTCCTGCTGTATTTGGATTGCCAAAGGCAGGTGCAGTTGGTATATGGCTAAAAAATAGTCTGTGGCTGTGCCCTTAACCTAATTTAGAATCCTGTATTTGTATATTTTGATTAAGATTTCTATATACTATTTTTCAGATCAAAGTTGAAGCTAGTGGAGTTGACAGTACTCAGTCTTGTGTGTACTGTCTGTTGATTTTTAAGTACTGTATACTGCAAAGTGTTGTAAGTAATTGCAGAAAAGTAATGTTTGTCTTGTATTTACAAATAGTGCAGCTACCGTCTCCAAGAAACTTGGCTAGGACTTGGAAATTACATATCCAAGAATTCAGTGTAGACTATGTTGTGAGCAGTACATTGAAGCTTGGAAATGTGGTGTGTTTCTGCATGTTGCATGGGAAGAAACTTTGAAGATTGTATTACCTTTGAGTTTTGAGGGGGAATGAGTGACAAGATAGAAGTTTCAAAGTTACTGTGAGCTGAGAAAAAAATCTTTAAATCTACCATTTGTTCCTCACAGGGGCATAAGGTCCCATAGACTACTGATGCTTATGTTATCAAATTAATGAACTGAGCCAAAGACTGTGAGTTTGGTGTGATACATAGTTTATTAGTACTAGACAGAATTGTATGCAGTAGTGGAGGAGTAGGTCATAAGAGGCAGATTATTAATGTTAAATAAAATGATGTGAGAAAACTAAGTGATATTATTTTGTAACAGTTGAAATACTTCAAAGAAGAATTACAGTTGTGTTAAGCTGCATGTGAAGTAGAAAGGATGAAGCATGAGTAGACCGGACATGGGGATCACGAACAACACAATTAATATTTCTTTGATGTAATGCATAAGCTGTGGCTATAAGCCTGAGAAAAAATATGTCTAGTGATCAGTCAAGTGTGTAGGGAGCTGTGGCAAGAAAAATCTTTGTGATAATTTGAATAAAATGAAAGGAATACTTTTGAAAGTAAACAGAACGTGTGAGTATGGAATGGAGTCGTAAATCAAGATATGTTTGTAGGTTCATTAAGTGTTGAAAATGTGCGCAGAGTTAAGTGTGTGCAAGATTGACACACTACTTGTGATAGGCGTGGTTAGAAACCTTGGCGGAAAAAGCTCTAAATGAGTAATCAAAATGTTGTATTTAAACTAGATACTGTGTAAAATTATAATGTAGTATCAGAAGTTTGAAAATCTGAATCTGAAAGAGAATGAAGCCTCGGGTATATAAAAAAGGGAACTGTGTAAAGCAATAGGTCAAAAATTGTTTATTTGTGAGTATAAGAAAAGTACATGATTTAGTTCCAGATGGTGGGGATAGAATCAGACTGCTGCTGAGACAGTCTGGATTAGGAAGACTGCATTCAGTAGCAGAGATCCCAGAAGTCTATGCAGGTACAACTGAATAGACTGGAAGGGGATCGGACTGCAACATCTGCAGGCTGGGTTGCAGCTTCAGACTGCTTGGCTCTCGCGGGCTTTTTAGTGCAGGAATGGATAAGTGCAGATGGACAAACCTTGCAGAAATGGAGCTGGGCCTTTATCAATGGACATTTCTACTCAGGTAGGGTGTGTGTGTGTGAAATGCCCCAGTTAAATATACCTGGTGACTAGAGAGAACTCAGGAAATATACCTGGTGACTAGACTCAAACCCTGTACCTTGAGAGCAGGTAGCAAGAGCTTGAATTCCCTACCCACCACCACATTTGAAATTTTTGCCTCTTATATTTGTTCTTGTGAAATTAAATAATGACAGGCATTTGAATTTCCGACTTCATATTCTTCAGAAAGTACATGGTAACACAAAACGTTTTACTCTAGCAAGTTTCTGTTTATAAGATCAGTATTTGAAATGTGTCCCTATTTTTGGGGCTGTATTCCCCCATTATTGGCTTTGTCCAGGTTTTTTGTGCTAAGAGGTTGAAAGCTATGGTGATAACTGAATTCACTGAATATGTTTGGGAGCTGTATTCCCCCATTATTGACTTTGTCCAGGTATTTTATGCTAAGAGGATGAGAGCTATGGTGAAAACTGAATTCACTAAATGATAACCATTTAAGTTTCTGTCAAGCTGTCTTTCAAGAAACAGCTGATTTTGCATAGTGGTATGTTACTTTGACTGTAGTGCACAGTGTCCTGTGTTCAAGACTTGGCAGTGAAATGCATGGTGATAACACAGCATTTTATTCTAGCAACTTTCCAAGATTATACAATCAATCTTAAAATGTGTCCCTAGTTTTTGGACTTTTGCCCGCCCCCAATGCATTTTTGCTTTTTCCAGATTTCTTGTGCTTCAAAGTTGAGAGATACAGTTGAGTGTCGAGTGGATTTTTCAAGGATCTGAGAGCTTGAAGAGAAGTTTAATGCTGCTTATGCTGAGTCTGCTTGTATTGTTAATAGCACAACAGGTAGTATACTTGCTTTTGATGCAGAAGGCTGTGGGTTCTACTCCCACAGTATATAGATGCATTGCTGATACTGCACTGTGTTGTACTTTTAAAGAGGGTAGATGCTGCAGTCCTGAGAATGTCCTCTGAGATACCTAGTAACGATGAACCTGTTATCAGTTTGCCATCCATTCCCTATTGCAATATTACTAGCTTATCATTTTTTCAATGTAACATAGGCAATTTATTCTTCAATGGCAATGGGTGCTTTATTTGTAGATGAAACAATGAAATATAAAATTGTTTGCTAGCAGCAACCTCTTCATTAGTTACAGATCTCTTTAATGTGGAATTATTTAGATGACTTTTACTTCTGCAGAAATTGTGCATATTTACTGATACTGGTGGATTGTAGAAGTTTGAGTAGACTTTTATGATGGAAATGTTCTGAACTGGGCAGTTTTGTCTTTATTGGTGCATGCATTTTGTTTCATTGCTTACTGGAAAAATGTTCAAAACAATAAATTTAAAATGCCCTCTAACAGTTGTAGTGTATTATACAAGGAATATAATTTAATACAATCAGGAAGGTGTATCAAAGAACACATGTATGTTTCCTGTGCAAGTGGCCTATGATTTGAAAAACAGCCCAAAGTTAATATTTTTCTTTGAATGTGGGATTCAGTGCTGTTTCAATGAATGTGAGTTTCAAGGGCAGAGAAGTTTTAATGCTAACTCTATTTTCACTGTGAGACTGCATTGCTTTGTTTAGCAGATGTCTGTTAGTGTTTGTGCTGTAAAATGTAAAATAAAACTTTTAAATGAAATCCAAATCATCATAGTAGTAAAGCAGAATGCACATTACAGTGTTTATGGTAAATAGGGTGAAATAGCCAAGTAATGGGACACTGGATTAGCTGCAAGGGGGAGGCCCCATTCGACCATGATTTTGTGAAGGGGGAAGGGCGGCAAACTCAGACAGCCCTGGCTGAACTATACCTCTTAACTGTCCAGATTTTTGCAGAATGAATAGATTTTTGCTTCTTATTTTGGGTTTGTTCCTCATACAATTTGTGGTTTTCTGGTAAATCATTTAGGAATGAAGTCACTAAATAATGACAGACATTGAATTTCAGACTTCATACTCTTCAGAAAAATGCATGCTAAAGCAAGACGTGTTCTGTCAACTAAGTTTATGCAAGAGCAATTTTTAATACTGTTTGTATGTTTCCCCAATATATTTGGCTTTGTCCATATTTCCTGCATTAAAAGGATGAGAAGTACACTCAAATAGATCACTTTATAGAATTAGGTATATCCAAACCTCTCAACTGTCCCCAATTTTGGCTCAAAATGTTGCTCTCAGCCTAGTAATCCTGCTACAAAATGGCAAATTTGGAAGAAAACATGGAGGGTTTGCAATTAATAAATAATTCTAATGATCAGAGTTATAGATTACTTTTAATTTCAGAAATGCATGTAGATTATATTATTTTGTCAGCTGCTCAAGTTAACAGTACTAATGTTCCCAGCTGTATTGTATGGGTATTTTATATTTTTGCATCACACTTTTGGTGTGTTTTTTATAAAATTGTGGTCTTCTGGCAAATTAGTGGCAAATTATTAAAGATTGAAGTTAGAAAATAATGACAGACATTTGAGTTTCATATTTCATACCTTTCAGAAAATTCAAACTAACACAAGACCTACTATTCTATTATCTTCCTAAGTTCATAAGAGCATTATTTAAAAATTGCCCTTATTTTTGGGCCTTTGCTCCACTTCTGTTTATGGCTTTGTCCAGATTTCTTGGTCTGAGGCTGAGAGGTATGGCAAATGTGTCAGGGCCATCACTGTTAGCAAGAGACATTTCAAATTGTGACATACTTGTTGCACCCCACTCCCCCATGTAGTGACTCTGGACGTGTCCACGCAAGGCAAGGAGCAGTTATGTAGTGCAAGTGTGCAGAGTATCCCCCCATCCAAGGTAGGCACAAGTATTACAGTGGCTTTTCATCTGTCCTTGATTTTGCAGAATGTTCTGTTTTTCAGTCATTTTTATACTGTTGATTTATGCTTCTTTTTCAGAAAATGCATGTTGTTGCAGTGCCTGTTACTCTGTGTTTAAGTAGCAATGCTTTAATGACTGTCAAGTAAGCTTGCCTGAGACTGTAAGATGCAAGTAAGCTTTAATAAGCATACTGTTAAAGAATTACTAACATTGAAATATGTTTTGTTGTTGCCATGCAGAGGATATTTAAATAACTAGATAGTGTATAAGCCTTAGGTATTGAAATGCACATGACAGTATTTGTAATAAAGGACAGGATTACAGTATTTTTAGAAGCTCATTACATTTGTTGGAGACTTGCAGTCATCTTTGCAGGCTTTACCCGTAAACTAAACAGAATGCCAATCTGTCATGTGTGGTCCATAACCTGTGCAGTAATCCTTTAGCCAATTTATTTTGAGCTTGTTTCTTGTTTGCTGTTAATTTTTACTTAAATCATATTTTCCCCATGAGACAAGTAGATAGTTGTTGTCAGGCAGCAGGTCTTTTTTTGGATAAGAAACATTTTTACAAGTGGGGGTGTCACAGAGATTGCTACTTTCAGCATGTTACTTGGCACTTTTATAAAGCTGAATGTAAATTATAACTAGAACTGCAGTGCAAGGAGAAGTGGTTTGAGTTGAGTGCTGCTTGTTTTTTTTACTTGATTTTGACTGACATTCCAGTAATGTATTATTTTTCATGCCTCACAACCTTTTTTGTTTCCATCTAGATATTGAGTAAGCTGTCATGTATTCAATGCACTGGAATATTTTTTTCTTCTACAGTTCATTTTGTCTTAAGTGGACTCTCATAATGATGGTTTGGCAGTAGAATCCAGGACAGCATATTTAATTTAATTTAAGTCCCAGTTTTTGCAGTTTTTTTGAATAGCTCCACCCCTTTCCAGTTGGAAAAACCCCTTCCTGATGGCCCCTCCTATTCAGCTGTCTCCTGCAGCACCCCTTTGATTTGAAGTCACCAGCTGCCACTGATTAGACTACCAAGGAAGCGAGTGCATTCTCATTGGGATCTCAATTTTGTCCTGGAGAAACTTACCTATACCCCTTTGAACCAGCACTGTCTTCTTCCCTGCAACATTGTACATGGAAAACATTTCTTCTAGTGGCTATTACCTCTGCCAGAAGGGTCTTTGAGCTGTAGGCCCTTATGGCCTCCTCTCCCTTCAAGTGTTTCATAGGGACAGGGTTTGCCTTTGGACTAACCCATCCGCTATGCCCAAGGTGGTTAATGAGTTATCCCTGAATCAGGCTATCACTCTTACTACCTTTTTTTCCCTAACCTCAATCCTCTAGTGAAAGGATTCTTCACATTTTAGATGTACATAGGCAACTCAGATACTACTTGAGTAAAACTAAGCCTATATGTAAGTCTGAGAGATTGTTTGTCTCTTATCACCCAAGGTCCCTGGACCAACCTGTTTCCAAGCAAACTATTTCTTCTTGGATTTCTAAAACCATCTCTTTCTGTTACTCAGTCAATGGAAAGGATCATTTCTCACCTGTGAGGGCACATTCCACAAGGGCAGTGTCCTCCTCTGGAGCTTTCTTTAAATGATTGGACACAGCCTCAATCTTGGAGGCAGCTACCTTGTCTTCTGTTCGTACTTTTACCAATCACTATAAACTGGATGTCATTTCCAGAGCTATTCTCCATGGCTTTGTAGGAAATGTCTCTGCTTCTCCACCCAGTTCCTCCTCTGTATGAGCTTTGGCATTCTTTCTCATGTTATGAATACTGCAGCATATGAATATAAAGGTATAAAATCTTACCATAACCATAGATGTCCTTCTCTGCTAAATACTGCAGTATTGCTTTCCCCTCCTGCCTTCCCCCTGATGCTTGCCTGGTTCCTGGTTACATGTTTACTCACCTTATCAGGCTGATGCTTTGCAGCATTCAGTTCTGAGGTTGGTACATTCTAACATCCGCTTTATACCCAATGTCTCTATGGCCAATGTACGCCAACTGATGTTCAGTTTCGCTCATACCTTACAGTAGCATTTAGACTTTGTTATACTGGCCAGATGTATGAGTCAGCCAGAGGCAGACTTCTCCCATGTTATGAATACTGCAGCATATAGTTGAAAAGGACAAGTATGGTTATGGTTAAGATTTTACACAACTATTCTACTTGCAAGGTTGATCAGAAGTTTTAGAACTCTCTTTAACTGTAAATATTGTCACCTCCATCAAAAGTGGCTTACCATCAGGAAAAAAATGGCAGTTAGTATTAATTCTGCCAGTCAGGAGGAAAGGAACAATTCTGAGTACAGAAGCTGTGGACAGTATGGTAAGTGCAGAAGCTATGGACAGTATAATTCAGGCTATTTCAGTTTGTAGCACTATTAAAGAACTGTAGGATTTGATTCCTATATTGTTAATACTTGCCTCTTCTGTATGATGCTACCACATAATAAATCACCTTCCTTAGATCTTGTGTACAAATTTTCATTCTGAAAGATACAAGAAGATTTGGCACATAAAGGAGAGACTGGCACTTGTTCAGCACAGTTCTGGGTAGCGAAAAGATGAAAGACATTCATTCCAACTTCTTTACATTTTATTCTCGTGTCCTACAATCCTTTCAGTTCTACAATAAGGCACCGTCAAAGTTTAAAAAATGCTGTTACATTTGTAAACCATATCAAATGCATTTATATTTCAGTTAACTATAGTCGTAGCAGTACAACATAGGTCTCTTGACAGATGAACTGAAAGTTAAGCTGATTATGGTTCAATTGATCAGAGCAGAAAGGGAGCTGTAAACATTTCAGGAATGGGCAGGATGATTTGCAGGTGTGTTGATTTAAACAGGTAGATTAAACATGTTAATGAAGCTGGAGCAAGGAATGCTGAACGGACTGCATAAGTTTCATTTTCTGTGTAGTTAACTGCTCAGTAGGAGTATACAATATGTTATTTCAGTCAGGCTTGTTAGTGCAGATTGAGCATGCTCTGTTACACTGTGTTGTGTGTAGCCTTCGGAATAACAGTCAAAGAAAGCACTGAGAATCACATTCGCTTCAGAAGACAATGGTCCAAACCTTTTTCACTACTAAAAGAACACTATGTTGTATGTGTACGTTTGTATTTTGAAATTTCCAAATATTGTTAAAGTAAGTGACTCTTACATACAGAGTTATCACAAGTTTTAGCTTGAAAATACAAAATCCTTGAACTCATACCTCTCAACCTGGAAACATCAAAAATCTGGACAAAGGCCCATGAAAAGTATGTACAACTGGCCAAAAATCTGGATGCTGATGAACATGAAATTTGCATACATAATTATGTAACTCCACCCACTGCAGTGGAATTGTGGGATATCATCATTCAAATGCAAATTGAAGAAGCTGAGAGATATGTTTTGTGTGTGTGTGTGTGTGTGTGTGTGTGTGTGTGTGTGTGTGTGTGTGTGTGTGTGTGTGTGTGTGTGCATGTGTGCATGTGTGCATGTGTGCGTGTGTGTGTGTGTGTGTGTGTGTGTGTATGTGTGTGTGTGTGTCCTATGATAGACTACTTGTCTAGGATAAGTTTGCCTATCTTATGCCTATAGAGTCCTGGAATGAACTCCACCTCCTCTGTGATCCTGAACTTCATACATACATGCATACATATATATTTCTCAGATCTTGTAGAAAAAGCTCAAAATCTAATTGACAAAGAGATCTAGCTAGTACCAAGTTAACATGTTTCTCAGAACATAGCCGTTATTGTTAACAGATGACAAAAAGATAGTGTGCTCTGTCTTCTTGTCTACTCTTCATGGTGTGATGTCATCGGACTCGTCTTGTTGACTCAAAGATGTTCTTCGTGTTTCACTGTTGCAGTCATTACATTTGGGTTATCTGCTTGCAGGTAGCCCTCAGTCGGCCTGATTAACAAAGTCTTGGGTCCTGTGTCAGTTGCTGTCCCTTCTTCCATGACGTCAGATCATCAGGGGTATAAAACATGCAGCTGATGCCATTACATGAAGCAGAAGCAGTTTGCAAGTGCCGGTCGGCCGACTCCTGAAATTGTTCATTTTTGAGTTTCTCAACCGAAGTCTTCAACTAAAGTTAAGTACCCCATTGGGGAAACTTTTTCTTGCTCCTTTCTGATGTCAGTAACAGTTAATAATTGCATTACTTGTGGAAAGCAATTACCTCATAAAGATTTTCATTCATACTGTATTCCTTGCTTAGGCCCTGACAACGACGTACCTTGCTGTCGGTTTTGTGCTTTATTTAATCAGCGCACTATCCGTCGTCGGTATATTTTCACCTCAAAATATTTCGGTTCTTGGTTTAATTATCCAGAAATGTCGTCGGTTAGCCATCCGACTGCCGGGATTCCAAAAAAATGCAAAGATAAAGACAGAGACAGGCTGCCAAGGTCCAAAACTGCCGATGATGCTTCTCCTAAGCCAGTCACCAGTTCCCCGGTACTCAGTGAGGTGCTTTCGCAGCCCCTGATACCTGCTACTTCTGATTTGCAGGCCTCTACTGAGACCCATTCAGAGTCTGGTATGCCGCGAGATGCTTCAAGTATGGAACCCACGGATGTCTCTACCTTGGATGAGTCTGGAGCTGCTGTGCAAGCACCGGCTTCTGAGGGTGTATTCAAGCCTATGGACTTGCATTAAACTGAAGCCTCCTTCTTCTCTTAGGCCTAAATCTGGAACCATGCCTAAAAAACCAATGCCCAGACCACATGCTCAGGCCTGCATGCCTAAAAAACAAATGATAAGAATGGCTGAAGATCTAATAACTCTAATCAGGGGTAGCCAACCCCCCCTTTCTAAGAGGCCTAGGACTGAAGTGGTTTATGAATCTTCTGACCAGGATTCTGTTTTTTCTGATTCTTCTGATGATCTGGATTTGCCCTTATCTACTTATGAGGATTCTGATGCAGAGGACTCCATTCCCTCTGCTTCCCCTCCAGAGGATTTTTCTTTTGGGGAAACCTTACATTCTCTAAGGGAGCATTTCCACTGGGAAAGTCAGGACTTTTCTGATTCAAAAAAGAGGCTTAGGGATTTCTTAATCCTACCTCAGCATATGCCTTTAGCTATTCCTCCTGTACTAGACATTGTTGATTATGCTTTTTCGGAATCTAGTTTGGCCCCTGATTCCTTGTCTCCTGCTCCCAGAAAACCAGACAGATACTACAGGGTCCCAGAGTCACACAATTTCCTTTTTAAAAATCCTATTGCGGATCCAGAGACTATTTCACAGGGGCCCAAGGGTATTAAGGCTTCTACTGCTAAAAATCCTACCCTTTCTGATAGAGACTCCAGGGCGCTGGATAGATGGGGTAAGAATGTTTACACTTCTGAAACCTTGGCCATTAGGGCTTTAAACTGTCAGTTTCGTATGTTAACGTATCAGCAACATGTTACTGGATTGCTTAAACAGAAAATGATGTTGATTCCTGACTGTGTGGAAAATAAAGAATTACAGGATTTAATGCATTCTGCTGAACAAGTTGGAAAACATACTTTGCAATGTGGTTTTGATTCATTAGAGGCCTCTTGCAGGGCCGCTGTTACTGGGTCTGTGCTCAGAAGTCATGCTTGGCTTAAGGAGCAGTCTTTGCCTGATCATGTTAAAGCTAAATTGTTGGATGCTCCCTTAAATCAGGACCATCTGTTTGGCAACAAAGCTGAGGAAGTTCTTAAAAAGATGGAAGATAAAGCTAAATCTAGGCAAACTGTTAAAGATTTCTTACAAGTTCAGCCTCCTAGATTTAGTAGGCACTGGCCCTCTAAGAATTGGTCCTTTCCAGCCCCTTCCAGGTCTTCTCCAGCCAAACGCAGACACAGCAAAAACCCCAGGTTTCAGTCCCAGGGGACACACAGGACTAAGCAGTGGGGGGCCTCCACTTCCAAATCTGGGAGTGATAAGACTCCCCCCTATGGTAAACTGTTTCAGTGACTTCCTTTTAAAATTTCCAAGCACTTATCAATTCACTGCCCCTTTGGGGGGAAAGATTGCTCTTCATGTAAAGAATTGGGAACTCATTACCCAGGACAAATGGGTTTTAAATATAGTGTCCCAAGGATACAGATTTCACTTCCACACATTGCCAACACCAAGCAGGTGGCCAGACCTACCCCCAAATCAGTGGGCAGAGGCCCAAAAACAAGTTCTTTCTCTCTTAAGCATGGGGGCTATTCAACTGGTACCCGAAGAGGAAAAGGGACAAGGTTTCTACTCGAGACTTTTCCTGGTACCCAGAAAAGACTTCATGGCATCCTATCCTGGACCTATCTATTCTAAATACCTTTTTGGAGATTCCAAAATTCAAGATGCTGACTCTTCACCAATTACTTCCTATGCTAGGCAAAGATGCCTGGTTGGCAACACTAGATTTAAAAGAAGCATACCTGCACATCCCAATCAGGGAATCTTGCAGAAGACACCTACGCTTCAAAGCAGGCTACATGCACTATCAGTTCTCTGCACTGCCCTTCAGCTTATCTACTGTGCCCAGGGTATTCACAAAGTGCCTAGCTCTAGTTATTGCATTTTGCAAGCAAAGAAATTTTCAAATATACCCATACCTGGACGATTGTCTAATTCAGGCAGAAAGCCAGGACATACTTTTGAATCATCTGGCCTTTGTACAAAGGGTTCTAACTTGTCTGGGGTACACCATAAATGAAAATAAATCACACCTGGTACCCTGTCAACAAATTATATTCCTGGGAGCAAGCTTGAATACAACTTCCCAGATGGCCTTCCTTACGCCAGAGAAACAAATTCATTTGACAACCTACTTCAAATAAATGGCCAGAAAAACCCTGCTATCTGCAAGACAAATACTCCAAGCCTTGGGGTTCATGGCCTCCTGCATTCTTCTAATTCCACATGCAAGACTGCATATGAGGAAACTACAATGGTATCTAAAAATCCTATGTTGTCAACATTCTCAGGATCTAGAAGCAATGATTCCTATTATACCTTGCCTACACCTGGAGTTCCTTTGGTGGGCAGAGGCCTGCCACCAAAACAAGGGAATACCTTTCACACCACCCCCTGCCGTCAAAACCCTAACAACAGACACATCAGACTATGCATGGGTGGCTCACCTGGAAGGGAAGTGCATTCAGGGCAAATGGAACCCAAGTCAAATGCACCTGCATATCAATCAAAAAGAAATGTTAGCTGTACAGAATGCTCTGACAGCCTTCAAGGACCACATTCTTCCAGGACAACTAATGGTAAAGACAGACAACACCACTGTTACGTGGTACATAAACAAGCAGGGCAGTACACATTCTTACCCCCTCTACAGTCTAGCCATGGCATTGTGGAACACAGCCTTGAGCTACCAAGTGCACCTACAAGCTCAATTCCTGCCTGGAAAGTTAAATACACTGGCAGATGGACTAAGCAGAAACCTCATGGACCCACAGTAGTGGAAACTGGAACCAAGAATTTTCAACATGTTGACAAGCAAATGGGGGAGCCCAGATATAGACCTGTTTGCCTCTCCCCAGAACTACCAATTGGACAAATTTTGCACAAGGACTCCCCACAAATAAGCCTGGAAAGTGGATGCTCTGTCCTTCAGCTAGAAAAAACCTATCAGTCTATGCCTTTCCCCCCTCTGCCTCTGCTCTTCAAAGTACTACTAAAAATCAAACAGGACAAACCTATGATGATTTTGATTGCTCCAGACTGGCCATGCCAACACTGGTACCCCCTCCTGCGCAGTGTGTCATGGTTATCCCCATGGCACCTGCCTCAGACTCCTTCCCTGTTGTCTCAGCAGGAGAACCAGATTCTGCACCCTCAGCTTCTAACACTGAACCTTGCAGCCTGGATAATTACATAATCGCTCATTTACCATCCCTCAGTAAACCTGTGATGGATATCATTTTAGAGGCAAGGAGGCCTAGCACTAGAAAATCCTATGCTGAAAAATGGAAAAGATTCTGTGCCTGGAAATAGTCTCAAGGGATGAGCACAGCAGCGCCCAGTTTACCTCAGACTTTACAATACTTAACTGAGATGCTTCACAAGGGCCTGTCTTTTTCCTCCATTAAAATCCACGCCTCAGCCATTTCAGCTCATTATAACAAAGAACCCCCCCCCCCCTCTTCTCGCATCCACTGCTCAAGCAGTTCCTCAGAGGGGCCAAAAATTTGAGACCACCCAGGAGAGCTCCAACCCCAGCCTGGGACCTTAACTTTGTTTTGGAGAAACTCACTCTACCTCCTTTTGAGCCAGCTGCTACTGCAGACTTTAAATTTCTTTCTTGGAAAACAGCTTTCCTTTTAGCAATCACTTCAGCTAGAAGGGTTTCTGAATTACAGGCCCTTATGGCAGTGGAGACTTTCATCATCTTTCATGTGGACAGGGTGTCCCTCAGAACCAATCCATCCTTCATGTCCAAGGTGGCATCCAGTGTGGCTCATAATCAATCCATTCATTTGCCAACCTTCTTTTCCAATCCACAGAACAAAGGGGAACAGATACTGCATTCCTTAGATGTGCACAGACAACTCAGATTCTACTTGGACAGGACTAAATCTCAAAGGAAATCTGAACAACTGCTGGTAGCATTTGCTGCAGGGGAAGAGGGGAAGGCTATTTCAAAGCAAACCATTTCTAAATGGATAGGCCATTGTATTCATTTCTGCTATAAGCACCATGGAAAACCTGTCCCCCAGGGGATCAGACCTCACTCCACCAGGGCTGCATCTACCTCTACAGCCTTTCTCAGAGGCGTCCCTACCAGAGACATCCTAGAAGCTGCTACCTGGAGTTCTGTACATACTTTCACCAAGCATTACCATTTGCCAATTTTCTCTAAATCTAGAGCTGTCTTTGCCACTGCAGTCTTGCAGGGCCTTATAGCTGGTCCTAATGCTATCTAAATTCCTCCTCCCAACCACAGCTTTGGGAATCTACCCAAATGTAATGACTGCAACAGTGAAACACGAAGAACATAGTACAGTTGTGTACACTTACCATAAATGTAGATGTTTGAGTGTATTCACTGTTGCAGTCCTGGTTACCCTCCCTCCAGCCCCCTAACTGCTTTTGGCTATACCTCTGCTTTCCTTTACTATGCTTAAAAGCCTTTTTGGTGTATTTGCTTTTTTGTTGGAGGTATATCATTGTAATTTTATATTTCATTGCTCCCCATTAGGGGGCACCTGACATCTGGGGCAAGAAAAACTGATGTAATGGCGTTGGCTGCATGTTTTATACCCCTGATGACCTGACGTCATGGAAGAAGGGACAGCAACTGATGCAGGACCCAAGAATTTGTTAATCAGGCTGACTGAGGGCTACCTGCAAGCAGATAACCCAAATGTAATGACTGCAACAGTGAATACACTCGAGCATCTACATTTATGGTAAGTGTACACAACTGTACTTTTTCTTTGGTTGGGTGCTGCAGACCCCACAGTACGATAAGCGGGTTGTGGCCATAAACAATTTTTTTTAAAAAAATGCCCCTCATTTGACTGTCTAACAGGCAGTCAGGCTGTGTCTTATGATGCTGAAATCCTCATGCATGCCCCTGCACATTGATGGTGTTCTGGGATGCGTGAAGACATCAGCGGTAACTAAAATTTGTAAATAAAAGAAAAAAGCAAAATCAGGATTTGAAGGGGCCCCTCAGGAATTCATGACCAACCATTTTTTTGCCTTCAAAACCATTAAATTCCAAGGAATTTTGGGTTGAGGGATATGAGAGGCATGCTATTATCTTATAAAATTAAGAAAAGAAAGAAAGCTAAAGCAGGAAATGACAAAGAGTTCTAATATATATAATAGAACATGTGAGATGTGAGAGTGTGTCCGTTTAGCAGTATTTTTCTTGGCAACCACCACTGCATAGGTTTTTAGGTTCATCGATTCTTGTCAGGGATACCATTGAAAAGTGTAACCCTATCGGCCAATATTGGTAGGTAGTCATTAACGGGGATGCTAAGAATATCCCCTATTAAATATATTACAAAGAGGTTTCATATAGTTAACCATCAAGTCTTCCAGTGCTATGCAAGGATTTCAAACTCATGATCTTCTTGTCTTAAGCAACCTTCAGACCAGCACAATTCTAAGTGATGGAATCTACAACTTTAAATCCCAAACAGGACAAAATAATCTTTTTTATTGTTTTGAAGATTATGGACTTGACCGTATCTATCTAATTCTCATACTCCTTGCTCAACCCTCATGATCATTCGAGTTTCTTGGAAGGTTTCCAGTCTCCTCCCAGTCTAGTGTCATTAGCTCATTCTACCCAATACTGAGAGAACATCTGAGAAGGCCAACCCACTTAGTTTCTTTCCTTCTGTTCCTCCTTTCTCCCTTTCTTAAAAAAAATGTCTGAATATCCTTGTGTTCTGACTGTGCTTCTCAAACATTTTGGAAATATAGAGTATATTTTAGGGCATTTATTAAAACTGTATTTGCCTTAATATTGCTACAACTCAAGTGATCTAGGTTGCACTGCATCTGAATTGTTTTAGTGTTGTTTTAGCTGCTTTTCTGTATTTATAGACTTTTCGGTATATGTAGACTAGCTACTTACTCTACTATTTTACTGCCTCTTAAATCATTTTTCAGTTATGCACTTGCCTTGCTTCATTTCAAAAGTTTTAAATTGCTAATTTTGTAGAGTTTTAGTTGCATTTACTGTTTAGGGCTACACACTCAAGTGTGTTAGCCTTTTCTGTGTTTATTTACTGTATTATTGTAATGTTTAGCCTGTTTTAACCAAAAAAAAAAATAATAAAAATAAAAAAACAAAAAAATACTACCTTGTTTGCTCGTTTTCCACCTTTCCTAGCTAGTATAGTCCAGATCCCAGACTTTGCTAGTTTCAGGACTTTATTTTCTGTGTTCAGAGCTATCCAGACCTTGCTGTGGTAGGGGGAAGTCCTACTGCTTACCAGTGGGAGTGGTGAGCATTGTACTGCTTATCTAGCACTAGAGGAATGGTTTCAAGCTCTGAAATTGTAATTTTATTAGCCATTTTACTCTGATTTCTATCCCTTTCAACTTTCTGGCTTAAAAACAGGTGTGTTTGTGTGTTTTTCACATTGTGCAGCACTGGGGGGGCTACAGTTAAACTATTCTAGGTGCCAGAAAGTGTGCTCTTCAAATGTTCCCTTAGAACTAGCTGGTTTCTCAGTAGTAGTACTAAAATCTGAACCCCTGTGACTAGCACTTGCTCTAGAACCTGCTGGAAAGCACTAGGAAGCCTTAAACTGATATGAGCACTCGACTCTCCTTGTTAATAAGGAGATATTAATCATAGGCACTAAACAGCCTATAACTGTGAAGTACCTTGCAAAGGCAAGGGAAAACAGCTCTTATACTTTACAAAAAAAGCACCTAAACAGGCATGTCCAAGGGTCAGCTTCCGGTGATTTCTCCTGTCCACCTGATGAATCTGGGCATACTGGGGCAATGCAGTAACTGCTTCATGTACACAGACAACCCTCTCCTCCTACCACCCAACAATACAACCTGTGAGAGATGCACTTATATAGCCAAACTGGAAGCAAAGCTCTCTCCAGTCAAGATTGTGCTAGACAGTCAAGAGGAGAAGGTTAACACCTGCACTACACCTCAAGCAACACATAGCCCTTCAAAAAGTACAGTTTTGTACCTACCATAAATGTAGATGTTCGAGGATCCACATTGCTGCAGTCCTAACTATTGGGTAGTCCGCTGTCCAGTCGGCCCGAATACCAAAGTATGTGGCTGACGTCGGTCACAGTTAGACGCGACTGGCGTCGTCGTCAGGGTACTAATGCGCATGACCGGCGTCATATCCTCAGTCTTTTCTTGCCCCAGATGTCAGAAGACCCTAAAAGACAAGGCCAAAACCAAAACACCAAACATACCTGCACCAAAATATATACAATATATACAAAGGTACCAGAATATAATCTCACCTACACAACCACCCCTAAACACAGAGGGGAAGGAGGGAGGGTAAATTGGACTGCAGCAATGTGGATCCTCGAACATCTACATTTATGGTAGGTACAAAACTGTACTATGTTCTTCATTCCACATTGCTGCAGTCCTAACTATTGGGTAGAATCCCAAAGCAGAGGTAAGGAGGTTGGCAAATCATAAGGAAGCAGGAGCTGATAACATGCCTTGCAAAATAGCTGTGGCAAAACCAGCCCTAGACTTAGAGTAGAGAGGAAGGTGGTAATGCTTAGAGAAAGTATGCACTGAACTCCAAGTAGCTGCCTCCAAAATATCCTTAGTTGCCACCCCTTAGAAATGCTGTTGAAGTGGCAGTAGCCCTAGTGGAATGAGGCCTAATCCCAGCTGGAGTCTCCTTGCCATGATGGGAATAACAAAATGCAATGCAAAACCCAATCCACCTAGAAATAGTTTGTTTTGACACAGGCTTGCCCTGAACTCAAAGCAAAAGAAACAAACAACTGCTGAGACTGCCTAAAATCCTTAGTCCTGCTTAAATAATAATTGCCTGTGTACATCTAAAGTGTGCAAAATCTTTTCCCTTTATTTTGGGGATCTGCATAGAAAGTAGGCAAATGAATAGTTTGGTTTAAAGCCACACTAGAAACCACCTTAGGCATAAAGGAAGGATTAGTCGTAATGATACCCTATCCTTATGAAAAATCAAAAGGCTCAACCGCCATAAGGGCCTGTAACTCAGAAACCCTTCTTGCAGAAGTAATGGCCAACAAAAAGCAGTCTTCCATGACAAGTATTTCAGTTCAGCAGTAGGGCTCAAAAGGTTGTAGAGTAAGTTTCTCCAACACAAAATTGAGATCCCAAGCAGGAGTAGGAGCTCATTACGTGGGTCTTATATTCTTTGCCCTCTAAGAAATTGCTTGAACAAAGGATGTGAAAACAATGGTGGGTCATAATCATAGTGAGCTGAAATTGCTGCAGCATGAATCTTAATGGAAGAGAAAGACAAACCTTTGTCCAATAACTCAGTAAGATATTGAAGAGCCACACTCAAATTAGGCTCAAATCTCCAAATTCTTTGCTGCAGTCCAAAATAAAATTTCTTCCATTTGTCTGCGTTGTTCATGACACTTTCCTTGTACTAGGTCTTCTGGCTTCCATAATCACATTTAAAACTTGTTGAGGAAGTTGAGACCTGCTGTGTTTCAAAACAGAATATGCCAGGCTGTTAGATGAAGAGAGTGAAGCTTGACATTGAGCAGATGACCGTCCCTCTGAGACAACAGGTGTGGAATCAAGGGTAAAGGCCATGGAGGCTTCCTTACCAGACTCCTCAATAATGGGTACCAGTGCTGCGAGGCCAATCTGGAGCTATTAATATCATCCTTGGCTTGTCTTGTCTGACCTTTAGAAGCACCTTTGGGAGAAGAGGCAGAGGTGGAAAAGCATACACATGAAGATTTTTCCAACTGAAAGAAAGAGCATCCACTTTCCAAGCTGTGTGATGAAATCCTTTCGTGCAAAACTTTGGCAGCTGGTGGTTTAGTGGAGAAGCGAACAGATCTATGTCTGGAGTTCCCCATGACACTGTCAATTTTTGAAATACATGAAGATCCAGTTTCCACTGGATCCATGATTTGTCTGCTTAACACATCTGCTAAGGAGTTCTGTGCTCCCGGCAGAAACCTTGCCTGAAGAGTTAGTTGCAAGCTGAGCGCAGTCTCCCATAAAATCATTGCTTGCCTGCACAATGGGTAAGAATGTGTTCCCCCTTGTTTGTTGATGTACCACATGACAGTTGTGTTGTCTGTTAGAATCAACACCTGCCCTGGAAGAAGTAACTCCTTGAAAGCCATTAATGCAAATTGGACTGCTAACATCTCTTTCATGTTGATATGTAGATGCTGTAGTCTGGCAGGCCACTTGTCTTGTATCCACTTTCCATCTAGATGAGCTCCCCAAGCAATGTCTGAGGCATCTGTCGTTAGAATCTGACTTGCCTCTGGCCGGGTCACAGAGAGTCCCTTGTTTAGGTGACATTCCTGAGCCCACCACAAAAATTCCTTTTGAATGCAAGGTATTATTTGAATGACAGTGTCCAAATCCTGGCAGTGCTGTGTCCATAGATTTTTGAGATACCATTGTAGCTTCCTCATATGCAGTTTGGCATTGGGAAGCACCAGAATACAAGATGCCATGAACCCTAAGGCTTGAAGGACTGTCCTTGCAGTCAGCCCGGACTGAAGAGATAATTGATGGAAGTAACTGGAAAGATTCTTTTGTTTGTCCGGGGTTAAAAGGCCATCTGGGCTGCTGTATTCAGTCTCACACCCAGAAAGCACATGTCTTGAGAGGGTACTAGACTGGACTTTATTTCGTTCACAGAATACCCTAGGCATCTTAGCACTGCTATGACATATTCCAAATGCTGTAGAAGGTCTTCCTTTTCTTGAGCCAGAATCAGGCAGTCGTCCAAGTAAGGATAGATTTGAATTCCTTTTAGCCTGAAGTAAGCTATCACTGGAGCCAGAACCTTTGTGAATACTCTTAGATAAGCCAAAGGGCAATGCAGAGAACTGATAATGAGAATTTCCAGCTCGGATACTTCCTGCAACTCAGCCTTATAGGCACATGAAGGTAAGCTTCCTTGAGATCTAAAGTTACCATCCAGTGATCTTTGCCCAGCAGAGGTAAAAGCTGTTGTAACGTCAACATTTTGAACTTGGGAATGTCCAGATAAGTGTTGAGGATAGATAAATCCAAAATTGGTCTCCACGTGTTCCCCTTCTTTGGTACTAGGAACGAATAAAATCCTAGGCCCCTTTCTGGCACAGGAACTGACTGAATGGCTCCTATTTGGAGCAACAGAGAAATTTGCTTGTGAGCCTCTGTTCTTTGTAGAGGAGGAATGTCTGGCATGCCTTTGAAAGGAGGCAAGGTATGGAAATAAAACCTGTAACCGTGGTGAATGATATCCAGAACCCATTTGTCTTGGGTAATTAAATCCCAATTTTCTTTGAAAAGAGACAGCCTTCCTCCCAGAGGTGCTGCCAGGCGAGAATGTACTGGCAGCTGAAAAGGCAGGTCATTGGGTCTGCTTACGAAAGGACTGACCCCTGCCCTCACCAGAAGTCTGAGCAGGTGAACTCCTGTCCTAGGCCTAAAAGAACCTTGAGCTCTGCGTCTAGACCTACCCCTAGACTGGGAATCATAAGCAGGATAAGTCCACCCTTAGTAGGCCAATTTCTACTAAACTTGGAGGCTGTACCTGCAAAAATCTTAACAGTTTGCATAGACTTAGCCTTGTCCTCCATTTTCTTTAAAACTGCTTCCACAGGCGAACCAAACAACACATCAGACTGTAAAGGAGCATCCAAAATCCTTGTCTTAACATGCTCAGCTAAGTTCTGATCTCTCAACCAGGCGTGCCTACGAAGAACAGAACCAGTGGCAGCCACCCTCGAGGAGGCCTGCACAGCATCAAAACCACACTGCAAAGAATGCTTTCCCACTTGTTCAGAAACATGAACTAAATCCTGCAGCTCTTTACACTCAATACCTTCAGCCAAAGCATCCACCTTAGACTTCAATTGTGAAAGGAGATAATTCTGATATTTTAACATATGAAACTGACAATTCAACGCCCTCATGGCTAAAGTGGAAGAAGTGTACACTTTCTTTCCCCATCTATCCAAAGCCCTTGCTTCTTTATCAGGAGGAACAGGATTTTTAACCACAGAAGCCTTTACACCTTTAGGCCCCTGAGAGACAGTTTCTGGGTCTGCCCTAGGACTCTTAAAAAGATACTTATGGGCGTCAGGCACCCTATAGTACCTATCCGGTTTAACTGGGGCAGGAGGCAAAGAATCAGGATTTAGTGAAGCCTCTGCAAAAACATCTTCTACCACATTCAGAACAGGAGGTATAGCTAAAGGCCTATGCTGGGGTAAAAACAAGAATTCTCTAAGCCTCTTCCTGGAATCAGATAAATCTTGACCTTCCCATTTAAAATGCTCCCTCATGGAATGCAGAGTCTCTGAAAAAGAAAAATCCTCAGGAGGCGAAGCTGAAGGAGTAGAATCATCCACATCAGAATCAGAATAAGGAGGATACTCCTGCAAGTCTTCAGCCGAAGACTCAGAAGCCTCTGAACATTGCTCAAAACTCTCAAACTCAGGTTCCACCCTAGGCCTCTTATCAGGAGGGGGCATAGAACCTCTAATCATAGTAATCAAATTCTCTGCCATTTTTAGCATATGCTTCTTAGGCAAAGACCCTGAAACATTCGAGAAACCCCCACTGAAGCTAAAGTAGGCCTGCCTCTTAAAGAAGCCTTGGCAACAGAAGGAGGCCCAAACCACCTTAGGAAGAGAAGGAAGAACAGCCACCTGAGAAGCCCCTCAGCCTGGCCCACTTCCTGAGAGGACACATCCTGTAACAATAAAGTTTCTCCCTGAGACTCCAAAGAAACTCCTGGTAGAACCTCCGGCTCCACTGAGCCCTCTAAAGAACCGACGTCCGGGACTGTCGGTTCTTCCACTATAGAAGCTGCTTTGTCCTTGCGCTTTTTGGCTGAAGCGGGCGGAGCATCCGGCGGCATTTTATAATTACAACGCTTCCCAAACACTAACCTGGCACAGTCTAACCTTCTCTTAATAGTGCGTTTGTTAAATCTAGCACAAGAGCGGCATCCAACAACGTCGTGCTCAGGCCCTAAACAAGGTATACACAAAGTATGGTAATCCCTATGAGGTATCTGTTTCCCACAAGAAATACAGTTATTCACTTTTTCTGACATCCGGTTAAATACTGAGGCAAGAAAACAAAATATTCCCAACTTTGATTCGGTCTGAAACTCTGACTTCAGAAACTTTCAGAACGCCAACCTGCACTCGCAAAATTGCTTCTGCATCGGACCATGCGGCAAAAAAGACTGGGGATATGACGTCGGTCATGCGCATTAGTACCCTGATGTACTGACGTCAGTCTAATGCGCCGTGACCGACGTCAGCCATATACTTTGGTATTCGGGCCGACTGGACAGCGGACTACCCAATAGTTAGGACTGCAGCAATGTGGAATGAAGAACATCCCACATCACCAACACCCACACATATCAACACTAAACCCACATATGTGGAGGCCCTTAACATTAACCTGCCCAAGCAACAAGGATCTCCAAAGCTGAAACGCAGACAAACACCAGTCACTACCAAAATGACACATAGCTCACAACACCTGTGTGCCACCCAACAACAGCCCCTAAGGCAAGACAACATAACCAACACTTTAGTCAGTTACTCTATAGTCAGGCACACTGATGTCTCACTCACCAGGCTGAACAAGGAGAAAAATTACAGTCAGTTGCCTGTTGGGTGCCAGGATCCACCACATAACACATGCACTCAAGTCACTCCACAACAAGTAAAAATATGACTCTGTCATTGTCCATGTTGGAGTGAATGACTTGAGACGTACCTCCCTTGGCTACATGAAAAGAGACATGGAAGAGCTCTCAGATCATGTGGCCCAGGCAGGTATGACCGTAGCCCAGAGTAGCATCCTGGCTTCACCCAGAATGATACCACAGTATAAGGACAAAATGATTGACTTCAACAATTGGCTAAGCTTCTGGTGTCATTCAAAGGGGATCCAGTATCTGTCTGCCTGGGACCACATGATCGACAAACCACGATGCTTTGCCAGAGATGGTCTGCACCTGTCGCCCCTGGGATTTCAGGTTACTGGCTAAAGCTCTTGCCACCCCTATAGTGCCTTTTTTAGGCAAGGTTCAAAGGACAAAACCACCACCAAAACAGATACAAGCATGCAAAATCCAAAGGTAATGTTACTCAATACTAGAAGTCTAAACCTCAAAATGCATTCTCTCGAAGCACTCCTAAAAATGGAGAACATCGATATCTGTGCAGTAACTGAGACCTGGTTCAAGGCTCCAGAGAGCACCCCTGCAATATCAGGCTATAACTCTTACCACACTTTTTGGCCACCAAACCAAGACCAGAACACTAAAGGTGGAGGAGTGTCCATATTCACCAAGGACATTCACACCTCCAGGCTAGTTGCCCAACACAATGCATCTGAAATTCTCCAGGTGCAACTAACACTAGGTAAGACTGCAATCCAAATTGTAGCTTGTAACAGATCCTCCACCATGCCCCAAGATTCTCAGTACACCTTTCTAAACATACTGGAAAATATTAAGATACAACCAAACACCCTATACTAGGTGATTTCAACTACCCTGCCATTAACTGGGAAAACTACGTGGGTACTAATGTGTTTTCCCAATGGTTCTTGAAATTCATAAATTCCAACCCCCTGGATCAACTAATCCATTGTCCCACCAGGGGCTCCAATATCCTAGACCTGGTCTTTACCAACATGGGAGATAGATGCTCCACACCAGTGGTCACCCCCTCATTTGGCAGGTCTGACCATAAGCTAATCACCCTTGACATCCACATCCCACCCTACCCCCCAGTAAGGAAACCGCCATAAAAAACCTCTCCAAAGCCAACTTCATGCTACTTAAGTCAGAAGTGACAAACTTCATGACACCCATGCAGATGGGAGCTGAAAGTTCTACTGCTGAATCCTACAGTAAGGCACTGTACAAGCACATCCACTCGTGCATGAATCATACCATCCCAAATAGAACCAAGACGCTCTCCTTCAAAAAAAGGAAGCCAATCTGGTGGGCCCCTGCCATAAACAAACTATACAACAGAAGGAAGAAACTGTTGCAGGAAAGAGGAAAATCCCAGAATGCAAAAAACTCCCTTACCAGCCTCAGTAAGAACCTGACATTCCTCATAAAATCCTCCAAAGCTAGTTACGAAAATAAAATTGCCAAAGATTCCAAGGACAACAACAAGGCATTCAATAGTTATGTCAAGAATCTAAATGGCAATGCTCAGATCTTCTCTGAGCTACAACATAATGGCATTAAATATATTGATCCCAAGGACATTGCCAATATCCTAGCAGATCGATTTAGTGCCAACTTCACCCCCCTTTCACCCCCTAAAGAGCCCATCTCAATACCAAAAGATTGCCAAATTCTGGGAATCATGGCCACACAGGTAGAAACCGCACTCTCCAAAGCTAAGAATACAGCATCCATGGGACCAGATGACATCACAGGCTGTGTACTACATGAACTACAAAATGAACTGGCACCTCACCTAAGTGTCATGTTTAATCATAGCCTCACCTCAGGCTTCATGCCCACTGAGTGGCCCACAGCTACAGTTATCCCACTCCACAAGAAGCGATCCACCTTGGATCCTGGGAACTACCATCCCATCAGTCTAATGAGCCTGATCTGCAAGGGCATGGAATGCATTATCATGTCAATTATAAACAAAGACATTGGCAACCTTCAAACACTGGACCCCACCCAGTTTGGGTTTGTGAAGGGCCGATCATGTCTCCTGAACCTGATTGACTTCTTTGAATCAGTCTCCAGAGCTGTGGATGAGGTTAAGGCAGTCCAAACAGCCTATTTGGACCTCTGCAAGGCCTTCGACACCATCCTCCACTCTGGAATCATAGATAAACTTACTAAGCTGGGCATAAATTCCTATGTCACTCGATGGGTTGCCAACTGGCTTACTGACAGAACTTAGACTGCAAAAGTCTCTGCGACTCTAAATCCAGCTCCAGACAAGTGGAGTACTTCTGGGTTCAGTCCTGGGACCACTCTTGTTTGGCATCTACGTCTCTGAAGTACAGGTCAACACTAAGGGACTCTGACTAACAAAGTTTGCAGATGACTGCAAACTGGGAGCCACCATTGAATCCCCAAATGATGTGGATATTCTACAAAAGGGCCTTACAGAAACATATACTTGGTGCCAGAGCCATAGGCTCAAGCTTAATACCAAGAAATGTATAGTTATCCCCTTTGGGAAAAAAACATGTACCCATGAATTACCACATAGGTGGCAGTACACTATCCACCGAAAGTATGATGAGAGACTTAGGGCCACAGGTGGACAGTGGTCTCACCTTCGATAACCACATTGCCACAACAGTCAGAAAATCCTTCTATGTGACACACCTCATCACTAAGGGCTTTTAATCCAGAAAAAATGAGGTCATTGCCCCACTGTACTCATCCCTCATTCGACCCATTATAGAGTACAATGCCTCGTTTGGTATGTACTTCACAAGACATCTGCAACAGCTGGAAAGGCCACAGAACTACCTCACTAAAAGAATCACAGGCCTAAAGCAGATGCCCTATGCTGGCCATCTAAAAAAACTCCAGCTATACTCTGTGGGATATCGTCTACTCAGAGGTGATCTCTGCTTAACATACAAGGCCATGTCAAACCTTGAGCTGCTGGATGTTCTCCACTTAAAGAAATCCCAATCCCTCAGAGCCACATGCTCCAGGGATCTAAACCTTGTCATCACAATGAACAAAACATGCTTGACAGATAGGTTCCTGACCCAGAGACTTCCCATACTCTGGAATATACTGCCCATACATGTCAAGCAGAGTGCCTCCTTGGCCCTCTTCAAAAGCAACCTTGACGATTGGATGGGAGATAGGAAATTCACCCCGGGGATCACATCAGTCACCCTGCTAGACATGGGCCCAGGAAAGTAAATATTGTGTGAAGAAATATCCAGAGAATTGTTATGGCTAGGCTTGTATAAGCCCTAGGGTCAATAGCCTAGTACCAACCTATGAACCTATGAGTATTTTGATTGATCTGTAATTGGACCTTTTTCTAGAAATGTGGGATACTCTGGATTGTGCAGTCTGGTATTGTTAATGTGGTTGCATAGATGTAGATCTCAAGAGGGTATGTTTGCTTTAGCACATGTTCTACATAAATGATGGAGTTGAAAGACTGTGGGCCTCATCACAAAATAGAAGAAGTCTATATAGGAATGACTGAACAGATAGGATTCTTAGTCTGATGGGGTATCTAAGGGAAATGTGATATGATGTCTTTCTAGTGAATATATCTTATGGTCTTTTAAATTAGTAGATGATTAGCAAGGTGCATGTCAAAGGGGAAATTATATACAATGGTGGTCCTAATAAGGGAGGAAGAAAATGGTACTGCAACTTTTTGGACCTTAGGGAAATACAATGAAGCATAAATTATGCAAGGTAGAAGGATTTTATAACAACAACAGAGATGAGCATAACAAAATTAGAATTTATTACCAACATATGCAGCCACGTTTCTGATGATTCATTCAGATGTAAGTGGACCTATGTGATATGTGCTAGAAATGCTAGAATCACCAAAGGAAACTATGCTGCACTTCTTAGTACTGAGTTAAGTCCATGGGTAACACACCGAGCATTTACCTGATGCAACATCGTATTGTCATTCTGAGTTATCAGCATCAGTGATGATTTGTTGTCAAGACCTCAGACACAAACTGCAAAGAAGAAGCAGGAAACATTTGCTTCTCTTCAACTGCAAGTCTTACAGAAAAAAACGGGAGTAAAGAAGAACATTGTACAAGACAATCAGAAGTCCAGGGGAACTATTAAGGCATCTAGCGATACCTCCGCAATGTTGAGTAAGACTGTTGAGGAATGTTCATCAGATACTATTTTTCCTGCTCCATCTTTATGAGCAAGAACCACTGCTGTAATTGCTTTCCCTAATATTAAATGTTCTAAATATGGATGATGTATTACAGCACCAATTAATTTAATTGATTGCTCATGCATTTATGATCACAGTCCACTAACTCTGTCTGATGAAATAAAAACTAATGTTTCAAAGTGAAAAATAAGAAGAAGAAGAAGCTGAAAACCTAGAATAGATAGGAAAATGGTGGAACAGGTTAACAGCCTCAAGTATCTTGGAAGGATGGTTGAGGAGAAGGGAGGTTTGAGTGTAGTGGTCAAAGCTATAATCAGAGGATCTACGGCCAGCTGGTACAGAGTGTCGGGTAAGGGTGTTATAGAAGAATGCCAAATAAGTAACCAGTATTTTTGTGAGGTACAGAAACCTAGAGAGAAAAGGCAGAACATCTAAAGAAGCTAGAGATGATGGAGATGAATTGCATGAGGTGGATGGTAGGATGTATACTGCTGGACAGATGAAGAAATTATCACATCTGAGTAATCTGAGCTTTAACTACAGAAAAAAGGTCAAACAGAACAGAATACAGTGGTTCAAATATGTGCATGAAAGCAGAAGATGATTTGGTATTGAAGATTTGGGAAAGATAGGAAGACGACAGCAAGAGGAAATGAGAACATCCAGCAAAGATGTGGGTGGATTGTGTGAGAGTAGACATGGGACAGTCAGGGATGACTGCTGAGTAAGGTGGGAGGGTGGCAATGAATCTAAAGTTCACAGAACTAAAACAGTGTCTGAGACACTGAGAAGTAAACTGTATATGAACAATGTGATCCCAATAATCCACAGAGAAAATGTATTAATAATTTAAAGGAATTCCACAGAAAAAGGTGTTAATACTTTAAAGAAATACCACTGCATAACATGCCCCACTACTATTCCACAGAGAAAAGGTGTTAATACTTTAAAGAAATACTACTGCATAACATGTCCCCCTATTATTACACAGAGAAAAGATGTTCATACTTTAAAGAAATGCTACTTCATAATATGTCCCCTAATATTCCCCAGAGAAAAGGTGTTAATGCTTTAAAGAAATACTACTGCATAATGTGTCCCCCTACTATTACACTGAAAAGAGGTGTTAATACTTTAAATAAATACTACTGCATACTATGTCTCCCTAATATTCCATAGAAAAGTTATAATTTAAAGATACACCTCCACATATTCCTTTCCCACAGTGAAAATGTGCTAATACCATTCAAAAAAATGCACTACATAGTAAAAACCCAAATGTTGCATAGATGCCAGCAGGGGAGGGACTGAGAAGAAAAACTAATTTCTGCTTTTAAGAGGTATGTATGAGGACTGGATCTGAATATGGAACCACCTTGATTTGGGGAAACATATCCAACAGTGCTCTGTGTGAGAGGAAATCTTAAAAGCCATCAATAATGAGCATTTATGGAGGCCTGCACTTACTCAACTGTGGATGTTGTTCCACTTTTGTGATTCAAGGGCAGAGAAACATGATAAGTGTTGACACCAGTGTCTTTTACCTGGTTAAAAGCGTGCAGCCAAGTGCCATGTCCTGTTTCTCTCTCTCACTTTATTGCCTAACTGAAGAACCTTGCCATAAGACCATTAGCATCTAGGTGGGAAAAGTGTACTTTGTGGAGATCAAGTCTTAGAATCATGGACTAGTAGGGGATAACAGAGGCATCAAGTTATAGCAGGTTAAAAAAATAATGCTTATAACATATAATTTATTGGTAAAATGTTATGGTAATGGACATTCATCATAAGAGGAAAATGTATATTTGAGAGCATCTAACTCTTAACTATGTCATAAAGCAGCAAAAACAACATCCAAATGCAGCTATAAAACAATTATTAGCTGTTAGAATTTAATACATTGAACCCTCAAGCAACCCCAAAAATGTGTTGCCTATATTCAGACTATTAAAATATAGTACCTCAAGGAAATAACTGATTAACAGAGAATATCAGTGGTAACTTGAAGCCCTCTTTTGCCATTTGTTTTTCCATTTGTTTTTTTAACTGTTAATGAAGCTTCCCTTAATGTCAACTCCAAAATACCTAAGCTACACATTACTGTACATATTTTTATTTTTATTAGCTTAGCAATGTATTTCTAGGTCATAGTCTGTTTCCATGTTCTGCTACAATGTAATCTTTGTTCACAATTCTCTAATCCTTCCTATCTTTTCTCATTGCAATTGTTGAGGAGTGGCTTGAGGATATTTTTGCTTCCCATTGTATTGTGCATGTGATTCATTCTTTCATCACTCTAGTTTGTAATCAAATTATAATTTGTTTTGCATTTTACTGATAATCAGAATAGAGGGTTACGGTTAAAGATTGCTATTATGCAGTCTTGTGGTATTAATCTTACTTCAGTCACCATCTGTGTACATTTTTAATTTGTACTAGTCACCTAACCATACCAGAGCTGATAATGTTCACATTTTCTCCACTGAAAAGAAACAATTACTTGTGCTAGTGAATCTCTCTCCGTTATTAAATGAGTGAGGGAAAAGCTGATTAGAAATGCTTATTCTATTCACTACTCATTCTCAATGTCATGATATCAACCGTGACTCCTTGTACCATTTCTTGTTTCTAATATGCGACAGATTCTTTGTTTATTTCTCTTCTATTATAATTGATAACATTGCTTCATAAAAACACATATGTCTCATTTAATAAATCAAGTACTTTTTCCCAATCAAGTGCACTTTCCCTAGAAGTGTCTCACTATGTCTATAACTGTAGGATAGAAGTTGGGGGATAGTGTACAAAATAGTTGGCACCTGTGTGTCATAAGATATTTTGCATTTATTTTACTTGATTTTCTAACTCTGTCAAATGCTGTATCAGCATGTTAGTGCATTTGGCTGTATACCATATAAAATATTAATAAGATAAGTGTATTTATAATTGGGATAATAGGATAAGCCATACTTCTGTTGACAGATGGAATATATTCTTCAAAAATAAATCAGGACTTTTTTTTAGTGTACCTTAACAATAATTGGAGTCTAGTTGTCTTTAGTAGTTTGCAGACACTTCTGTAATTGCAACACAGGTTTATCAGTGACCTAAGTCAGACTTACACAGGCAAAGAATAATTTTGTAAACTTACAAGTAATTTGGGGATAGGAGTTCCTTTTTTCATATGATGTCAATTTTGCAAGGTAATGTGTTTCTGTAACAAAAATGTATGACTCATGCCATTGTCACATGCTACAGATGAAAACGATTATAGTAATTTCTGTTTCTTCCATCCATGTTGGTGGAAATATCTATAAATAGTAGCTGGCAGTTATGAATGAATTAATAAAACCTAGTATTCTTATTTCATGAAGAAAGTCTGCCTTTAAGGGTTCAAGCTTTGAACAATATATGGATTCCATACTAGCTGGAAGGACATATATTGTTTTTAGTTAATGTTTTGTTTTGTAATCCCCTTGCCTGATTGCATCACTCAGATGCACCCAACTGTTCTGTGAATATGAGGCACTATTTTGGCAGTCAAGACATATAGATAGGATGCATGCATGTTTATTTTTATAATAATGCTGGCATCATTTTGTATCATTTTTTATTTACTACTACATTTTAGTTATACACTTACAAACAAGCTTTTTTCCCAAAAAGATGAGGCAATTTTATTTTGTTTTGCCAGTAGCCTATAGCAGCCCGCAAACAGATCATATGAATGTGTTCAGCTTTTGTACTACTTTCTCTGAAGTCTAATTCTGTCTGCTAGCTTCTAGCTTGAGATCAAGCATGCACAGCTTTAAGTATCTTGAATGTAGAGGAAAGTTATATTTTTCTGATAAAAGTCTGCTTGGATGCACACCTTATTTTGTCATGGATTTCACGCTACAACTGCAGAATGGTGAGCTCTGTTATCAACACATACGATCTGCCAATTGCTTTTCCTTATTACTGCATATTTCAAAGACAGAAGGTGAGACAAGTACTTATGTTTTCACTTTCATGACTGAAAGGAACCTTTAATTTCTGAGTAGAAATGAAAAGGACAGTGTGATTTCAAATACATCCTTGGTATTTTCCATTAAGGTTAGGTTGCATTTTATTCTGTTATTTCGAAGGTGAGAATGTCATTAGTCACAAGTGTCATATGGCATTAAATTGAGAAAAAAGACTTTTTAGTTACTAGACAAAGTTTTGGTGGAAAGTAAAATAAATACATGCAATAGTCAACTCAAATGCAAACAAAAATATATTTTAATTAAATGCATGTTTTAGGATTTATGATAACCAGTTGGTAATACTTTGTTTATATCTATGCATAGAAAATTATGCTACTAGGTTTATGAATAATGAGTAATGTAATAAACTAACGTTAATATTACAAGAATAAATCTGATCCCAGAAATAAATTATTTTCTTAGAGCTTTACCTTATTTTTACCCAAAGAACAGAAAAGTAATAATGAAGAGGTACTTTGATGTTCAACAAAGTAAAATTCCTATAAAAATAATCTGTCCATGGAAGGAAAAAAATGGAAGGAGAGAAACATTAAACAATATATAGCAGGGTTTATTGAAACATCTGAGAAATGTACATTATCATAGTGGAAGGTAGATAAAATTAAAGCTTGGCCTGGTTTCCTTTCTGTATACATCTGCCTTAAGGATCTTGCTATGAACATCCAATGCGGGTGCTGATAAATGCATATGCTTATTAATATTTGCAATTTTTGTTTGAAGTACACCTAATTAATTAAAGAGCAGAAGAAAACAATTTCAGCTCCTGAACAAAGTCTTTACTTCCATGCAGTATCTTCACATGGTGTATATATATATATATATATATATATATATATATATATATATATATATATATATAAAACACAGGCTTAGTCTACTCAGCTTGGTATATATAACACAGGCTTAGTCTACTCAGCTTGCTATATATAACAAGGCTTAGTCTACTCAGCTTGCTATATATAACAAGGCTTAGTCTACTCAGCTTGCTATACATAACACAGGCTTAGTCTACTCAGCTTGGTATACATAACACATGCTTAGTCTACTCAGATTGGTATACATAACACAGGCTTTGTCTCCTCATTTGCTATACATAACACAGGCTAAGTCTACTCAGCTTGCTATACATAACACAGGCTTAGTCTTCTCAGCTTGCTATACATAACACAGGTTAGGTCTACTCAGTTTGGTATACAAAACACAGGTTTAGTCTACTCAGCTTGTTATATATAACACAGGCTTAGTCTACTCAGCTTGGTATATATATATATATATATATATATATATATATATATATATAAAACATGAGCTAAGTCTGCTCATCTTGGTATATATAACACTGGCTTATTCTACTCAGCTTGCTATATATAACACAGGCTTATTCTACTCTGCTTGGTACATATAACACAGGCTTAGTCTACTCAGCTTGGTAGATATAACACAGGCTTAGTCTACTCAAACTGGTATATATAACACGGGCTTAGTCTACTCAGCTTGCTATACAAAACACAGGCGTAGTCTACTCAGCTTGCTATACAAAACACAGGCATAGTCTACTCAGCTTGGTATATATAACACAGGCTTAGTCTACTCAGCTTGCTATATGTATAACACAGGCTTAGTCTACTCAGCTTGCTATATATATAACACAGGCTAAGTCTACTCAGCTTGGTATATATAACACAGGCTTAGTCTACTCAGCTTGCTATATATAACACAGGCTTAGTCTACTCAGCTTGCCCAGTCAGCTGGAAATTTTTATCACTGAATAGATAATGTCTGTGAAACCATGCATCTATTTTTGGACTATGTCAATATATTGACCGACAACAGTATCGAACAACACCATATAGAAGCTCACATCATTTAATTGATTTTTACCTAAGTACCATTATGGGACAAGGAGTTTGAACTTTCCCAATATGGAGTAATCTCAGAGTTGGTATATTAAATATGCAGGGGGGTGTGCCCCACATATTGTGTTAGCAGGAAGATTGTTCCCTTGAATAAAATGCTTTTTGTTTTACCAGTATTTTGGTGAAAAGCCAGCTTGATGATGTGAGCTGTGATATTGTGGTGTTTGATATTGTGGTCAGTCAACGTTTCAACATAGATCCGTTTATTGTGTTACAAATTGTGAAGTAATAATAATAAGATATCTGCATGAGCACTGTGTGATGGTTGTTGAGAAATGTAGCTGAAAGGTATGCATGACATGGATTGTAGGCATATCTGTATTTGTACATCAGTGTCATTCAGATTTGGATGCCTGGCAGGATGACCATTAAACAACGCATGTACTGTAGATGTTCTTTTAGTCACTGTAGTATCGTTACACTAACTGTTTCTAGAAAGAAGTGGACCACATGACATATACTTTGTGATATTTTACAACATATACTGTATATTCTGCATCATTATATAAAATGCACCTATTTTACATGTTTTCTTTATAATGGCATGCATTATGTGTATTGTTTCTTCTTACTACATTTTACTTTGATATCCATAAATGCAATTTTCAGCCCTTAGAGTCATGATCAGCTCACCTACTTTCCTTATAGCTCCTTAGTTCTTTAATGATCTTCCAAATCTGAAGTATTTAAAGAGGCTGTTCTCTCTGGACAATTGATATTCCTTATGGGGACAGTTCTGGGGTTCAAATGGAAAGATAATAAAATCAGCAAAAGGAGAGAAGTATTGCTGGAATTTAATTCATCCTGAAGTCTTGGTGAGTGCCTTCATGAGGTGGACACTGTTTTTCACAAAATCTCAACAAGATGACACTGATATATAGAATGTATTTTATATATAGCATATTTCATGGACAGAAGTAGCTTAAAAAATAAAGACTTCAAGGCCCACAATGAAAGTGCCCAGTCCTGTATTCACAATGGTACCAGGACTGGAAAAAAAATGACAGTTAAGAATCCACAAGATATGGAAATATTCCTACAATGGGGCTAGGCTAGGCCCAGGAGGTGATGGGCCCCCATTGTAGAAGGAAGTAGCAGTCCACAAAAATCACAAAAACTGATAGACCACAAAAGAGCCATACAGACAATATAATGGACTATTGAGGATAAGAAAGAAATTATGTATTGTTACTATTATGCAAGAAGCTCAGAATTTCCAGACAAACAATATATGAAAAGATTAAGAGAGAATTTGGAGGAATGAAAAATGCTTCCACAAGAAAAATTGCTGGAAGCTTCAAATAAAAACTTGTGTTCATTAATATGACAAATCCATGAAAAACACTATATAGGCCAAGAGACCTTGTGCCATTTGGAAAAAAGAAGCAACTAAAGAAGTGCAAAAAATTAAAGAACAAAATGTAGAGACATTTGAAGGGTATAAAAAAATATGGACATAGAAAAGAAAGAGAGATCTGATATGATGCAATATTTATGCAAAGGAGAAAGCCAAATTAATCAAAACAAAAAAGGCAGCACAAAAGATATTCAAAGAGAAATATAGGCAAAGGCATCCAGATATGGGAAATTTCACAACAAAAAATAAGATTACAAAGAGGGAACGTAGAACCGAAGATTAGTCAAGTAGAAGTTAAAAAAATTGAAGCGGAAGTTATGGAATATTTGCAAAGTGAACAATTCAGTGTAGAAAGTCTAACACAGGTCATATTACAACATGATGGAACAACTAGTCCCCAAAGAAAGGAGAAACAAGAGGAGCAGGAGACTTCTGAAGAAGACATATGGACGTGGTAAAGAAAAGGTGATTTAATATGGTGCAATATTTATGCAAAGGAGAAAGCAAAACTAATCAATGCAAAAAGAGCAGCACTAAAGATATTTGAAGAGAAATACAGGCAAAGACATCAGGATATGAAAAATCTTACAGTACAAAAAATAAGAAAACAAAGAGGAAAAGTAGAAAAGAGGATTAGTAATAGAGAAGTTAAAGAAATAGAAACTGATTTTATGGATTACCTGCAAAGTGATGGATTTAGTGTAGAAAATGTAACTCAGATAACAACACAACAGGATAGAGCAATGGTCTCCCAAATTAAGGAGAAACCAGTGGACCAAGGAGCATATAATCAGCTGACATATGTAGATGCTTTGGAGCCTCCCATAGGAATCCAGTACAAAGGTTCAGTTGGAGGTATACAGCAAGGTGAAGATCAGGAAACTAGCAACTCTGACACAGTCAGTGTCGTGGAGTGATAGGCCAGTGAGTTCCCACATGAAAGAGCAATTGATGACACAGTGTGAAACTGAAGAGAATATGGCACAGGAAGAAGATCTGGAACTTTCTAAAGAATGCCCACAGGAAATGGTAAACAAAGAGTGCGCCCTCAGGTTAGAGGAAAATGATCTAAGAAAAAAGTTACTTGATTTAATAGAGATGGATAGACATATTAAGATCAATGAAAGAAACAGAGCGCAAATGGTCAATAAAACCCCAAAAGTTAGAATTTTGATAAAACAAATAAACACAATAATTAGGACTGTCCATAGAGATTCATGCAATATAACACTAGTAAATAGGATACATTACTGTGCAGCCAAATTAATAACAGATAAAGTCCTACCACAAGAACACAGGGCAGTAAAGAAAGGATGGGAAGAAATCGAATGCCTTCATGGAAGTATCGAATAAAGAAAACTATAAAGCATTTAAGCCAAGAAGCATCACTGTTAGAAGAATATAGAAGAGGGAACAGATCAACAAAAATATTCAGAAAGATAGACATCATAAAAGCAATGTGCAGTATTATAACAGATCAGGATTATCATGCACTTTTACAAATAATAAACTAAAATATCAGCACAGGCAAATAACTTAGAATAAACACACATAAATATAAAGGAACAGTACAAAATAAGCAATTTATTGATGACCAAAAATGTTTAACAGAGAATTGTGAAACAAGGTAAAAGGAATTGAAAGACAACCAAAAAAAGAAGTAGTAGATACGTTTTGGAGAAGTATTTATGAAGATCCTTTGGAACAAAACAAAGATGCTAACTGGATAGAAGAAGTAAAAGAAAGAATGAGAAATTCAAATGTAGAGGATATGAAATGGGATGAAGTAATGGACAGAGAGATTGAAACAAAGTTAAGAAAAACCTGTAATTTGAAAACCCCAGGCCCAGATGCAGTACTTAACTTCTGGCTACAAGTATTAACATCTTTGCACAAAGATTTAGCCATGAGTATGAACTATTTATATGCATGCACCAAACGGACACCAGCCTGGCTAACAAGAAAAACAATGTTCCTACTTAATAGTGAATCTGCAAGCTACCCTAAAAATTATAGAACAATAACTTGCCTTCCAACGACGTATAAATTATACATTGATGCCGACAGTTTATAATCATTTAGAACAAAACTCAATTATGGCAATAGAACAAAAGGGTAATAAAAGAAAGCCATATGAACAAAGAATAATTTTTTTGTTAAAGTCATAGTGGAGAACTGTAGAAAGGGGAAGAACAACCAAAAAAAGAAGTAGTAGATACATTTTGGAGAAGTATTTATGAAGATCCTTTGGAACAAAACAAAGATGCTAACTGGATAGAAGAAGTAAAAGAAAGAATAAGAAATTCAAATGTAGAGGATATGAAATGGGATGAAGTAATGGACAGAGAGATTGAAACAAAGTTAAGAAAAACCTGTAATTTGCCTGTGCTGATATTTTTTTGTCTCTTGGCCTATATAGTGTTTTTCATGGATTTGTCATATTAATGAACACAAATTTTTATTTGAAGCTTCCGGCAATTTTTCTTGTGGAAGCATTTTTCATTCCTCTAAATTCTCTCTTAATCTTTTCATATATCATTTGTCTGGAAATTCTGAGCTTCTTGCATAATAGTAACAATACATAATTTCTTTCTTATCCTCAATAGTCCATTATATTGTCTGTATGGCTCTTTTGTGGTCTATCAGTTTTTGTGATTTTTGTGGACTGCTACTTCCTTCTACAATGGGGGCCCATCACCTCCTGGGCCTAGCCTAGCCCCATTGTAGGAATATTTCCATATATTGTGGATTCTTAACTGTCATTTTTTTCCAGTCCTGGTACCATTGTGAATACCAGGACTGGGCACTTTTCATTGTGGGCCTTGAAGTCTTTATTTTTTAAGCTACTTCTGTCCATGAAATATGCTATATATAAAATACATTCTATATATCAGTGTCATCTTGTTGAGATTTTGTGAAAAACAGTGTCCACCTCATGAAGGCACTCACCAAGACTTCAGGATGAATTAAATTCCAGCAATACTTCTCTTCTTTATGGCCTAAGTATGGCATGGAGAGACTACAAAAAAGCATTTGACAGTATCCTACATTTATGGATAACAGAGTGCTTAAAAATGTATAAGATACACCATACACTGATAAACTATATCACATCGACCATGAGACAGTGGCAAACCACTTTCTAGTTAAGCCATGATAAAGGACAAATTATTACTCCAGGAATAAAAATTTGAAGGGGGATATTCCAAGGTGACTCTCTGTCACCGCTGCTCTTTTGCCTTTCCCTTAACCCATTAAGCTTAACAGATTAGGTCATGGCTATAATTTGGCTCTCAGAAAACAACAAAGTATAAGAACTTCCCATATTTTATTTTCAACAATTTAAAACTGTATAGCTCATCAGACAGGTTCATAGGTTCACAGGTAGAGACTAGGCTATCAGCCCAAGGGCCTAAGTAAGCCTAGCCAACAAGGTTCCCTGACTTTTGCCACCCAAGAAAGTTATTTTCCTGTGCTCCTGTCGAGCAAAGCCACAGAAGTGATTCCCTGGGATGTATTTCCTATTTCCCATCCACTCATCTGGATTTTTCTTGAAGAGTGCTAATGAGGACCTTTGCTTGACATAGATGGATAACTTGTTCCAGAGTATGGGAAGTCTCTGGGACAGGAATCTATCCCTCCAGCATGTTCTGTTTATTGTGGTGACAAGGTTTAGGTCCCTAGAGCATGTAGCTCAGAGGGATTGGGATTTCTTTAGGTGTAGCATGTCCAACAACTCTGGGTTTAACATAGCTTTATATGTTAGGCAGAGATCACCTTGGAGTAGATGATATGCTACGGAGTAAAGCTGGAGTTTTTTGAGATGGTCAGTGTAGGGCATCTGTTTGAGGCTAGTATTCTTCTTTGTGAGGTACTTTTGTGGCCTTCCCAGCTGCTGCAGATGTCTTGTGAGGTATATTCCAAAAGGGGCACTGTACTCTATAATGGGTCTAATGAGTGTCGAGTAGAGGGGAACAATGACCTCTTTTTTTTCCTGGATGAGAACCCTTTTGTGATGAGGTGTGCAACATAGAAGGATTTCCTGACTACTGTGGCAATGTGATTATCAAATGAGAGACTACTGTCCACCTGGGTCCCAAGGTGTCTTATCACACATTCGGCGTTAAGTAGACTGCTGCCAAACTGGTAGTTCATGGGTACAGAGTTTTTACCAAAGGGGATGACAATGCACTTTTTGGCATTGAGCTTGAGGCCATGGCTCTGACACTAGGCATCTGTCTCAGTGAGGCCATTCTGTAGGATCTCCACATCATTTGGGGATTCGACTATGGCTCCTAGCTTGCAGTCATCTGTGAACTTCGTTAGCCAAAGGCCTTCTGTGTTATCCTGTACTTCAGAGAAGTAGACACAAAACAGGAGAGGTCCCAGGACTGAACCCTGCTGTACTTCACTTGTCACTGGTTTGAAGTCAGATTTGGAGTCTGCAACATTTACAGTGTGGGTTCTGTGAGTGAGCCAGTTGGCAGCCCATCTTGTGACGTAGGGCTTTATACCTAGTTTAGTGAGTTTAGCTATAATTCCAGAATGGGGGATGGTGTAGAAAGCCTTGGTGAGGTCAAGATAGGCTGTGTGAACCACCTTTCCCTCGTCTACGGCTCTGGTGACTGCCTCAAAGAAGTTGATCAGGTTCAGGAGGCATGATCTGCCTTTGGGGTCCAGAGTTTGGAGGTTACCAATGTCTTTGTTTATGAATTCCATGATGACACGTTCCATGGCCTTACAAACCAAGCTCATCAGGCTAATAGAGCAATAGTTCCCGGGATCAGTGATGGCTCCCCCTTTGTGGAGTGGGATAACTGTTGCTGTGTGCCATTCAGTGGGCACAAAGCTTGACATGAGGCTATGATTGAACATGGTGCTTAGGTGGGGAGCCAGTTCATGTAAAACGCAGCCTGGGATGTTGTCTGGTCCCATGGATGCTGTGTTTTGGCTTTAGAGAATGCAGCTTTTACCTGCATAGTTGTGATTTCAGGGACTCTGCATTCTTCCTGTATAGATATGGGCCATTTAAGGGGTGAAGGTGGGTAAAGTTAGCACTGAACCTATCTGCCAGGATGTTGGAAGTATCAGTTGGTTCTGTAGTATTCATGCCATTGTACTGTAACTCAGAGCAAATCTGGGTGTTGCCATTGAGATTCTTGATGTAGCTATATAATGCTTTGTGGTTGTCCCTAGAATCAGTGGTGATTTTGTTTTTGTAGCTAGCTTTGGCGGCTGTTATAAGGTATCTCAGCTTCTTACTGAGGCTGACCAGGGAGCTCCTCCACTCATGGGATTTTACTCTCTTTTGCAACAGTTGTAGAGTTTGTTTATGACAGGAGACCACCAGATTGGCTTCCTTTTTTTGGAGGATAGTATCTTGGTTCTGTTGGGGATAGCACGATCCAGTCACTCATGTAAGTACTCATAGGATTTAGCAGTCATAACTGTATTGTCCATCTGCATGGGTGTCGTGAAGTTCGCCACTTCCATCTTAAGAAGCATGAAGTAGGCTTTGGAGAAATTTTTTACTGTGGTTTCCTTAATGGGGGTGAGTGTGGGATGTGGATATCTAGGGTGATTAGCTTATGGTTATATCTGACCAACAAGGAGTTGACTTCAGGTGTGGAACACCGATCACTCATGTTGGTAATGACTAGGTCTAGGATATTCTTACCCCTGCTGGGGGTATGGATAAGTTGATCCAGAGCATTGGAATTTATCAATTTCAGAAAGCGTTGAGTGAAGGAGTTGGTACATGAGTAGTTTTCCCAGTTAATGGTGGGGTAGTTGAAATCGCCTATTATTAGGGTGTTTTGGTTGAACCCTAATATTTTCCAGTATATCAAGAAAAGAGCAGTGGGACTCCTGGGGCATGGTGGGGGATCTGTACCAAGTTTTGCCCAGTGTTTGTTGCACTTGGATAACCTCAGATGCATTATGCTGAGCAACTAGCCTGGAGGTGTGGATATCCTTAATGAATATGGACACACCTCCACCTTTGGTGTTCCGGTCCAGGTTAGATGGCCGAAAAGTATGATGTGTGTTATAGCCTGGTAATACCAGGGTGCTCTCTGGAGCCTTGAACCAGGTCTCAGTCATTGCACAGATATCGATGTTTTCCATTTTAGGGAGTGCATTTTGAGATTTAGACTTCTACCATTGAGTAGCATTACCCTCAGTTTTTGCTTGCCAGTTTCTGTTACGGTCGTGAATTTGTCATTTGAATCTTGCCTAAAAAAGGCACTATAGGGGCGGCAAGAGCCTTAGCCAGTATTCGGAATCCCAGGGGTGACAGGTGCAGGCCAACTCTGGCAAAGCCTCGTGGCCTTTTGACCATGTCATCCCAGGCAGACAGATACTGGATCCCCTTAGAATGACACCAGAAGCTTAGCTAGTTACTGAAGTCAATCATTTTTTCCTTGTACTGTGGTATCATTCTGGGTGATGGCAGGATGCTACTCAGGGCTAGGGTCATACCTGCCTGGGCTTCCATGTCTCTTTTCATGTAGTCCAGGGAGGTACATCTCAGGTCATTCACACCAACATGGACATTGACAAAGTCATATTTGTACTTGTTATGGAGTGACTTGAGTGCATAGGTTATGTGGCGGATCCTGGCACCCAACAGGCAGCTGACAGTAACCTTCTCTTTGTTTAGCCTGGTGAGTGGGACATCAGTGTGCCTGATTATAGAGTCACCTGTGACTAGTGTGTTGGGTACGTTGTTTTGCCTTATGGGCTGTGGTTGAGTGGCGCACTGAGTGTGTGGGCTGTGTTTCATTTAGGTTGTGTTGGGGGGGTGGAGGTTGCTTGCATTTTTGCTTTGGAGGTCTCTGTTGCTTGAACAGATTATTATTGAGACTCTTTGTGAATGTTTTTGCATTTCTATGTGTGGATTTTGGTGGTATAGGTTTAGTGGGACTATATGATGAGTGTGGTGTGGTGCAAGTGTTTACCTTCTCCTCTTGAATATCAGGTTCTGTCTTGGTTGGAGAGAGCTTTACTTCCAGTTTGGATAGAAAAGTGCATCTCTTACAGGTTGTAGTGTTGGGTGGTAGGAGGAGAGGGGTGTCTGTGTACATGAGACAATTGCTACATTGCCCCAAGATGCCCAGATTCATCAGATAGATGGGAGAGAACACTGGGAGCTGACCCTTGGACATGCCTGAATAAAAAACTATTTTCCTCTAGACAAGTGAGGAACTGAAAGCACAATTGCAAGTAGTCAAACTTTTTCAGATGATATAAGGGTGTCATTTGGTCTTGATAAATGTGCAAAAGCAACCTTTAAAGCAGGAAAGCTGCAACACCAGGAAAACATCAGTTTGGGACAAGAATGTGATATAAAAGAAGTTGAACTTAAGCAAGAGTGAGTGTGTAAATATTTGGGAATTGACGAAAGCTCAACAATAAAACATGAACAAATGCAAATAAAACTCAGTAAGGAATATTTTAGAAAACATAAATTAATCCTGAAAACAGCATTGACATCTAGGAACAAAGTTCAAGCTATAAACCAATTTGCTGTCACTGTCCTGACTTACAGTTTTGGAGTGACTGACTGGCCCCAAAAGGTGCTGGATGAATTAGACAGGAAAACAAGAGAGATGCTTCATGCTCATCAAATGATTTATAAAAATCAGTGCATACCAAGATTATATATTCCCCATTCCGAAGGAGGAACAGGTCTCCTTGAAATTGATTACATGTATAGATCTGCAATCGTGGGACTCCACACATATCTGCTGACCTCACAAGACCCAAATATAGTGAAAGTTTTGAAACATGAGGAGAATAAATCTAAGATGACTTCTCTGCTTAATCTAGCAGAAGCATACTGGCATCAAGCGTGAATGGATATCAAAATAGAAGTAGATAAAAAATAGGCAGCAACTGAATGTGCCGAAGAAACAAAAGAAAGTATATAAAATGAAGGATCAGATGAGAAGGCAAGAAATGTGGAAAATGCATAAATACAGTTGCAAGTAAAGAAAACTACTGGAACGACCTCATGTTGATCAGGATCAAATGCAGGAATGGTTAAGGAGAGGCAAATTCAAACCAGGAGATGAAAGGTTAATATTGGCAGCCCAAGACAGTGAACTACGTACACACTGGTTTACAAAGTCCATTGAACATGTGTGAGAAACAGACAAATGTAGGTTTTGTAAAACTGAATTGGAAACAGTTGCACACCTTGTTGCTGGTTGTGACATACTAATGACAGAAGGGCTGTATACTGAAAGGCATAATAATGTGGCAAGATTGTTGCACTGGAGATTGTACAAACATTGTAATATTGAAGTTGCTCTAAAACACTGGAAACGTGAGCCACAAAGTATCATGGAAAATGATGAAGTCTATATAATGTGAGATCACCCATTACCAACAGTTCAGAAGGTAGATGTGAGAAGACCAGATATAGTGGTCCATGAAAAGAAGGCAAAAGTAGCATTGATCATTGAAATCACTACACCCAGTGACTAGAGTGTCTTGTGTACACAGCAACACAAAGTCATAAAATATCAGGATTTGCAGACAGAAATGAGAACAATGTGGAAGAAAAATACCCAGACAGTGCCAATAGTAGTAGGAGCAATGAGGTTTTATAAAAAAGAATCTGCAATAGCATTTAGATATATTAATGATACATGTAACTCCGTATGAATTGCAGAAGGAGTCATTACTGGGCATATTGCGAATGCTGCACAGAGCACTTCTGGCTGACATCAAATATGGAAACAATACAAACTTTCATCATACGTTGACTTAGGAGTGGGGTTCATTTCACCGTGGTATTAGAAACCCAGAAGATTTGGAGAAAATATAAAGGAGCAGTTCTTGCATGCAGTACTGCAGGTTATTTTGGAGACATGACTTGAAGAGCTTTTCTTCTGCAATTCTTGCTTATCCTAGTTTGAAAGTTTCTGTTTTCTTCTATAGTACTTCTTCTGATAATTCTGTATGATTTTCTTCCTTAAACATTGGTGTGTTGTTTTATGCAAATACCTCAAGTGTCTCTACCCAGTTTTTATCATTCCCACAAATGATGTCAGATTTTGGTTCAGCTGCTTTACAAGCTTCTTCTTCTTCAGGCAGCAGCCTTTCCAATGGACTTTGTAGTCTTAATTTATCTCCAGCTTCCTGCCTTTCTGACTTACAGGCAGGTGTATTCATTTATTTATATGTTAATTCCAGAATTACCCTTAATTCCTGTAAATTTTCCTACATCAGTAATTTAGCTGATGTAAGCAAGTTGCTAGTCAACCTTTCACTCATCACTAAATATGCTGGGGAGACATTGAGTTCTTGCAGTGGAGTAGTGCATTATTCCAGAACTTGATATTACAGTCTTCATGCCCATTTTTATAACTTTTTTTTCTCATAAAGCTGTGCAGTGCTTGGATACTTCTCTTCACTTGCCCATTTGATTGCATGTAGTATATTTTATGTCTGATACTCATTCACACATATATATCTTCTTAATTCATAACTTTGGCATTGCACAAACCATTGTCAACATTATGGCATCAATTATTTCTATCTCAAGAGTATATACATTCTTAAACTAAAAAAAAAAACTAAAACAAAGTGTATGAACATAGGTGTGACATTAGGAGAATGAATGAAGATAACGCTTTATTTAAACATACTCAGGTATATAGGGGGGGGCTGAATTTAATTTTTGTGTGATTGAAGTAATATCTATAGATCCAAGAGGGGGCCCCTGGGAAACTAGGTTAGAGTATAGGGAGCTTTATTGGCAACTAGTCCTAGAGGCCAGCAGGCATCCGGGGTTAAATGATACTGTCTCATTGATGTCTGTTTTGAAACTTAGATCAGCCAAATTGTAAGGCACAGTTTTTTTAAATTTTCCTATATATGGGTATACATATGTATTATATATTTTATTCAAAAATAAAGTATTTTCACAGATGTTTTACATATTGAATATATTGCTTCACATTCTTTTAGATAAATTTATATAGCATGCTTTCAGGTTTGTCTAGTCGATGGTGCTATTATATTATGCACTTATACTAATAAATGGGAAACTTGATTACAGTACAATTCATTTAAACACATTTTTAATTTTGAAGTCACTAAGAGTAAATAGAAGATATGTATAGATTTTCATATTTTAAACTTGTCATTTGTGTATATTTGTGATCATATTGTATTTTATTAGTGGCTGTATTAATGTAATAATGTATTAATGTTTATGTATGTATGTTTATGCTACATTTACATAATTTTATTTATGCTGCACTACATTAGTTGATTGGGGGGGAGATCATGGTATTTAAACAAATTATACTGTTGAGTATGGTCATCTGATGAAGTTTTTAGATAAAAACGTAGAGGGAATTGTTTACAGCGCTAATGTGTGTTGGTGTTTCTTGTGGAATAAAAGACTTTGTGTTGGAACTCGTTGGACTTCCGGGTGCCTATTTTGCATTATTTATATATACATTCTTGCACTAATCACACATGTATTTTTCAATCTCTTTGATTATTTCGTAGTACTTGTAATATAAAGCCTGATTTTCAGATTATTTATTGCTCTGCTTGCTGTTGTAGAGTCATATATATCTGTCAAACTAGTAGATATAAACTCTGAAAGACTGCATTATTCAGTGAAAACTCTGTAATGCTTGGCTCTTTTTCACAATCTTCCTGAACTTTTCAGTGTCAGGCTTCGGTCCATCTTATAATAGACTATGACATATGTATTTCAGTCGTGCCAGTCTTAGTTTACACTGACTCTTATTTAATGTAGATTTAAATTATCTTAATATATTTAGCAGCTGTATATTTAGCACTGCAGGGTGGCCGCAGTGGTGCAGTGGTTAGCATTGTCACCTCACAGCAAGAGGTTCTCTGGTTCATTTCTTGGCTGGTGTGCCTTCTGTGTGGAGTCTGCATGTCCTCCCTGTGGTCTCATTGGTTTCCTCCAGGTGCACCAGTTTCCTTCCACATTCCAAAGACATGCAGTAGGTGGGTTGGGCACTCTAAATTACCTATAGGTGCAAATGTGTGTGTGAGTAAGTGGTATGGATGAATTACCATGGCAGGGCTAGCCAGCCAGTGGTGTAAACTTTGGCACAAGATGATTGTCACTGTTGAAGTGACACTACAACTCCATGTGCAAAAATGGGAAAAAGAGGTAGAGGATGGATGGATGGATTTAGTAGCTGTATATGCTTCCCATCATGCTATTTTTGTGTTTGATCCCAGACAAATTGATTATCTCTCCAGATCCTACAACTGCATGTGAAACATTTCTTACAAGTCCTTCTGGGGCTGATGAAGTACATGGGATTCTAAGGAATCTGTCCCTTTCTAATGGTCTATTAAAAGTAGACAGTATGAAATTTTGTTCTACAGAGCTTTCTTCATCTAGCCTTTAATGCAAGAAATTGTTTGATTCTAGTACTTGGAATATGCTAGCATTTACCATTGACAAGACCACCTTTTCACCTATACATAATGGGTAATGCTCTCTTGCATTCAGTTTATTCACAACTTGATCGGTACAGATGCAAGTCATGTATTGCTTTGCAGCATTGTTTCTTAATTACCACAAACATTCCTTTAATTCCTGTTCTGTTCTCTTTCTTGAAAATTTCTGGCATTTTCCTTTCGGCATAGCATAAGTATTTCTTTGTACATAGTTTTCTACCGACAAACTTCCTATAACTGTGACAAAATCCACACAGTCATGACAGAGATCAATGACATCGCTCGGTAAAGTATTGCAGATATCTCTGCAAATGCACAGCAGTCCGTGAATGTGCATGGAGTGCATTCATTTTACATTTGCATTGCATTTTTTGCTATTCCCCATTTTTCACATACCAGATCACTCATAATATTAAGTGAGTTACTAGCTTCTTTAACTACTATGATTTAAGATTGTCTTGGCGTTTTTATTTTTATATTTATGTCAGTACCTTTTGACCTAATTGCTTCATAGATAAGTGTATGACCCACTGGCCTTCAAGAACTGTTATAACACCATGTTAATATGTTCTATTCTCCACATACATATTAATATTATTGCAAGTAGAAGCTTATTCTGTAATCTTGAAGATGTTATATCATTTGTCATGATGAAGTTGTATAATTTATTTATCACATTTTTTATGCTGATATCTGTTTTTAGTGCTAGATAATATTATCACATTAGTCCCACATTGGTGCGTTCAAAGAAGATACTCTCAAATATAAATGGATTAGACACCAAAATGGCAACCGTACAGATGACACATCTTCGGACCTAATAATAACAGTTCCTGGAGCATTTCTTAATATGATGACCATATGATTTTATAATGGATATGTGCTGCAACTTGTGTTCATTTCTATATTTGGTTGAAGGCTACAAGGACCAGATTTGTATTCAATAATGAGTTATCTCAGATATATATATAAACTAATGCAGCAGTCTCCCTGCTGTCAGTAGACAGGCCCTTAGAAATTTGATGGGCTAAAGAATATACTTTTTAGAATATGGTAGGCACACCCCAGTCACATTTTAAATCCTTTTCTACCATTGTCTGCAGATTTTTAGTGACAGTGCATTTTTATGATTTGACCATTCATTTTGTAATCATTACATGTGGTTTACTTATTACTCTGTTAGGCACATAATTTTATTTTCTGTACTTTTAGCTATAATTTATCAACAGTTACTTTAAACATAAATTTATGCTCTGTACTTGTGTCTGTTTTAAGTACTGCATTGGTGGTGCTGCCGTAGCGCTGTCGCCTCACAGTTAGACGTTGCCCGTTCGATTCTCAGTTAGATCGTCTTCTGTGTAGCGACATGCGTGAATGGGCGTTCCTTCGTTGAAGTTGTGCGTTAGGCCCGGCAAACCAGCAAGTAAAAATCTACTGCCAATCATTAGCGGACCCCTAACGGGAAAAGCCGAAAGACACAAACAAACTTGTGTATGTTTTAAAATGATCATTCCATACTATTAATTCTCAGAATTTCTTTCCAATGGTGTAACATGTACTCTTTGTTCAGTGGCAGTGATTCACTTTAACAATTTTGTATATCATTTTTTTACTTTAATATTGATGACAAAGAACCTGTTTCATTGCTGTGTTCAAAATGTGCAGATATTATTTTGACAAGCCTTCTCTTCATTTTCACACATCTTAGCAAAGTAATCCATTCTACAATATCTTCTGTAGAACTGATTAAATATATGATACTTCTTCCTGTCAATCTTATAGCCACATCTAGTATTAGGGACTTGAATTTCAACTGTGCCACACATCCTGTGTATTTTCTCTCTTTTTGTCATCTTCAGTAATTTTACAATGCATAGTTTCTCATGTTCTCTTTTTTGTTCTTCTCTTTACCTTACACGTTTTCATTCCATCCATTAATTCTTTTAACAATATACTTGTAATTTAATTCACTTTGCATCCCTTCACAGCATTATATAGTGTCAGGTCTGCTTCACTTACCTGTCTACTCAATGTTTGATTATACCTCACTTTATTCATATTCTCTAGTGAATCATCTAACTTAAATTCACAATCTTTGTTTTCGGTCTTTCATCCAGTGATATAAGCATCACTTCTTACTTTTATAATTTTTGCACAGATGAAGATCTAATAATTAAACAAATAAATGAGTTCTTTTGTGACTTACAAAAATTACTGAATTGTCCTCGACTTGCTATCACATTTTCTGTCTCATCTTCTTGAAAGGTAAAAGTATTAAATATGTTTAATGATTCTTCTCAAATGGCATGCAGAATCATCATATAGTCCACATTTTCAACTATTTGAGTTATTCTGTTTGCAGTGACAAAACACTGAATTTCTTGATCTTGTTTCGTTTTCTGTTTAAATGCTTAGTGGTAAGACAATTCCTGGTGGTCAGACTTCGACCATTCTATTACTGCAGTTACATTTCTGAACTTCTAAATGGGTAACACCATAGCTACAAATGCTTCCTTACATCTGCAACTATATTTTCTTCATTTCTTCATTATAATGCTCAGAAAATTACATGGAGACTGCTAATGTCTTTCTAGCCTTCAAGAGGTCTTGATAAAATATGGTGAAATTTCAGTAAACTTTATAGATTCTGTTTTGCAAGTATTTAGGAAGAATCACAACTTAGTAGAATTTATTGATGACAAATTCATTGGGGGATGGGAGGGTGGCCTGATGGTTAAGGTGTTTGGCTTGCAAACACAAGGTGCAGGGTTTGAGTCTTACAAGGGATAATTGGCTAGGCTTAAAATAGCTCGCAAGGGCAGTTAGCCTAGAACTAATCTATGAACCTATGACCTGCTAGACAATAGTGATCCTATAGCTCTTTTTTTCAGTGCAGATGTGAAATGGTAATTATAGTTTCTTTAGGAAGATGTGACCAGTACAATGGGAAACGTTGACAGAGATGTGATTAAAGAAGAGTTGTAGAGAATATTCACTACATTATTTAGCAAAATTGCTAGATTCAGAAAGTCTTTTTAGCAGCTTGATATTACCCTGCGCTGAGTTCAATGATAATTGCTTAACTTTAGACATACAACTCAGAAAGAGGTTTCACACAGAGATTTATGAATAACTACTTCTCTTGTTCTGCGTTTTTATAAATGCTACTGACCCGTTTACTGCAGCAAAAAGTCCTTTACTGTGCAGCTGTCTCCAACAGCAATGGGCAAGGATTGCTCAGAAGAGCAGATTATGGTAATTTTAACAATTTTAATAAAAAAAAATCACTAAAAAAAGCCGGGTCACGAAGGCAGCTTTAACAACTAAATGGCATCTCTACTCGTGTTACACGCAACAAAGTACCCCTGGCCCGCTGTAAATAATGATGGAAAGAGTTGAATTTTAGCTAAATGTTAGCTGTAGCTCAGCATTGTCAATCAAGGCAGTGTTGTATATGTAACACGTAACCCTACATGTTTACTGTTATAAGGCATACATGCTTGCACATTACACAGTTACTCCACGTAAATAAGTACAAGCTTTTTAAATCTCTACCAAAGCCACTTGCAAAAAAAAAAAAAAAAAAGCACAATTTGGGTATTACTTTTCATTATTTGAATGCAGAAAGTGCACATTTCTGAGTAGCAGGAAAGGAAGCAACTGCATCATCAGAGCTGAAGCCTTTTTATCGTTTTGTAAGGATATGTTTGTCTTCATTTTTATTAAAGTAAGTATGTTTAGAATTGAGTTTACAATTTAGATGTGTTGGCATGCAAATCCTTTCAACTGCTGATCTGCAATTTACATTCTGATCTCTTTCAAATCTGTAGTCTGTACAATGATTTTGATCAGTACAATTCACAGATTCAGTTCCTAATTTAGGATTGTAACATATTTGCAAATTCATTTTCAGACATATTTAATATGTTATTTTCATTTTTACTTCAGCTATTTAATTAACTGCATATTAACACACAAATACACTGGGGACACACACACACACACACACACACACACACACACACACACACACACACACACACACACACACACACAAAATCATATCATCATTATCATCACCACCAACCCCCTTTTTCCCATTTTCGACATGGAGTCAGGGTATCACATCAACTATTACTATCTCTCTCAATTAGTTGGCACTCTCCTTTCTTTGCCAATATAATCATACCCTACACCACAAGTCTTGTCTTTTACAATCCATCAGTTTGCTGTGCACATTTTCTCTTGTCTTCTTCCTGATTCTCCCAAATTTGTTCTCTTTGGCTTTCACTGAAATTGGAGCTATTTTGGCTTTGCTCTGATATCATCATTTGTTTGCTTGCCCTACAATAATTATCCTTCCACTTGTCTCTGGCACTTCATCTGTATCACCTCTTGCTTCTCCAACTGTGTTGCCTTCACTGCCCCGATTTCTGTGCCATTTAGAAATTTTGGTTGCCCCACTGTTTTGTACACCTTATTTTTCAGCTTCTTTGGCATTCTTCAGTCACATACTACCCTTGACACTCTGTGACAGCTTACTGCAGACCACCTGGTTCCAGGTTTGACATCATTATTCAGATTTGCCCTTCTTTTCAACCACACCATCCAAACTTTTGAGGCTGTTAATCTGTTACATTATTTTCCATCTATGTCAATGTTCAGTTTCTTCTGGTTTCCTCTATTTATTGTCAAGACATTTGCCTTGTCTGCACTTAGTTTCATCCTGTAGGCCTTCAGTTTTGATTTCATTTTCCTATCATTTGCATGTGACAGCTTTCTTTGCCCCTCCATTCTGTTTGCTGTTGCAGTCCATCACCAGTATGAACTGCAATGGGCTCAGAGTTGACCTCTGATGCAAACCCACCACCACTGGGATCCCCTCTTTGAGTTAGATCTCAGTTCTTGCCTGAGTGTTTAGGTCCCTATAAATAGCCTGCACTAATTCTTCCACTGTTTCTGGGACTTTGAACCATCACAGGCCTGTGCAAATCAGATTTCTTGGGACTTAGTAACATGATTTCACTTGTTCTAGGAATGCACAATTGGAATCTTTGCTCATCTCTAGTTTTCTATCCACTATTTACCTTACTGCAAACATCAGGCCAGTTGTGCTAGCTGCTGGTCTAAATTTGAACTGCTATTCTCCAATTTTACTTTCTACTACTCTTTGTATTCATTTACCAATCACCCTCTCCAGCAGTTTCATGCAGTGTGACAGGAGTTTGATACAGCTATACTGCTCACAATTGTAAATGCCCCCTTTGCTCTTTTAGACTTGCACTAAAATGCTTTTATTCTCCAGTTATTTGGGAGACACATTTCTCTTCATACTGCTATGAGTACCTCCCCAAAAGTCAACCATATGCACATACACACACACACACACACACACACACACACACACACACACACACACACACACACACACACACACACACACACACATGCGCACATGTGCAAGCACCTGCCTATATCTTCCACTATGATCTAAAACATGCTAACCATAATCTATAGAATAAGTAATATCTCCCCTAGGATTTAAAAACATGCTTACTGCTAGCACTGATTCCCCAGCATGGTTTGCCCAATTCATTTGGCAGTCAGAAAATGCAATTCAGACACATGTATGGCTGCAATGAGAACATTGTCATTATCATCTCATTAGCAAATTTCAGAGCCACACACTAGCACTGTAAGAACTGATTGAGCCCATGCATTGCGTTCTCAAAAGCACACACAAACACATCCGTACAGGAAAGGACATACACACACACCCACTTCCATACAACAACAAACAGGCTCCTCCACAATTTAGCACTGTCATGAAAACACTTCATTCATCCTCTAGCATTCTCCATCACATACATGCACAGTGCACATTTCTAGGCTATGAATTCCCTACTTAATCCCCTTGTGTGAACACCCAGACAGACATGCACTCACACACACACACCCACTCACACACAAAACACACACATATTTATGCAGTATTATTCATGTCCATACAGACAGACACAAACACACACACAATTACACCCTCCCATCCCTACATCAAAAGTTACCTGCACTGTTAGTACTCCCCTAAATTTGAAGGGGTGACCACTGTATTTTTATGAAAGTTTTAGTTTCCTCCTGAAGTAACATTTTACATAGCCACGTGACTTTCTGAAACACACAGCCAAGTAAATCAGGAGCAATGGACACTTCCAGGGAGGACCACATGGCTTATCAGTATTAACCACTTTCTAAGTCTGATGCATTAGCATGCAGCTCTGTCTGCAAGACAGTCCTCCTCACTGAGGCCCCTTTGTGGGGAAAACCTTGGTGGTAGAGCAGTCGGCAATATGGAAAACTTCTGAGCTAAGACATTTCCATCTAAATAAGCCTTTCTGAACGCCAGCACTATGCATACACTTTCCCTTCCCCGCATTTTAAGCTTTGCCCCTCATGCTTTGATTTTTATTGAAAGAGTATGAAAATCATATACCAGTCTTTATTAGACAATGCTCTGAAATATAAAGTATTAAGAGTTAAGATGAAATAAAAGTTGATTGCAGAGCAGGACTGTTAATTAGTTGTGATGCATATTACAATGTGGCATGCCTCTGCTGTAAAGGAATGGTGACTATATTTCTATCATTACTGAAGTTTTATTTCTCAAAAGTAAAAATACTCCATTCAGATTTTTTTCTTTTCTGCTAGTCCATTTTCTTTCAAATTAAATTTTCAAATTTAAGTCACTGTCTTCCATAGAAAAGATACAGTCCTTAAAAAAGAAATGCACATGAGGCTATAAGAACCATATACAAATCTGAAATGTGTGAATATAAGGAAAGCAATTTCAGAGACCTGGGTTGTGGCATATTTTTTTGCATATAAATGCATCACAAAAGGAAAACTGCATATTTCTGTTGCTCACATTTTAGCACATTGCAACATGGCATGTGCTAAGAACTGTGCATATGTTTTGGGTTATGAAAGTCAGATGAAACTAAAGGTAAGCAAGCTTTTTTTGTTTATTTTAGACTTTTGCCTTTTCTCAGAGTTTTTGAAACCACTTAGTTTGTATATGGAGAGATCACGGGTGCAGAGCGCAGCACCATAACATTGAGGAGACAGGGGCTTGCCCCTGTAAAAACAAGGAATTCATAATATGTAGCAGCTTTTTGTTTTTTATTTTCTATTGAATATTTTAGTTTTATTATTTGCACCTTATCTTCTTCTTTTGGCTTTTCCCAGTTAGGGGTCGCCACAGCAGATCACCTGTCCACTCATGATTGGCAGTGGAATTTTACGGTATCGGGTTGCCAACCCAGCGCCCAACCTTCCACAGAAGGCACAAACACACACTCACACCTAGAGCCAATTTAGAGTGTCCAGTCCATCTATAGCATGTCTTTGGAATATGGGAGGAAACCAGAGCACCCAGAGGAAACCCACGCAACCACAGAGAGGACATGCAGACTCTGCACAGAAGGCACCCCAGCTGAGTATCGAACCAGACAACATCTTGCTGTGAGGCGGCAATGCTAATTGCTGCACCACCACAGCCATATTATACTTAATTCTTTGTCTTTTGGCTATGATCAGCTGTAGAGATGCATTTACTCATATGTAATCCTTATAGAAAACTTAGCAAATTTACTGACAGGCAAGAAAGAACTTTGTGTTAAATGCATTTTTTTAGCAAAGGTGTGATTGCTTCCCTCAACAAGGATATTTTGCCTTACTAAAGAATATATTCTGTCACTTTGAGCTACACCAATTTGTTTTGTTCTTATGCATGCTTCGACATAAAAGGCTTGCCTGTACTTTGTTAAATTTCTTCTTTGTCAGTATGCAGAGACTTTTATGATAGGCCTATATATCACACACCGAGTGTGTGTGTGTCTGTGTATGTTTATACATATGACTGTGCGTATATGTCTCCATTTGTGCTTAAGTCTGCTTTTTGCCATGTAATACAGATTCAAGAAGAATATTCTCAGTGTATTTAGCCAATTTATTTTTGTACTGTAGATTACTATGTGTTGTGTTTTGCTGTGATACTGATACTACCTTTTGCCCAAAGCTCGGCCTTGACTGTGGCTAAATTGTTTGCAGAGATGCGTACTTCTCCATGTCCCTATATATTTCTTCTTGGATTCCTTGTTTTCTCCTATTTCTCCTACTTTTCAAAGACTTTACATTTACTCTGACTTGTTATTGTAAATCATTCATTTAAATAACATTAACCTGTGTCTTTGTGACAGTGACATAACTGAAAATGGGGTTACCATGTAATAGTCCACCTATCAGGTTAAGAATTTATTAAATAAAATAAAATGTAATTACTATGGAATCATGCTGTTTGTGTACTTTCCAACTTTCTTGCATATATTTCCTTGTTTTTATGATATGACAATAATAGTGAGTAAAACAGATGAACATTAAACAACAGAGGAACTAAATAATTTATTGTGGGCGTCTTCCAACTTTTTGTCACATTTTCTCATGTAAGTTAGAAACCCCGTTTATATAAACCTTTAAAACAGATTATACTTCAGGACACTAAAAAAACTTATATTTCATTTTAATGCTTTCATCTTTTATATAAGATGAACATCATTGCAGCAGTACCACAAAATTAATTTATCGTTACCATCTACTATGTCAGCTGTAAATATATATTTTTAATATGCCAAGTCTGAAAGACATAGTTAAACATTTATAATTGCATTTAGATGGTCGTTTAAATGATTACATATCCATGATTTTTTTTTTATTTATTAATGATGTATAGCAAATATGCTCTCTTGCTGCTGCAGGATTTGATTAAGACAGAATGTGTTCAGCTACACCATGCCTGTTTTGCGAATGAGAACACAGTAAAACTCACACATCAAGGTTTCTAATCAGAAGCCCCCAGTGGTTAGGCACAACTCGCTGAGGTGCTTTAATATGTATAGAATTTCCTCTCTTTTATCTGCATCTATTAAGGTAATGTTTTGGAGCTATTTGCTTGGTGAAGGTGTCAGGAGGCCAATCTAATCTTCAGCACAGTCAGTTTGAAATGTCTGTGGCAAATGAATTACAGATCACTGCACTAGGGAAGTGATGAGACCCACATCTAGAAAAAAAGAAACTTTTATTATAAAATCCATTGTCCCAGTCACTAGTCTCATTTTATATCTGCTAATAGACAATTTCATAGGCTTCTTTTATAATCTTCAGAAACAGCATGCTGCCCTTATTTTCTGTGAAATTAGATATATTAACCATTGCTGCCAAGAAAATGCTTGCTGTGCTTCAGCTTTTTACAACTTCATTTTATATTAAAACTAGCTCTGATTTAAATTAGTACTTGAACTGTAAACATCCACACACACACACACACACACACACACACACACACACACACACACACACACACACACACACAAATCTGTCAATCTATATGTATATTATGTCATGAAATATCTACAACTCAAAATACTGAACCTCAAAAGACAAAAAAAACACACACACAAGAAGTACAAAACATGGAAAATTCATATCAGATCACAAAATATTTAATAATTCTATCCAGCTAAACATACACTGTATCACACAGCCCACATTCAAAATTAGGAATACGTGCTACTGTTAATTGAAGAGTTTTTAGGAACATAATGTGTAGGGTTAGGGTATGGCGCAGGGGTAAGGCTAGACATAGGAGTAATCAGGGCAGGTGGGCTTTGCATCTACATATAATATATCTCCATCTATATATATATATATATATATATATATATATATATATATATATAGCTATATATTTATATATATGCTCCATCCTTAAGATTGAATGTGTGTTTTGTCTACAACTGTTTAGTCAACCATTTATTATCGACTAAGCAGCATGTTGAAAAGTGTTTGAGTTCAAACAAGCCTCCAGTTGGAGCATATGCTCTAACCTCGTGATTGTGCAATCTCAGAGTTAGTATATATAATGAAGCCCCACACTTTGGGGGCAGGGGACTGACTACATCCAGGTAAGGGTATATGGCTGTAGTAGGAAACACTAACTATACCAACTGTTGACATACTAAACATCGAAATATTCATGTTAAAAATGCCACTGTTGACAAGCAACTATGGTTGTGTCAAGAAACAGCTTTGGCACATATAAAAATAAAAAAAAAATCAAACATATGGGAGTGTCAAGAAACAGCTTCGGCACATGTAAAATTAAAAAAAAAAATTCATACATCATTTCTTGTAGGGAGTGAAGCCCCCCTGCATCCCCCTTACCTCCTGCTAATTATATATACTAACTCAAAAAGAAAAATCATCTGGTAAAGGTATATTCCCAAACCCAGGAGATAGTTCGATCTCAGATACATGTCAATCAGCAGCTTAATTGATTATAGATGGTTTAAGGAGGGAATCCATATATATATATATATATATATATATATATATATATATATATATATATATATATATACAGAGAAAGAGAGAGATATGCTATGTGTAGATGCATACATTTATATCTATCTGTAGTATCTATCTATCCTTCTATTTGTTTGTCTGTGAGTATCCATGGTTATTTTTTTCTTCTGTCAGTTTTCAAGTGATGTAAGATAAAGCCAGCCTAATAATGCCTTATAAACAGCATCTTAACCATATTAAGTTTAGCAGCAGATTGTCTTAAAACGCAGCACTGAAACTTTGGTGTTATTCTATGTTGCAAATTTTACACATGACAAGCATTTTAACTATTGTATGTCTTGCATATACATTTAGAAGCCGCAGTGGTAGAGTTGTTGCCTCACAGCAGGAGGTTCTCCTGTTCAGTTCTCGACTGGAGTGCCTACTGTGTGGAGTCCGCATGTCCTCCCAACGGTCGAGTGGCCTCTGAAAGACATGCGTGAATGGGTGTGCCTTCGCTGGAGGTTGGGCATCAGGCTGGCAACTCGGCACCATAAAAATCTACTGCCAATCATTAGTGGACCAGAGTTCCACTGTGGTGACCCCTAACCGGGAAAAGACAAACAATGTCTTGCATATACCTTTAATTCCTCTAAACAGAGACGAGACAGTGGTGCAGCAGTTAGCATTGTCACCTCACAGCAAGAGGTTCTCCTGTTTGATTCTCAGCTGGGGTGACTTCTGTGTGGAGTCTGCATGTTCTCTCTGCCTTCGAGTGGGTTTCCTCCCACATTCTAAAGACACGTGTCTGGAGGGTTTCTCCCTGGGCCTCTGCTGAAAATGGGCTCTGTCCCAGTCAGATTTTCCTGGTAAACAAATTTTAAATAAATAAAAATACATTTTTCCAGCTGTAAAATGAAATTACAATCTCTATGTTTTCTTGTTCTTCTGTAGGACATGTGCTTTTATTATAACCTTATGTGATAAAGTAAACCTAAATAAATTGACCATAGATCACGGTACTCCAGAGTTTCAAGTTTAGGAGGCAGTACATCTTTTATGCTTCGCGAGTATGCATGCCCTGATGGTGAAATTATTTTTCAAAGCTATAGATAAATATATAATTTTCACAAAGAAGTCATTGTAGTTCAGATCACTGAAAAATTCATACCAAGAACTACTCTGTAGATTGTTTCTTGATTTCAGATCTCCTAATGTACCCAAATGTTTTGATCACCAGATATCTTCTTTTTTTTTTCTTTTTCTGTAAAACTTGATAAATAATATTTTTTTTTATGACTTGCATTCTTTAGTTCTGTGTCTTTTCTTCTTTTGTTGTAAATGTTAATCAGTGCAGGTATTCACTATCTGGCTGTATATCTCAGGTTTCAAATTTCTGATCAACTGCCAGCCCTGTACTAACTCATTTGATTTTATCAATGCCATTAGTAATTGTCAGGAGTTATAACTCGCCAGAGTACATTAGGTTTTCCAAACCAATATCTTATTCAAAAGAATTGTCATTTTGTCTGTAGCATTTAATTCTTTTAGATAATCGTTACATGTGACTAATGTATTCCAGCACTGCAGTTACCTGCATTTTTACCCATTAACCACCTGCGGCATCTTTTTCATAGGCACTTAGCATTTTGATGTGCACTTTAGACGAGCACTGACATCTGCTATCCTTTTCTGGAGTCATTCTGCTTGGCTACATCTTAAAAAGCTGATTAATATCAATTGAGTTTATGCTGCCAGTTGGGTGCACATTTATGTTGCATGTTGGGTGCACATTTATGTTGCATGTAACAGCTTCCCAGAATTCAGTGCTTCCTGCTGTGCTTGTACCAGCTTAAGAAGTCAAGGTACTACAGCAAAGGAGTTATTGTTTCACTATAACTTCAAGTCTCTTTGTTCAAACAAAGCACATAATTGAAATTATTGATCACATGCTAATTCTATATTGTGAAGGTCATTGATTGCTTGAGTGTATGTAATTTGCAAAGGTAGCACAGCATACTGTTACCATGATACAGATACAACATGGTGACACATGGATCGTTATAAGTGACATCCTATAGGTTACTCCATAGTTGCTATTCTGTGATTATGTTTCTCTGTGTTGCATTTATTGTGCACTTTAAATGTTGTAAAACAAAATACACCCCAAAGATATCTGAATAAAATCTCTGCAGTTCTTCATTGTATGCATGGTGAAACCTCAAGGAAGTAGACAGGGTCACAGGGAAGAAGATCAGCCTTAATGCTCCAGGGTCCAGGCAGATGTTTGTTCACACACATTTTCTAAGCAGCAGTGACGTCTCTTCAGTGAGAAATCACCATCTGCACAGGGCTACAAATGAAGTCTGGATTTAAATAACATAACATATGGCATTAACAGTTCATGTTGTGCCACTGAACATACAGTCATTGGTTTCATGTTCCATGTGAAATTGTTTGATTCCAGGACTGGAGTTTTTGCAAAACTTGAAGTGCAGTTTACTTTACCTGGTTTCTATTTCTTTCAATTCTTGTGACAGCTTTAAATTAACTTTTGCAAGACTTATTATTTATTTTCGAAGTACTTGTTTCTCATAATGTGCCACCTGCAAATGTGACTGTGGGACACATTTTCTACCCATTTTTGTTATTATGTTAAGTTTCATGAGAAGAAACACAGGAAACTCCAGGGAATGGAATTAAGCAGATTGTGTGAGGCTATAGTAACTGCATCAGTCCCACTGTGGCCTACAGATAAAAGGTTCACTGAACCTGAGTTAGTCATCCCTAAGTCCAGGACCTTTTTTCATTCCCATCCTTATTTTTATCAACCCATTGGAGTGAGGCAGTGGGTTGACAGCATCAGGATGCAGTCAAGTGTATGAAAAATTAGCTTTGACTCCACCTATTGTGGTGGTTTTCATACATCCACCATTGGTGCTTTAATACCTTCTGAAACTCCTCCCTCTTTCTTGGCCTGAGAACCTTCAGCCCAATGCTTAAGTCTGCTTTCAACTAGTTAAATCATTTTTTTTCCAGAAAGATCCATGTTATTTAGTCTTATTGCACTTCCCATGCCTCTCCCTGTTACTGCAACTACTGCATTGTTGACTCTTACGTCCATCTTATCAGTGCTTAATCCCAAGGTGTCCAACATTCCCACTGCTATTATCTCAGCTAACATACAATAAGTGTTGGAATACCTTAAAGGATAGCAGGTCACTGACCATACCTTAGCTTTTGACCCTTTAAGACTATAGGGGCACCCTGTTGGAAAGAGGAAGAAAAAAACATGACCCTATGGCATAGCCCTCCTTGGATTCAGGCCAGAAGGAGACAACGTTTGCTCAGAAAAAAAATCAGTTTCCTGTGGGTTCAGTAGCAGTGATGAGGATTCTTTGTTCCTTGGGGTCACTTCCTGAAGACATTTCATTTGTAGAGACCCAAACAGGACAACTCCAAATGGGTGGGGAAAGAGGTACTTTAAGCCAATAAAGTATAAGGCAATCAAGTCTTCAGCTACCCTGTTCCAAATAAACAAGAATTTGAACTTGTTTCTGTGGTAGCATTTTTGCAGCTGGACTCTGAGCTACGTGCACAGAAAATGCTTAACTTATACTTGGATCAAAATCAGTTCCTCATGGGTTCTTTAGCATAATGAAGATTCTTTTTTTTTTTTTTCAATAGTGTCACTTCCTGAAGACATCTCATTTACAGAGACCCTAAACAGGAGCACTTCAAATGGGAGGTGGAAGAGGTACTTTGAATAATTCAGGTATAAGACAAGCAAACCATTAAGTACCCAGTTGCCAATAATCAAGCATTTGAACTTGTTTCTGTGGGAGCATTTTTGCAGTTGGACTCTGAGCCATATACACCAAAAATGCTTAACTGATTCTATAGAATCCAATACCAACACAATATTGTTTTACAAATTACAAATTACACTTCTATATCTTGCACTGCTTTCTGTGGATGCTGCAAGGTACTGTGAATTGTCTCTGTCCCTTAACACTAAGTAACAACAGCAACAATAAGATCTTGGACAGTTCTGCTTAGAAAGTATAAACCTTTGCTAATTAACCACTAGGAACATAAATCACAACCCCCTCATGGCCCCATATCAGGGCAGTATTATTAAATAAATTGAGCACACAGGTGAAGAGGTACAGGGTGAGACCTTAAGGAGCAGGAAATCAAAATGATCCTTACTAATTGCCAGCAAAGTAGAAAATATATCATATTTATCCCCATGATGTAGTTGAGACCTTTGTTAGAACTATTACATGTTTTTTTTTTTTTAGTCAGTATTTTTTTCATAAATAATGTCATTGTATAATAGGAATAACTGACTCTATGGTTGTAGTATACTGAAATTTACTCACGGTTGTCTTTATTTAATCACTTGTGCATCGCCCTCGTGATTAAACCATGCCAACCATGGGTAAATCTTCAATATACCACACCACATCATCAGCTATTGCTTAAATATTCATGACTTCCTCCTCTTACCTACTAAACCTTTTATTTCAAACTGACTCTTTATGTCTTACTGAAGTGAGTTTATTGCACACCTTCCAAGAGAAAAATAGGCACTTCTAGTATTTTATTAATTTACAAATCAACTTGATTATAGCTGCATATCACATTACTTTAGCTACCAAATTGTGATATACTCTAGTGCTTAATGATGTTATTACATTTATAATAATTTCCTGCTTTGCTGATGTTTTGTAATATACAAAAATGTTACTGCTTAGAACGTATTACATCTTTTTATTTGTGTAACATTTCCAGTTTATTCATTTGTAATGAATTCCAGGTTTTTGTACATATTTCTTTGCAGCATGCTTAAACTTTATTATATTTTATTATACATTGAATATTTCTTGGAGCTTTTCTCCCTGAGCCTCCACTGAGAATACATATTGTATCCAGTCAGATTTTCCCAATAAGCAAATGCAAATAATATTAATAATGATATCTTCTTACCATTTGCTTAATCCCAGAGGTTTTATAAAGATGAAGAAGGACAAGGCTCTACACATTATCAAAGTACCTTTCTAAGGCCAGTGTGACCCAGGAGGAACCATGGGCTTGTTTTCTGCTGAGGGAGAGAGAGAGAGAGATTGAGAGAGAGAGAGAGAGAGAGATGGAGGGAAACCATCATTCCTTCCAGTCTCCAGGCTCTCAAGTAAAAGACTTGAAAAATTTCAGACTGATTAACTAGAGGCAGCTGCTCTCAGAGTATTTGTTGAGTTCTATGAGGAAAATCAGCAAATTAAGCACTAGAAATTCTTACTTGGGAAAATGGAAAAGATGCTTTGCTTCTTGTGACTTTCAGAAGACTTTATGTTCCAGCAACTAGTGGTTCATCAGTACCTGTCGCAAGTCCTAGCCAAGGGGCTGACAAATCTTTCTAATAAAGATAAGCAATCAGCAGTGTTAGCCTTCCTACTTCTAGCTCTCACCATCTCAGGCAGTGCCATGAAGCAGTCATTCCTTATTGTGACATCATACTGTTTAGTCCTCACCAGGAACCTATGCTTCCTATATGGCATTTGCACTTTCTTACAGAGAAGTTAATTCTACCACCCTTTAATTATTCAGTTAATCAACCTTGAAATCTTTTCACCAGAACTATTGTCCTAGTGGTTATCAGCTCATTTAGGAGAATCTCAGAGTTTCAGGCATTACTATGTAGACAGTCATACTTATTTGTTTACAAGGATAAGGTCTATCACAAGGCAAACCCTTTCTTCCTGACTAAGGTGGACTCTGAACTGACTCAGACCAAGCCTATTCATTTCCTTCTATCCCAATCAAACTCTCAGGACAAATTAGAGGCCAATAGTATGAATGAACACAGATAACTGAGATACTATGCCAAGAAAACCTAAGATTTTAGACAAACAGATCAGCCATTTAGTTCCTTCACAGCAGGAAAGCAAGGAAAGGCAGTACTCAAACAGACCATCTTCAAATGGCTAGCTAACTGTATTTGTTCTGCTATGATCAGTATTAGAATACCATCAAAAAATACTGACAACCAAACAAAACGAAAAAATGAACTGCAGACCTGCCGGCAAAAAAAACAAGTAAACCAGAAGCCAAAAATTTAGCGCTTTCATCCACTGTTTAATACGTGAACTTCCTCAGAAACATTTTCAAATGATTTCCAGTTCCTTAAATAACTTACTAAACAGGAAATGACATCATGACCATCAAACTGAAAAAATAACAAATGTGATTTTCTACAAAAATGAAGTATTATCATAATGATAACAAATAAAAAAAAAATATATATATATATATATACAAATGAATGTATATACACATACATATGTATAAATGCAAAAATACAGTCATAAAAATGCAATGTAAATTCATGCTGTGTGAATAGCATAATAATCAACTTGAGCATATGGCTTGCACCTGTCACCCCTGGGCTTCCGGATATTGGCAAAGGCTCTTGCCACCCCCATAGTGCCTTTTTTAGGCAAGGCTCAAATGACAAACCTACCTCCCTAGAAAACACAAGTGGAAAAAAACTAAGGGTAATGCTGCTCAATGCCAGAAGTCTAAACCTTAAGATGCATGCTCTCAAAGCCCTCCTCAGTATGGAGAACATCGATGTCTGTGCAGTGACTGAAACCTGGTTCAAGGCTCCTGAGAGCACCCCAGCACTATCAGGTTTTACCTCATATCATGCTTTCCAGCCCCAAAACTTGGACCGAACCACAAAAGGAGGGGGAGTATCCATATTCATCAAAGATACCCACACCTCCAGGTTAGTGGCAATGCACGAAGCATCGGAGACCATCCAGGTGCAACTAACCATAGGCAAAACTGCCTTACAGTTTGTAGCATGCTACAGACCACCCTCTCAAACTCAGGAACCCCACACAGCCTTCCTGAAGACACTGGAGAGTATGAATGTCTCTCCAAATACCATCATATTGGGAGACTTCAACTACCCAAACATAGACTGGGAACATTACTGAAGCCCCAACACCCTAGCCCAAAGGTTCCTAGAATTCATAAACTCAAATGCGATGGAACAACTAGTCACCATTCCCACAAGAGGAGACAATATACTTGACCTGATCATCACAAACATGGGGACAAAATGCTCCACACACGGAAGTATATCCCTCATTGGTAAGATCAGACCTTAAATTAATCTCACTGGAAATCCACATCCCCCCCCACCCCCTGCACAAAAGACCACAGTGAAGAACTTCTCAAAAGCCAACTTCACACTTCTTAAGACTGAAGTGGTATCCTTCAAGGCCCCTGAGCCAGAGGAAACCACAACCCACACTGCTGAATCCTTTACAAATGCCTTCTACGGGCACCTTCAAGAATGCATGGATCATGCAATCCCAAATAAAACCAAGACCCATTCCCCCAAAGGCAGGCGCCCAGTCTGGTGGACCCCAACCATAAACAAACTTTACAACAGGAGGAGGAAGCTACTACATGACAGAGCAAAATCCCTAAAAGGGAAGGCAACTCTGATCAGTACTAGCAAAAAACTACGATCACTCATAAAATCATCCAAGGCCAACTTTGAGAGAAAAATCACAAAAGATACAAAAGACAATCACAAGGCCTTCTTTAGCTATGTTAGAAACCTGGGTGGAAACTCCCAGATATGCTCAGAGTTAGTCCAAAATGACACAAAATACACTTGAACCCACTGACAATGCCAACATTCTGGCAGACAGGTTCAGTGCAAATTCTCCTCCCCTAAAAGGAGAAATAACTATCCCAGCAGAGTGTAGCCTCCCTAACATCTCAGATGCCCAGGTGAGAGCCACCCTCTCTAAAGCTAAAAACACAGCATCAATGGGACCTGACAGTGTCCCGGGCTGTGTGCTACATGAACTCCAAGAGGAACTAAACCCACACATAAGGCTGCTGTTTAATCTTAGCCTTACTACAGGATCACGTGCCAAAGAGTGGCGTGTGACAACAGTGGTCCCACTTCACAAAGGCGGTGCTTCTACGGACCCTGGAAATTACCGCCCCATAAGCTTGATGAGCCTGGTCTGCAAAGCTATGGAGAGGATCATTATGGAACTCATAAACAAAGACATTGGGGACCTACAGACATTGGATCCTACCCAATTTGGCTTTGTCAAGGGCAGATCCTGCCTTTTGAACTTGGTCGACTTTTTTGAAACAGTCACTAAGGCCATTGATGAGGGTAAGGCAGTTCACACAGCCTACCTTGACCTTGCAAAAGCCTTTGACACAATACCTCACTCGGGCATCATAGACAAACTCACCAGTTTAAATGTAAACCCATATGTCACAAGATGGGTTGCAAACTGGCTCAAGGACAGAACCCACAGGGTCAGAGCTGCTGGAGCTATGTCAGACTCTAAGCCGGTCACAAGCGGTGTCCCACAGGGCTCAGTCCTGGGACCCCTCTTGTTCGGCATTTATTTTTCCGAGGTACAGGCAAACATAGGAGGATTGTGGCTGACAAAGTTCACAGATGACTGCAAACTGGGCACCATAATTGATACCCCAGCGGACACAAACATCCTTCAGAGAGGCCTCATAGAAACGGATAATTGGTGCCAGAACCATGGCCTAAAGCTGAATACCAAAAAATGTATAGTCATACCCTTTGGGAAAAACAAGGTACCCACAAATTACCACATAGGTGGTAATCCATTAAATACGGAAGAGGTAATCAGGGACCTAGGGACCCAGGTTGACAGTAACCTCTCATTTGACACTCACATTGCCAAAGTGGTTAGGAAGACCTTCTATATTGCCCACCTTATCATGAAGGGTTTCACATCTAGATCAAGAGAGGTCATTGTGCCCCTGTACTCTTCTCTTATCAGGCCAATGATTGAGTACAATGCCCCATTTGGGATGTATCTTACCCGACACCTGCAGCAGTTGGAAAGACCCCAAAAGTTCCTCACCAAGAGGATAAAGGGTCATAAACATATGTCATATGCTGCCCGACTGAAAAAACTCCAGCTCTATTCAGTCGCATACCGCCTACTCAGAGGTGATCTGTGCCTGACATACAAGGCCATGTCCAATCTGGAATTAATGGACATGCTCCACCTCAGAAAATCCAAATCCATCAGAGCCACGAGAGCAAGAGACTTAAACCTCAACACAGAAATAAATAAGATGTGCTGGAGGGACAGATTCATAACCCAGAGGCTCCCTACACTCTGGAACAGAATCCCAATCCATGTTAGGCAGAGCCCCTCACTAACTCTATTCAAGAGAAATCTTGACGAGTGGATGGGAGATCGTAGGTTTACCCCGGGGGTCATCTCTGTGTCACTACTAGACAGAGGCACAGTAAACTAAACCCTAAATGGGCATAGTATTCTCATCCTAAGGGGTTGTGAAAGCCACACACACTCTGGCTAGGCTTATAAATGCCCTAGGGCAGATAGCCTAGTACGAACCTATGAACCTATATGAAATGCGTATCCAAAGACCTCTCCCACGTAGACACAACAATCACATGCATACACACACCCGCACACACACACACACACACACACACACACACACACACACACACACACACACACACACATATGCACATATAGACATGTACCCCCCCACCCACACACACACACGCACACACACACACACACACACACACACACACACACACACACACACACACACACACACACACACACACAAACATAGAACCAAACAGTCACTATGAAAATATAAAATACACATGTGAAAAAATATATATATAAATATCGTAGAAAATATATGACAATATAAAAATAATGATGATATATACACACAAGTACACACACCAAAATGTGTATAATATAATATATATAAAATGTAATGTAGGTATAAAACAAAAAAATGTGTATATATATATGAATAATGTAAATCAGATCATGTCTCTGAAGAGAATCAGAGTGATATGAACATGTGGGTGTACACACATGTACACCTCACACAAAACACACGTGGATCACATGCATATGGTCTCAAACACCTATCTATATTTCAAAAAACATTTTAAATTAATATAATCATTGAGGCCAGGCAACCTATCAGCCCCCAACAAAAGTTGCCACAATGTCTCCTTGCATTCTAAGACATTGTTTAAATCTCCTCCAAATTCACTAGTGTTGATTTTTTCCAAAACTGAAAACTGAAATTTCATAAAATCTCTACATGTTAAAGAATGTTTGGCCAAAGAATTAAACTGATCTTTGTTTTTTATAGCCAAATTGTGCTCATAGATTCTTCTTTTTAGAAGCCTTTTAGTTTTTCCTATGTAATAATGTTCACATGAAACACAATTGGCGATGTAAACAACATAATCAGAATTACAATTGTAATAACTCTTAGACCAAATGGTGCAATTAAGAGATTTTATGAATACACTAGTACTGTTACTAATAAATCTACACTGCCTACAGTTATTGCATGCATAAGTACCCCTCTTAATACTGGCTGCTCTTGTCATGTTCTGATACCTATAATGATCTATCTCCAGCATAGATTTTAAATTTTTAACTCTTTTGTAAGTGAAAATGGGTTTCATCCCTAAAGTACCAACCAAATCTTTATTTCCTAATATCATTTTCCAATTGTTAACAATGATGTCCCTGATGAACCACATTTCGTCAACAATCGGTAAAGGGAACGCTAGGTGGTAACTACTGGTATTCTCTAAAACTTTGGAACCAGAACTTAAACCTATCTGACTAGAAAGAAGAATCGGTTTAGCAACCCACTTGCTTAAAGAAATGACCTCTTTCTCTATTTTTTGAATCCAGTCTAATGCGTAACCTCTATACAAGAATAGTGACCTTAAAAATCCTACTTCACTTTGAAATACATCATCATCAGTGGTGAGCCTACTCAAACAAATTATTTGGCCCTTCACTACTCCTTTTTTCAAATGTGTAGGATGTAAACTGTCCTTGTGTAAATACTGGTTATAAAAACCTCTTTCCTATATATTTGACTTTTCAATGTGCTATTAACTGTATCTATACTAAGGAGAACATCAAGAAAGGGAATGTTATCCCCAAAACCACTCAATCTGAAGACCAAGAAGTCATTACTGTGATTCAAATCTGTCACCAAGTCAGAAAATTCTTCAAAAGTGCCATTCCACAAAAAAAGTAAATCATCTATAAATCTAAAATATGCAAGTGCCCTATTGAAAAGATGATGTTTAACCAAAAATTTAAGCTCCCAATTTGCCATAACCAAATTGGCAAAAGCTGGTGCCACCCTTGCTCCCATTGCTACTCCTGAATTCTGTTGATAAATATATTTACCAAATCGGAAGAAATTATTCTCTAGGACTAACTCCATTAGATCACAAATGGTGCTAACCTTGTGTTTCTCAACATCAGAATATGAAGTCAGGTATTCCCTCAAATATTCTAATCCTTCTGTTTGCTTGATAGCAGTATATAAGGACTTGACGTCAAGAGTAGCAAAACTGACAGAACTAGATGAAACATCTATATTCCTTAGTTCTTCCAATAAATGCCAGGAATCTCTGATGTAAAATCTAGTTCTCTGTACAATAGGATTCAGAATATAGTCAAGCCAAATAGATATATTTTCAGTTTTAGAATGCTTTGCGGAAATAATAGGTCTAAAAGGTGGGTTGTGCTGGTCAACATGTAATTTTGGAATGCCAAATAATGTAGCCAATTTTGGGTGTTCGACCAACAAATATTCATAACTCTGATGATCTAATTCTCCTTGGCTAAACATGTCAAACAACAGTGTATCAACTCGTTGAAAACTTTTTTTAACAACATTGACACTAGTCACTTTGTATGTCTCACTGTCATAACATGTCTATCATAGATTCATTATATTGAATGGTATCCATGACCACAATTTTACCCCTTTATTAGGCCTTCATTGTTCTAATATCAGAATTTTTGCATAAATCTTGCAAAGCTCCTTTTTCAGAGGAACTTAGATTGTCATCACTTACATAACCTGTCATCCTGCGAAACTCATTTTCACGTTGATTTTGAAACATTTGCAAAGTAGTATGCAATGGGGGGTTAAAAGTACTAGCTTTTTCATTGATCATGGGCCGGAGTTTGAACAGTGACCAACACATCATGCATTATATACTGTAGGTTCAATTTTCTTAAATATAATCTAAAATCTATTAACAATCTACCAATATTCACTCTATTATTAGGTATAAATGAAAAAACTTTTTTCAAAACATTAACAGTTTCAGTGGATAAAGCAACTCCAGATAAATTAATAACATTGATGCTAAAATCTTCAGCTTGTCTTGTAATATTCACTTGTATTTCCTCTGGTTGGGGTATCTCCCTCTCCCTTTCCCCTTCCATTTGTTGTGGGACGTATTGTTCCACTTCTGAGTCTGTTTGTTGACTGGCACTGCCAGCGGAAAAGGGCCTTGGTTAGGTCCCTGCTTTCCATTGACAAGTATTTCAGCATAATTTCCATTAGAAGAATTGCTAGAATGTTGGTTGTTAAAGTCAGAAATGGCGCCGACTTCTTCATTAGATACACTATTGTATCCAATATTCCTGTCAGAACCTCTAGAACCAACATCATTTGTTGTTGAAAATGCTATAGTATTTGTGGCTTCCTTAGCCCCACTGTTTAAAGCAGGACTTCCACTGTCACTGCTGTTGTAGATCTTAACAGAAGGGTCTTCTACCCTATCTTGTACTAAATATGCATGTTTGGCCTGATAAGCCAAAATGTCTCTTTTTAGTTTATGTTGTTTCCTAGTCACAATGGAAGCCTGGTGCCTGTCAGCCTTCGCTTCTACACCGTTGTATAAAAGAATATAATCTTTAAAACATCCAAATCATTTGATTTTCTCATCTAATGATTTAATATTTTCCCTAATAGTCTCAAGTTCTTTCAAGTAGTGTTCAACCAAAAAACCCATCATGGTGATGCCAGTATTGTTATAAAGCTCAATAAGTTTGGTACTCAGTTCATCACCAAAAGTTACACAATTAGGGAACTTGGCTGTCCTTAAGCCCTGAGGCACAATTTTCCTATTTATACATTCACTCAAATAGGATACCTCTAGCTCTAACGTGACAAACCTGAAAACCATTTTTCTAGGTCATATATGATCTTTTTACAGTTAATAGTGTCAGTATAAGCACTATCATTTATCGACTTACTTGCTGCTGAATCAGATGCTTGAACTTGAACATCAGCAAACGGATTATTGAAAGATTTGCAAATGTAATCCCACACATTGCTTTCGTTTATTCCCTTGTTTGTGGTGTTCAACACCGTCTTATGCATGCAATAACTGTAGGCAGTGTAGATTTATTAGTAACAGTACTAGTGTATTCATAAAATCTCTTAATTACACCATTTGGTCTAAGAGTTATTACAATTGTAATTCCGATTATGTTGTTTACATCGCCAATTGTGTTTCATGTGAACATTATTACATAGGAAAAACTAAAAGGCTTCTAAAAAGAAGAATCTATGAGCAAAATTTGGCTATAAAAAACAAAGATCAGTTTAATTCTTTGGCCAAACATTCTTTAACATGTGCCCTATTGTAGCAGGGCAAGGTTGGTTCACAGAACCCTTCTCTATACTAGTGGAGTTTTTTCTGAGACCATTAGTGGATAAGAATAAGTATGTGTTAAGAGATAGTAAACAGTTTCTGATTGAACTTTTATGAGTACACAAAACAGCTGGATGATTTTGATGAATATATCCTAGTAACATTGGATGTAGTTAGCCTATTTACGGTCATCCCTAACATTGAAGGGATAATTAGGTGTCAGAATTACCTAAAGAAGAATAGTGGATTTGAAGAGAGTTTTATAGATGTATTGTCCCTTTTCATGGAGATCGTGCTTGAAAATAATGTCTTTCTATTTGAAGAAGACTTATATATACAGAAAGACGGCGTAGCTATGAGCACCTCGTGTGCCAATAGCTACGCCAATATAGTGATGGCTGATTGGGAGCAGGAGATCCTGTTCCAAATGGATTTGTTTAAAAATAATGTGGGTATTATAGGCATTTCGTGGATGATCTCTTCCTTGTTTGGAAGGGAGATGAAACGTCCTTGTTATTATTTGTGGAAAACGTTAACATCACAAGCTATCTTAGATTTACTCTGAGTTATTCTCGAACAGAACTTCCTTTTTTGGACGTGAAGATTACTAGGATGACGAATGGACTTTTGAATACTTCGGTATATAGGAAACCTTGTTTTAGAAACAACCTCCTACATAGACGGTCTATGCATCCATGATATGTGTTTAATAATATCATGAAAGGGCAGTCGATGAGAGCATCTAGACTGAATCCATGCCCTCAGGGCTATTCGTTAGAGATGTTAGCCCTAAGAAATAGGCTATTAGAAAGGGGGTATAACCTTACTGATATAGCTAAACATATGAAGATAGTGGATGCACACAGAGATGGATTAGCGAAACCTTATTTCTCTGAATGGGATGAGAATGAAAGGCTAAATCAGAGAGTAACACAAGAGGTACTTAGGATGCCATTGTACTTTACAAGGGATGTAGATATGATAACTGGGATTATTAAGCAACATTGGCAAGTGTTGAGCCTTGACGATGATTTATATAAAATGACAGGAAAGGATCCCAAGTTCACGTTTAAAAATAAGCAGAACCTGAAAAGGAAACTTTGTAATAGACCCTTGACTAAATTTGTAGTTAACAGTGATGGAAGTAATACTGTTGCATGTAGTAAATGTAATCAATGCCAATATATAGATAATAGGAAAAGCTTTTGCCATCCGGTCACACAGGTTGACTATATTTTTAGTACTGGTACAACTTGTGTGAGTACTAATGTGGTTTATTTGGCCCGATGCATTTCCTGTGCAGCGTTCTACGTAGGAAAAACGTGTAGACAGCTCAGGGAACGTATCCGGGAGCATATCTATGCAATTAGGACAGGGGCTGAATGTAATGCCCTAGCAAAGCATATTAGACAGATGGGAGCAGAACATGGTTATAATTTTTGTGTAATACAACAAGTGAAACCCAGCATAAGAGGAGGGGATATAGACACTTATTTATTAGAATGTGAACTCAAATGGATTATCAGGCTTAGAGCTGATAAATTCCCTGGGATTAATGATAGAGTGCAGGTGAAACCTGTACTTAAGAAAAAGAGAATTTATAGACCTTAGGATATTTGGCATAAATGTGTTTTAAGTACCTCAATGAAGTTTTATACAGGAATGTTGTATTTAGTTTGTTTTTAAAAAATTGTTTTAAAGTTTTATGGTTAATGATTGGTAATGATGTCATATTGCATAATGTGTGCAGGAACCTATGGGATTTGATTTAATTATATTTAAATGATTCCAACAGACCAAGCACTTTGTAGTTTGATAAAGCCGAGAAGGTGAAAGCGCTTACTGTGCTAGCATTGAATAAAAGTTTTCGATATTACAACTGAAGTGTCCTTCAATTTGATTTATCATCGTGGTGTGGATTTTGGACATTCGTGGTATATTGACTGTAATCGGGAATTTACAGCCTTTGTCTTTACCTGCATGTGGTTATTTATTATTTCAATTTTAACTTTTGGAGCTGCAGGAAAGTCAATCCTTTCGGTGGTGTGCTTGAGCTATTTTCTTTATAAATTATATTATACACATTTTGGTGTGTGTACTTGTGTGTATATATCATCATTATTTTTATATTGTCATATATTTTCTACGATATTTATATATATATTTTTTCACATGTGTATTTTATATTTTCATAGTGACTGTTTGGTTCTATGTTTGTGTGTGTGTGTGTGTGTGTGTGTGTGTGTGTGTGTGTGTGTGTGTGTGTGTGTGTGTGTGTGATGTGTGCGTGTGTGTGTGTGTGTGTGTGTGTGTGTGTGGGGGGGTACATGTCTATATGTGCATATGTGTGTGTGTGTGTGTGTGTGTGTGTGTGTGTGTGTGCGGGTGTGTGTATGCATGTGATTGTTGTGTCTACGTGGGAGAGGTCTTTGGATACGCATTTCATATGCTCAAGTTGATTATTATGCTATTCACACAGCATGAATTTACATTGCATTTTTATGACTGTATTTTTGCATTTATACATATGTATGTGTATATATGTGTATATACATTCATTTGTATATATATATATATATATATATATATATATATATATATATTTTATTATTTGTTATCATTATGATAATACTTCATTTTTGTAGAAAATCACATTTGTTATTTTTTCAGTTTGATGTTCATGATGTCATTTCCTGTTTAGTAAGTTATTTAAGGAACTGGAAATCATTTGAAAATGTTTCTGAGGAAGTTCACATATTAAACAGTGGATGAAAGCACTAAATTTTTGGCTTCTGGCTTACTTGTTTTTTTTTGCCAGCAGGTCTGCAGTTCATTTTTTCGTTTTATTAGAATACCATGCATGTCAGGTTTAGGGCACACATTATTAAGGCTGTTTCTACCATATAACCTACAAAGGATCTGTGAAGAAGTCAACGGGGTCTTTCATTTGAACTTTCACAAAGCAGTACATCAGTCTAGTAACAGAGCAGGCTTTATCTCAGCCTTGATCAAGGGAATGTTTTAGTCTGCTCCTTCAAGCTAGGATTTCACCTCCTGCATTCATCTTTGTTTTCACTTGTGTTATGGAGTAAGGCCAAATTAGTTACTCCTAAAAATGATAAGATGTCTGAATATTATATCTACTACTGTAGTATGATGCCATGACACACACACGCCCCAGGTCTTGCACATTTATGTCCTGTCTTTGTATCTGAGAAAGCTCGATCTGTTTTCCACAACATATGACAAAACTTGAGAAATAAGGGGTGCAAAGGGGAGCAGGACATTATTGTAGTTAGGTACATATAGGTTCATAGGTGTGCATTAGGCTAATGTCCCTGGAGCCTTTACAAGCCTAGCCCATAGGATTACCCTGGCATCATGCCACCCAACCTTAGTTCCCAGTGCTTCTGTCGAGTAGAGCTCCTGGAGTGATTCCCTAGTGTGAATTTTCTATTTCCCATCCAATCATCAAGATTTCTCTTGAAGAGGGCCAATGAGGTGCTCTGTTTGACATGTATGGAAAGTCTATTCCATAACATGGGCCATAGGTCTCAACCTCTTTAGAGGCCAATGTGGAACACAGACCTTAACAATGTGTGACAAATGGTCAGAATGTGAAACACCCTATTTTTGCACAGCGCAAAATGTGCCATCGCCATGGATCATGGTAGATACTTGCATTTCACATTCACCACTTTAGATGTGTTCTTCCCCTGTCCTACTGCCAGGTCGGGCCTGGCAAAGGTGCCTAAAAAGGTACTTAAAACCAGGGCCCTCTACTTTGACAAGAATGTGCCATTTAAGACATCATGTCTTGGAACAGTTAAGACCAAAAGAAAGCAAGATCTCACATCTTTAACCATGAAAAATAAAAACACCCTAAGCAGAAGCACACATACATATCCTGACATTTGTAAACCCTCACATTCACGTGTTGTGCACTTTGGAACAGATTTTTTTGCCATTAGTGTGCTGCTTGGATTTTAAGGTAGGGTCCCTACCTTAAAATCCAAATAGCACACTAATGGCAAAAAATCTGATCCAAAGTACACAAAGGCTGTAGTGATACTGACATGGATGTGCTTAGTTTCCAGTTGTGGAAACACTACTGGAAAAATGCCACTGAGTAAAGAAAGCAGAGTAGAGTGAAGGACAAAACCAGAGGCACTGACAAGAGAATTCAAAATAAAAAGTTTTCTGAATTAGACGTTAGAATTAAAAATTAGAACTTAATTAGAAAAATTTCCCATTTTCTAACATGTCAACCAGCAACGCAGTACAGTCACTTTAGTATTTTCCTTGAGCAATTCAGCATCTTGCCATTATGAAAAGACACTAAAGTTACACTCTAGTTCTACTAGAAAACAAAACTGGATACTTTAAAGCATCCCATTACTGTAAAGATACCTCTCAAGCTTTTAGTGCAAGAATTCTGGACGAAGCCCAACATAATGTAAGCAGTACAACAAAAAGACACTAAATATTGCTTTTATAAACTGAGAAAGTTGCTAGAAATTGCTCTGTGTTGGCAATTACTGTCAGACATACTAAGGATAAACAGCACAAAAATACAGACGCTTTAAATATTGCTCTTATAAACTTAGAAGTATTGATAGAATAGGATGTGTGTTGGCAATTACTTTCAGAGACATACTAGGGGGACAAACAACACAAAAACAGAGACATTAAATATTGGTGTTATAATATTTAGCCTTGAAAAAAATAAAGTGGTAATCTCAGCTGAAAACAAATGTGCATCTCTAGAATCACGTGTTACTTGAAAACTGTAAATGGAAAACTATTCAACACAAAATAATCTTTGCAAAGGTTGCATTCATTTTATTCCTGGTCTTAAAGTATATTTTATAAGTTCGCAGCTTATGATCTCAGTAACCATTCAAGCAACACATAGTGCCAGCATCATTTTCTTCATACACGTGTGAGCTTTCATATGAGGCTAGTAGTTATATCAATGTCACTTGGTTTTAGAAATATTTACAGAAATATGACCAGTATTAGAATACATATAAATAGTATACAGATAATATTAAATATTTTTAGCAGCACTAAACAGAGGTCAATTATCACATCAGCTTTAAAGCAAAATCTCTGCATAACCTGTAGTCAGCATGGTTTTTGATGTCCAGTGGCATCAGTAAGCTTTAACTACAGATACTTAGGCTGTCATGATTATATACATAACACAATCAGTTAATTTTTCAATATATTCACTTTTCTTTTTGCTCACTCTTGCTCTGGACCCTTAATGGAAATAGTGACAAAAAACTTTTAGTTTAATGCCTCAAATTATATCATGCATGTTGTATGCAGGCAATCTTCATTAAAAGAACAATTTATTTAAATATCTGCAAAACAATACAGCTGAAATAAAAGAGCTGTGATTGAATCCTTTCTGAATGCCCTGGTCACAGCTACATTTATAAAAAAAAATGTACTTCTACCAACTTGTCCCAAGCAGCTCAATACATTCCACAGACTCTACATGGTACACGAAAATCAGCCCCGGTTGTCCAGCAGGCAGGCAGGCAGCAAAACAAAACCTCAGCCTTCTACTAATGATCTTGATCCTCCTGGAATCACCAACGCAATGCTCATGTCCCTGAAGTCCCTTAAGCTGCTGATTCCTCTTCTGGTGCCCAACTCCTGACTCCCAACTCCTGATATCTTCAATCCTCAGTCGTGCTTCTTCCTTATTCCCGGTCTTCCGCCATTGTTGTTGGAAGATCACTGCTTCCTGGAAGCCTTTTTCAAGCCATTATTTTGGTGTAAAAAGGATTCCTAGAATGTGATTGTCCTGCATTGGGGAGCTCTCATTGGCTCCTGTCCTCCTGTAAATCGTTACTTGATTAGCTCGTATACCGCATTCACGATTGGCTGTAAATGCGGTGTACAAGCCAATCAAAAACTGTGAAGCATAGCCAATGCTGTGTAATGTGGAAGGGCAGCAGAGCTATGCATTGGTTTGTGTGCTGCGATGCTGATTGGTGCCAATCAGAATGCGTGTAGTGGAGCCACTGCTGTTCAGTGCGGAACAGCGGAACAGTGGCTTCGCTTGTTATTAAATGTGGAGCATTACGCATAATCCGGAGCTCTTGGATGCTCAGGGGCAGTCTATGGGTTATGAACCTGTCCCTCCAGCATGTTCTGTTGATTGGGGTAATGAGGTTGAGGTCTCTGGAGTGTATGGTGTGGAGGAATTGGAATTTCTTTAGATGCAGCATTTCTAACCGAGCTAGGTCAGACATGGCATTGTAAGTCAAGCAGAGATCGCCTCTAAGTAGGCTATATGAGACAGAGAATAGTTGTAGTTTTTTGAGTCTGTCCATATAGGACAAGTGTTTAAGGCCTAGGATCCTCTTTGTGAGATACTTTTGTGGCCTCTTCAGTTGTTGCAGGTGTCTAGTGAGGTACATGACAAATGGGGCATTGTACTCAAAGATTGGCCTAATTAGGGAAGAGTAGAGAGAGACAATAACCTCTTTCTTTCTTGATGCAAAACCCTTAGTAATGAGATGTGCCACATAGAAGGACTTTTGACCACAGTGGCAATGTGGTGGTCAAAAGAGGGGTTGCTGTCAACCTGTGTTCCCAGATCTCTTATAACACCTTCTGTGTTCAGTGGACTACTATCGATGTGGTAATTCATGGGAACTGTTTTTTTTCCAAAGGGGATGATGACACATTTTTTGGGATTGAGCTTAAGGCCATGGTTCTGACACCAATTGTTGGTCTCAGTGAGGCCATTCTGTAGGATGTCAACATCACTTGGAGAGTTAATAATAGCACCCAGCTTGCAATCGGCTGTGAACTTTGTCAGCCAGAGTCCCTTTGTGTTGGCCTGGACTTCAGAGAAGTAGATACCAAACAGGAGGGGACCCAGGCCAAACCCTGTGGGACTCCACTTGTGACTGGTTGGCAGTCTGACTTGGAGTCAGCTACTTTCACACTGTGGGTTCTATCTATGAGCCAGTTTGCAACCCACCTAGTGATATAGGGGTTGATGCCTAGCTGAGTAGTTTTCCTATGATTCATGAGTGGAGAATGGTATCAAAAGCCTTGGCCAGAAAGGTAGGTTGTATGAACCACCTTGTCTTCATCCACACCTCTGGTGACTGACTCAAAGAAGTCGAACAAGTTGAGCAGGCATGATCTACCCTTCACAAAACCAAACTGTGTGGGATCCAGAGTTTGAAGATTCCCTATAATCTTGTTTATTAGGTCCATGATGATGCGTTCCATAGCTTTGCATATCTGCATATCAGTCTCATCAGGCTAATGGGGTTATATTTCCCAGGGTCTGTAGTCACTCTTCCTATGTGCAGAGGGATGACTGTAGCAGTGCGCCATTTGGTAGGGACAAAGCCTGAGGTGAGGCTGTGATTGAGTAGTGCACACAGGTGAGGTGCCAGTTCACTCTGTAGTTAATGTAGAACACAGCCAGGGAGGTTGTCAGGTCCCATAGAAGCTGTATTCTTGGCATACAAAAGTGCTGTTTTAACCTGTTCAGCAGTAATACTGGGTGCCTTGAATTCTACTGGTATTGCGATTGGTCCTTTGGGGGGGGGGTGAGATGGGTAAAGTTGGCACTGAATCTGTCTGCCAGTATATTGGCAGTATCTGTTGGCTCTGTATGGGAAGTACCATTGTGCAGTAGCTCAGTGCAAATCTTGGTATTGCCGTAGATATTATTTATATAGCTATAGAAGACCTTGTGGCTGTCTTTACTATCTGCTGCAATTCTGTTTTCATAGCTAGCTTTAAAGGATTTGATGAGAGATCTCAACTTTTTGTTGAGGCTGACAAGAGAGTTTTTCCAGTCTTGGGACTTCACCTTATTCCAGATCAGTTTCCTCTTTCTGTTGTAGAGTTTGTTTATGGCAAGGGACCACCCAATTGGTTCCTTTTTTGGAGGAGAGCATGTTGGTTCTATTGGGTATGGCAAGATCCATGCATTTGTGTACATGTTCATACAGTGCATTGGTGTATGATTTGGTGGTCATGAATCTATTCTCCATTTGCATGGGTGCTGTGAAGTTAGCCACCTCTGTTTTTAGGAGCCCAAAGTTAGCTTTGGAGAAGTTTTTCATGGTGTTTTTATGCTACTTTCAGGAAGAGTTACATAATCAGACCCTCACTCTGTAGAATATGACAATAAAATCCTTTATGTGTTGCTTTTGAGGAGTTCCCCCTTGAATATGAGTGGGTAGCCCCTCTGGGTGGTGGTCATTACCTTCTTTGTCTCTCTCAGTCTCTCTCTAACTCATTAAGGGGTGTATGCAAGCATTTGGTAGTGTCTCACTGGAATCCAAAAACTGAACAGTAGATGAGGAGCTGTGTGCTTCCTTCTATGATTGGATTTGGCCTAACATATTATGTGAGGAGGCTCTCTGTTACTAGTGAGGGGACAACAACAGCAAACTTCTACTGTTATAGTGACTTCTTTTACACAGTTGTAGTTCTATGATGTTTTACTCTTTTTTTTCAGTCAGTTCACAGCTTATATTACATTATAGAAAAAAACACATATCCAAGAAATGTTTGCTTACTTGGGGGGAGTATAAAATAAAAACTTATAAACCATTAAAATCTCACAAGTGTGTTGATTAGTTTATGAAGTTAAACTTTCTTTCTGCCTCCTGATTAACTCTCTTCATTTACCTACTTTCTGCTAATTTATCACATTTTCTGCAGTAATGGTAAGACGGTAGGTTTCGGCTATGTTTTTTTATATTATATTTTGCCAGTACTTCAGGGAATTGCCTACACATGTGCCATCAGTGAAACTCATCATGGAATACAGTCAGCAAATCTGCATTGGCTATAGTCACCAGAATATTAAGTAGCATGCATTTATAGTGAAAAGGCATTAGACTACAGATATTAGTAGATTTGAACCACGAGGTTCCTCTCCACAGAGTTCATAGAGCACAGCAGTAGCTGTACATTATGCAAATTTGTGTGTGTGTGTGTGTGTATGTGTGTGTGTGTGTGTGTGTGTGTGTGTGTGTGTGTGTGTGTGTGTGTGTGTGTGTGTGTGTGTGTGTATGGGTATGTGGCTGGGTGAATCTGTGTGTCTGTGTACGTATCCAGTTTAAAAGAAATTAAGCTGTACTATGGAAAACTTTTGTCCACTATGTAACTTGGACTTCAGATAAACTGAGCTTTTTAAATCCATCATGTAAATAGTGATTAAAATATGTGATTTGCACATCATTTACATATTTAAAAAGAATTCCCCCCCCCCCCCATTTGTTAAACATTTTTCCAAAGTATGGCCACACAAAATATACAATAATCACTTAAAATGTTAGGACCCTATAAAGTAAGTCCTGAAACATAGACGCCGAATGCATGAAAAAAATGGACTTTGTCCAATATAGCCTTTTCCCAGACTATTCCCTTTTCTCTGAGGTTTGGTGATCTCAGAGTTGGTATATATACATTTGGGTGGTGGGGTGCTTGCCCCCCAAATTGACGGGTGCAGAGGGGCTTGCCCCTCACAAAAAAGAAGTTTAAAGGAGACAAGTGATGTTTGAGATTCGCTCTTCTCCCACAGATCTTGTTTATTTTTTCTCTGCTAACACTCGGCATTTCGAGTGCTGATATTTCAATACAGAACTAAAATATACACATATAGAAATTAACAAATACTATTACAAATTGCAAAATACATAGTTTTAATTGTCTGCTTTTTAATTTTGTCTTAAAACTTTTAGCTAATGGTTTTAGATTTTCTAAACACAGAAACTCTCCATATCTTTTCTAGATATCAGAGTAATCGTAAGCATTCCACTTGTGCAATTTCTTCATTGTACTGTAGGTGGCTCCAAACCAGAAACCCACTGCAGTGAAGCAACATATAAAGGAGAGGGGAGATCATCCAGTTTACAGAAATCAGTTAATCTACCCCTGTATCTGAAGAATCAGATACCTTGAGGTGGGGTGGGGGGCTCATTTTCTTTCTTTTTTTTTCTGCAGGGATCCTGATACTGAAATTTGATCTGACTATGTCTACAGGATTTAAGAAACCACATAAAAATCTGTTTCAGCCACATCAAAACTTGGGGGAAGATTTGGGGGAGGGGGTTAGTACATCCAGTTCAGCTTGAGAGAAGATGGCAGCTGTCAGAGATTTGGATGTGTTTGTTCTACTATTGTGAGCAGTGGCCACCTCAGAAATTTCAAGTTGTGAGGGGGCAGTGATGCATTCGATCTTTGAAATGCAGGCATCTTCACATACCAAAACTGACAGAATAGTGCTGTCACCATGGTTATCATAAGACAGGATGTAGAACCAGATACCCATGGGGAGATATCCAAACCACTTAACTGCTGAGTGTGTACCTCTCAGCTGTCTCCAAAATTGCAGAAAGCCCCTGATTTTACTACATATTTTTCCCTTGAACCTCATAAAATTTCTGATTTTCTGGTTAACTATTGAAGATTAGCATTAATCAGTAATATCAGACTTTAAAGATTCATATTCTTATTGTTCATAAATGATTGTTGATACAAACCTGTCATTCTATTAACTTTTAAAACTGAATTAGAGTAAAAGTTAAATAAACTGTTGCTGATTTTAGGTCATTTCCCCCATTCTTTTTGGATTTGTCCTTTGCACTTGAGCTAAGAGGTTGGGTGTTTTCACTGAAGAGCTTCAGCTCTGGAGTTCATGCTTTCAGTTGAGGGAATGGTGGTCTCTGAGAGGCATTAATGGAAGTTTCAGTCCAATAAAGCATCAGGTAGGGTCTACAAAGACAACTTCCTTGATCTGATGCCCTCGAGCTGAGGGAAACTTTGTGACTCAATCTGTATGCTGTAGGCCTCCTGTTGACCTTTCTCTCATGTGCACTTTTTTATTTTTATTTTTCATTTGGGGCTGTTGAGAATGATCTTGTTGATACCATGGTGGCTATAGAAAACATGTGCAGCTATTTCCAGTTCATGTAACCCTGGAGATTTTCCCCTTTCTTTTTGATGGTCTTCTGGTTGAACCAAGCACAAGACAGGTAAGAGGCAATGTTGCACACAGGCCTTAAACAAAACACGTACTTAGGATGGAAAACTTTATGGGATATTCACTTTGTGCAAAAAATAGACTCGATAACATTAGAAACTGACATCTAATCCAATGCTCATAAAGCTGCTGCTCTACAAACTGATAATAGGCGGAAGTAGCAACTTGTTTTATACCAGCAAAGTATTTATCTCTATTTTCAAAGACAAGCCAATTTGATGGACTTATAGCAGTTAGCATTTACATCGATAAAGGTTCTTTCATCTCATACTGTGGCAAAAAAATAGCTTAAGATGGTATGGGAATACATATCTCTTATACCACAGGCATACTGTCATGAGGTGAAAGAGTGTCCATCTATCCCAGATGGATGTGGGTGAAAAGGTCTGGAAACTGTGCCATACATTGGGCTTTCTATTGTATAAGTCCAACAATTCAGCACTAATGCAATAGTCAAAACACAAGAACACCTGCAATTATGCTAAGCTCCTACACAACTCTGTTTTCTCATTTAAATTGAATAATGCCAGGTTGTACAACAGATAGATGGCCAAAGTCCTGGACAACTGCATCATAAGTCACTGTACCCTCTTCTAGTTCTGCATAAGAGCTACCTGCAGATAATGGTGTGTATCTGCTAGCTGTCATCTTCATAAACTACTCTGATAACAGTCAGTCTTTTACTTATAAACTTTATATAAACAACAACAATAACCCTGACAAGATGAAACCTCCATGTAATACATTCTCTGTTTGTACAATCTACTGTCTTTTATTTACTGAAGCTCACACATATGCTATCAGAATCATATTATTTGTCATTATGGCATTATTAGTAAATATGCCCATATTATCCTACTAGTGATATCACAATGCATAACTTTTTTCCCCTCTTTTTTTAATCTGACCTTGACACAGGAAGATGACCTCTTAACAACAGACGTGACAAATCATGCTACAATAACTTTGCTAATGTGAACCTAAGTACTGATTGAATAATAAGCTCTGAAGGATGATTTAACAATTGTGAAGAAATCTGGAGATCCACTGTCAACAACACAAATGAATATTTTAGATGTCTGCAATAACATTTGTTGAAAAAGTAGTCCTCCATTTGCAGTTGCTGACAATGTTATGATAGAAATGGTTGCATATGTAGCATAAAAAGTGTATTACTCTCTAGGCATTTAATTTGATTTCTATATGACTAGCAACATTATGAAAAAAGTAATGGCTGATTTGTTTAGGGAATAACCCGCACATGAGGAATTACAACCTTGCCATTAACAGTTGGCTGTGAGTAATCTGGTGATATAATATGCATAGCATAATCATAAAATAAAATGTGAAACAAGTTTAAATGCAACCAGAAGGGCTTTTTTTTCTGGCATTTATGCCAGAAGCCCTTTAAAACTGCATTCATTAAATGGCAAGAGACTATACTACCTTATTATAATTCCAGGCACTGGTGTCTGTGAGCTACATGCTGTCCCCACTGCTAGCAATGTGCTGCATAAAATGGAATTATAAAAGATTAAACTTACTCTGACTACTTCCCTGTGTCTCATTAATCTTTAATTTATACCTGAAACAGATTAGATTTCAATAATTACATCTATCTAAATCATCTGCTGTGCTGCAAATGCATGAGCATATTACTGGACTATCATTTTATACGTCTAAACCAACACTTTTGTTGGCTACAGTCCAATCTCCTGTGTTGCCGTCAAACCACTCTCTTACCAGATGCTCAAATCGTGACCCAAGGGATAAGGGACATTTATTACTTTTATTGCTGTAACATCATCCATTATCTAAGATAGTTTGAGGTAGTTTGATTTTAGTACGAGTTAGTTTGATTTTAGAATGAACTAGTTTGATTTTAGGCCCAAAGTCAACATTTCCTGCTTAGATTGCTCTCATTATCACATAGACTCCTTTATCTTTTCTACTTTGTCATTCTCTGTCCTTTCCATGTTTCACTTCAAGGTTTTGTTATAACCTTGTGCAGTTTGGTTCTTTTAGACATTTTCCCCTGTCATTGCTATAGTTGTGTATACACCTGATTTCACTTGACATGCACAGGACAGGGAGATTAATATGTTGTCATGGCATACAGAATATTCTTCTCAGCAAGTGGGTTTTAAACAGCTATACTTTGGAATGTAGGTGGAAGTTGATTACCTGCAAAGCACTAAGAAATTATTTGATTGGCATGGATAGGACCAGCTATGAATACTATCCCATGTAATGGAATATTTTTATGTAAAGAAGCAGGATGCTAGGTTGACTTGATTTTGATGAAGTTTCATTTCCTATGTTGGAATGAAAGTGCCTAACCATTTAATAAAGTTTTTGGTCTGCAGTCAGTGTGTTTTGTTTTTTAATTTGTTGTTTTCACACTGTGTGGAGGCATGCGTGAATGGGCGTGCCTTTGTTGAAGGTTGTGCGTCAGGGCTGGTAACTCGGCACGTAAAAATCCACTACCAAACATTAGCGGTCCGGAGTTCTGCTGTGGCGACCCCTAACCGGGATAAGCCGAAAGACACAAAAACACTCTACTTTTTGTTATGCTTATGTTGTTTTTTTAAAGAAGTTCACAAGATGTAGAAAAATAAGGTGATCGTATTTCAAATAGCATAGCCTTATAGATAAGACAATGATCCGTCCAGAGACATTAATAGGCTGCAATAAATAAGGACAACAGTTCTTATGTCTTGTCATAAGAAATATCATGCATTTCCACTTAATTTGAACTGCCTTTTGAAATTGCACTGAACTTCCATGTGATTTATAGCGTGAATGACAACAGTGAATCTAAGGTAGATATTAGTTCCCAGTACTGTCTTAACCATGCACATAAATGTTAAAACTACATCATCAGATGCTGAAATATACCATACTGTGATGACTCCAGGATCTTGGAAACATTGTGCACCATAACTATTTTGTCAAAATAAATCTGACACCTTGTCTTATTGCGTTTAAGGAAGAGTTATGTTAGTGGACACAAAAGCTGGCAAGTGGCATTTCAAACACTGTGTACCATTGTGTGTTACTTGTGCTAATAAGTGATGCCCTGAATGCTGGATGTAAGCATTAGCAGGAAATGTTGGATATCCTAGGATTTTTATCAACTTACCTGACCATCTGCTACACAGCGTTCCTTTCTCTGATATTATTCCATTTGAACTTCCACCGTGAGCAGATTTGTGAACTGTAACACAGAGTAAATGTTAGAATGTTTTGAAAACTGATACCCAGCCATATTATTGCATATATGCAGTAAATGTAGGTGCCTATCTAACTTTAATTAAAAACATAGAAGAAATTGATGTATTATTTTGCTTGCATCATAAATGTTTATGTTCATCATGCTGGTCACTGCTGCAGTAACCTTAGCTATATGGAGTATATCCTGCTAAGGATATAACAGCCAGCCAACTTCCAAAGCTTCAGGCCACCTTCATGTGCTCAAACTGTCTGGGAGCTCGATCTGAGCTAACTAAAAATAAGTTTGGGCCAAGCCATTCAGAGCTTTACTGGAGCCGATGAGTATGCTTCTCTAAGGCTTTCGAGGATGTTGCAGTCAGCTTGTGCTGTTCCTTTGCTAGGGAGATAAGTTCCCTTCGAGGAAAAAAAAAAACTTGTATTAAATCATTTTTGTTTATTATTAATAGTTTCCTTTTCAAAAAATCTATTTTAAAGCTTGGAGTTTGTGTTTTAATGGACTGGCATGAGACCACACTGTACTTTTAAATGTGAGTGTTTTATTTTCTGTTAGCTTCAAAGTTATTTAAAATAATTGTAAATGCTTTTTTCTGTTGAGAAATTCTGTTTATTTTACTTTATGGGGGCATGCAAAGTGCTTAACAATGCTTTTACTGTGTTTGTCTGTGAAAAAAAAGAGACTTTTAACGACTTTTCGTTTTTACCATCATGTATTGCTTGTTTTCCACAGGAAAGAGGCACCATTTTTGGCTTGACCATGTAAAAATCTGTCAGTCCCACTGTTAGTCTTTCTTCCAGCCATAAAACAAAAAAGTTTAACAAAAAGACTTTGCCATCACAGCAAGCTAGTAATTTGCCTCAGCCTCAGATTGGTGGCTATGCTGTAGCCCTTAGCTTTACCTCAGGCCACTCATCTTTTATCTCAGATCCCTCTGTTGAAGCACATTCAGGCACTGTGAACATGAGTTACCCACATCCTCTGCAGTGGTCGGGGTCCTCTCAGAGGACAAGGGAGAGCCACTCTTGTATGTCCTGGGAGAGGGAAGAGGGAAGGCTTCCCTGTTTAGTCAGAATGTTGGGCCCATCTTTCAGAAAGCTGCTGCTGCCATTAATAACACTGCTGGTCTCATTTTTCCTTTCAAAAACAACAAACTAAGCATGTATCTACGCCTCTTCAAAATTCGTTACACAAAAGTAGTTTACCAGGTCTGGCTCAGAGTTCTTATTTGGCAGTTTCTGATAAAAGAAAGAGGGGCACCTCCTTTCCTGAAAAGATTCAAAATACTGAATCTGGACAGGAGAATGAAAGGGCAGATACAGGGTGTTTCCTCACATTTCTGATTCAGACTCAGAAAAGAGCTCAGTTTCTGACTCTCCATGTGCATGTGTGTGCGTGTGGGGTCTTTTTCTGAGATTATTTCTTGAATGCACCGATGTTTACACTGAGGCAACACTGAGGTTTTTCAGTCTCTCAGAAAATACCATGAGCTGTTACAGAAGGAATTTCCACAATCTACACCCATTCTTCCAGTGATCTCAGATTTAGAGGATGTATGTGTCACTGCCTATAATTCTTCTGATAGTCAGACAGCTGTCCCTAAAAAGGCAGATAGGATATATAAAGTTCCTCAGTTGTTTAAGTTTTCATACAATCTTCCCAAACCTAATCCAACATCTATTGGTTTAGTTAATCTTTATGCTACTAACAATTTAGTTAATTCCAGTCCTTCTCTTTCTGATGAGGCTGGGAAGAGTGTTGATCTTATTCTTTTGGCTTTTCCCGGTTAGGGGTTGCCTCAGCAGATTACCTGTCTACACATGATTGGCAGTGGAGTCTTACGGTGTCAAGTTGCCAGCCCAGTGTCCAACCTTCTATGGAAGGCGCACACATGCACGCACTCACGCCTAGGGCTAATTTAGAGTATCCAATCCACCTACAGCATGTCTTTGGGTTGTGGGAGAAAACCGGAGCACCCAGAAAAAACCTACGTGACCAGAGGGAAGCCATGCAGACTCCAAACAGAAGGCACCCCAGCCAAGGATCGAACTGGAGAACCTGAGATGGCAATGCTAACTGCTGCACCACCGCAGCTGCCCTAAGGATGGGAAGAGTGTTGATAAGTAGGGCAAAAAAGTGTATGCTTCTCCACTTTGATTTTCAGAATTTTTAATTGTCAGGCTCATATATTAAGGATGTTCTTCGTCTTCCATTGCTGCAGTCCTGACTATTGGGTATAGTCCGCGTCCCAGTCGGCCCGAATACCAGAGTATAAGGCTGATGTCGGTCATGGCGCCTTAGACTGACGTCAGTACGTCAGGGTACTAATGTGCATGACCGACGTCATTTCCTCAGTCTTTTTTGCCGCATGGTCCGATGCAGAAGCAATTTTGCGAGTGCAGGTTGGCGTTCTGAGATTTTCCGAAACCGGAGTTTCAGACCGAAACAGAGTTGGCTAAGTAACCCGTTGGGAACATTTTGGTTTTCTTGCCTCAGTATTTAACGGATGTCAGAAAAAGTGAATAACTGTATTTCTTGTGGGAAGCAGATACGCATAGGGATTATCATACATTGTGTATACCTTGTTTAGGGCCTGAGCACGGCGTTGTTGGTTGCCGCTCTTGTGCTAGATTTAACAAAGCGCACTATTAAGAGGAGGCTAGATTGTGCTAGGTTAGTGTTTGGAAGCGTTGCAATTATAATATGCCGTCGGATGCTCCGGCCCGCTTCATCCAAGAAGCGCAAGGACAAAACAGTGAAGCCTAGGGGTGAGGAACCGGCAGTCCCGGACGTCGGTTCTTTAGTAAACTCAGTGGAGCCAGAGGTTTTGCCAGGAGTCTCCATGGAGTCTCAGGCAGATACTTTATTGTTACAGGATGTGCCTCTCAGGAGGTAGGCCAGGCTGAGGGGCTTCTGAGGTAACTGTTCTTCCCTCTCTTCCCAAGGTAGTTAGGGCCTCTCCTTCTGTTGCCAAAGCTTCTTTTAGAGGTAGGCCAAGTTCAGCTTCTGTGGGGGCTTCTCCTAGCATTTCGGGCTCTGTGCCTAAGAAACATATGCTTAAAATGGCAGAAGATTTGATTACTCTAATTAGAGGTTCTATGCCCCGCCTGATAAGAGGCCTAGGGTGGAACAGGAGTTTGATAGTTTTGAACAGTGTTCACAGGCTTCAGAGTCTTCTGTGGAAGACTTACAAGAGTTTCCTACTTATTCTGATTCTGATGTGGATGATTCCACTCCTACAGCTTCTCCTCCTGAGGATTTTTCATTTTCAGAGACTCTTCACTCCATGAGGGAGCACTTTAACTGGGAAGGCCAGGATTACTCTGATTCAGGAAAAGGCTTAGGGAATTCTTGTTTTACCCAGCATAGGCCCTTAGCTATTCCTCCTGTGTTGAATGTGGTGGAGGATGTTTTTGCAGAGGCTTCCTGAACCCTGACTCCTTGCCTCCTGCTCCTGTTAAGCCTGATAGGTATTATAGGGTGCCGAAGCTCATAAGTATTTGTTTAAGAGTCCTAGGCGGACCCAGAAACTGTTTCTCAGGGGCCTAAAGGTGTTAAAGCTTCTGTGGTTAAAAATCCTGTACCCTCTGATAAAGAGGCAAGGGCTTTGGATAGGTGGGGTAAGAAAGTGTATACTTCTTCCACTCTAGCCATGAGGGCGTTGAATTGTCAGTTTCACATGCTAAAATATCAGAATTATCTCCTTTCACAATTGAAATCTAAGGTGGATGCTTTGGCGGAAGGTATTGAGTGTAAAGAATTGCTGGATTTGGTTCATGTGTCTGAACAAGTGGGTAAGCATTCTTTGCAGTGTGGTTTTGATGCTGTTCAGGCCTCCTCGAGGGTGGCTGCTACTAGTTCTGTTCTTCGCAGACATGCCTGGTTGAAGGATCAGAATTTAGCTGAGCATGTTAAGACCAGGATTTTGGATGCCCTTTACAGTCTGATGTGTTGTTTGGACCGCCTGTGGAAGCAGTTGTAAAGAAAATGGAGGACAAAGCTAAGTCTGTGCAGACTGTTAAAGAGTTGTTGCAGGTGCAGCCTCCAGTTTAGTAGAAATTGGCCTGCTAAGGGGTGGACATATCCTGCTTATGGTTCCCAGTCTAGGGGTAGGTCTAGGCGTGGTAGGGGCAGGGCTCAAGGTTCATTTAGGCCTAGATCAGAGAGTTCACCTGCTCAGACTTCTGGTGAGGGCAGGGGTCAGTCCTTTCGTAAGCAGACCCAATGACCTGCCTTTTCAGCTGCCAGTGGATTCTCGTCTGGCAGCTCCTTTGGGAGGAAGACTGTCTCTTTTCAAAGAAAATTGGGATTTAATCACTCAAGACAGATGGGTGCTGGATATCATTCATCACGGTTACAGATTTTATTTCCACACAATGCCCCTTTCAAAGGCATGCCAGATGTTCCTCCTCCACAAAGAAAAGAGGCTCACAAGCAAGTTTCTCAGTTACTCCAGATAGGGGCCATTCAGCCAGTCCCTGTGTCAGAAAGGGGTTTCGGATTTTATTCTCGCCTGTTCCTAGTACCAAAGAAGGGGAACACGTGGAGACCAATTTTGGATTTATCTATCCTCAACACTTATCTGGACATTCCCAAGTTCAAGATGTTGACGTTACAACAACTGTTACCTCTGCTGGGCAAGGATCACTGGATGGTAACTTTAGATCTCAAGGAAGCTTACCTTCATGTGCCTATAAGGCTAAGTTGCAGAAAGTATCTGCGGTTTCGAACTGGAGATTTTCATTATCAGTTCTCTGCATTGCCCTATGGCTTATCTACTGCCCAGAGTATTCACAAAGGTTCTGGCTCCAGTGATAGCTTACTTCAGGCTTCGAGGCATTCAAATCTATCCTTACTTGGACGACTGCCTGATTCTGGCTCAAGAAAAGGAAGACCTTCTACAGCATCTGGAATATGTCATAGCAGTGCTAAGATGCCTAGGGTATTCTGTGAACGAAATAAAGTCCAGTCTAGTACCCTCTCAAGACATGTGCTTTCTGGGTGTGAGACTGAATACAGCAGCCCAGATGGCCTTTTAACCCCGGACAAACAAAAGAGTCTGTCACTTTACTTCCATCAACTATCTCATCAGTCCGTGCTGACTGCAAGGACAGTCCTTCAAGCATTAGGGTTCATGGCATCTTGTATTCTGGTGCTTCCCAATGCCAAACTGCATATGAGGAAGCTGCAATGGTATCTCAAAATGTATGGTCACAGCACTGCCAGGATTTGGACACTGTCATTCAAATAATACCTTGCCTTCAAAAGGAATTCTTGTGGTGGGCTCAGGAATGTCACCTAAACAAGGGACTCTCTGTGACCCGGCCAGAGGCTTAGTCAGATTTTAACGACAGATGCCTCGGACACTGCTTGGGGAGCTCATCTAAATGGAAAGTGGATACAAGACAAGTGGCCTGCCAGACTACAGCATCTACATATCAACATGAAGGAGATGTTAGCAGTCCAGTTTGCATTGATGGCTTTCAAGGAGTTACTTCTTCCAGGGCAGGTGTTGATTCTAACAGACAACACAACTGTCATGTGGTACATCAACAAACAGGGGAACACATTCTTATCCTCTATGCAGGCAAGCAATGATTTTATGGGAGACTGCGTTAAGCCTGCAACTAACTCTTCAGGCAAGGTTTCTGCCAGGAGCACAGAACTCCCTAGCAGATGTGTTAAGCAGACAAATCATGGATCCCCACGAGTGGAAACTGGATCTTCATGTATTTCAGAAATTGACAGTGTCATGGGAACTCCAGACATAGATCTGTTCGCTTCTCCACTAAACCACCAGCTGCCAAAGTATTGCACAAAGGGGTTTCATCACACAGCTTGGAAAGTGGATGCTCTGTCTTTCAGTTGGAAAAACCTTCATGTCTATGCCTTTCCACCTCTGCCTCTTCTTCCAAAGGTATTATTAAAGGTCAGACAAGACAGGCCAAGGATGATTTTGATAGCTCCAGATTGGCCTCGGCAACACTGGTATCCACTACTACGGAGTCTGGTAAGGAAGCCTCCATGGCCTTTACCTCTGATTCCTCATTTGTTATCTCAGAAGGATGGTCATCTGCTCAATGTCAAGCTTCACTCTCTTCATCTAACAGCCTGGCATATTCTCTCTTGAAGCACAGCAGGTCTCAACTTCCTCAACAAGTTTTAAATGTGATTATGGAAGCTAGAAGACCTAGTACAAGGAAGGTGTACGCAGACAAATGGAAGAGATTTTATTTTGGAGTACAGCAAAGAATTTGGAGATTTCTGAGCCTAATTTGAGTGTGGCTCTTCAATATCTTACTGAGTTATTGGACAAAGGTTTGTCCTTCTCTTCCATTAAGATTCATGCTGCAGCAATTTCAGCTCATTATGATTGTGACCCACCTTTGTTTTCGCATCCTTTGTTCAAGCAGTTTCTTAGAGGGGCAAAGAATATAAGACCCCCACGTAGAGCTCCTACTCCTGCTTGGGATCTCAATTTTGTGTTGGAAAAACTTACTCTACAACCTTTTGAGCCTGCGGCTACTGCTGAGTTGAAATACTTGTCATGGAAGACTGCTTTTCTGTTGGCCATTACTTCTGCAAGAAGGGTGTCTGAGTTGCAGGCCCTTATGGCAGTAGAGCCCTTTGTGATTTTCCATAAGGATAGGGTATCATTACGTACTAATCCTTCCTTTATGCCTAAGGTGGTTTCTAGTGTGGCTTTAAACCAAACTATTCATTTGCCTACTTTTTATGCAGATCCCCAAAATAAAGGGGAAAAGATTTTGCACACTTTAGATGTACACAGGCAATTGAGATATTATTTAAGCAGGACTAAGGATTTTAGGCAGTCTCAGCAGTTGTTTGTTTCTTTTGCCTTGAGTTCACAGGGCAAGCCTGTGTCAAAACAAACTATCTCCCGGTGGATTGGCTTTTGCATTGCATTTTGTTATTCCCATCATGGCAAGGAGATTCCAGCTGGGATTAGGCCTCATTCCACTAGGGCTACTGCCACTTCAACAGCATTTCTAAGGGGGGTGGCAACTAAGGATATTTTGGAATCAGCTACTTGGAGTTCAGTGCATACTTTCTCTAAGCATTATCATCTTCCTATCTACTCTAAGTCTAGGGCTGGCTTTGCCACTGCTGTTTTGCAAGGCATGTTATCAGCTCCTACTTCCTTATAATTTGCCAGCCTCCCTTTCCTCTGCTTTGGGATTCTACCCAATAGTCAGGACTGCAGCAATGGAAGACGAAGAACATAGTACAGTTTTGTACCTACCATAAATGTAGATGTTCGAGGATTCCATTGCTGCAGTCCAATTTAAGCTACCTCCTTCCCCTCTATGTTTAGGGGTGGTTGTGTAGGTGAGTTTACATGCTTATATTTTTGTATATATTGTTGTATATATTGTACATGTTTTTTGGTGCAGGTTTTTTGGGACTTGTCTTTTTGGGTCTTCTGACATCTGGGGCAAGAAAAGACTGAGGAAATGGCGTCGGTCATGCGCATTAGTACCCTGGCGTTCTGGCGTCAGTCTAAGGCGCCATGACCGGCGTCAACCTCTCTGGTATTCGGGCCGACTGGGACGCGGACTATACCCAATAGTCAGGACTGCAGCAATGGAATCCTCGAACATCTACATTTATGGTAGGTACAAAACTGTACTTTTATTCTGACAAATTATGTAAGTATGAGGAATGTTTTATATATAGTTTCTTTTTGAAAGGAAAAATCAGTTTTAAATAATTTAATTTCTTCTGTTGTTCAAGTCACTACTCATTGTTTACTGTGTGTTTGTATGATTCTGTTGATAATTCCTCCAGGACGGTGGCCACTGGTACTGTTATGAGGAGTTTTGCACGATTGTATTCTCAATACCTCCCAGATGAAGTTAAATGGTATTTTAAATTCTCCTTTGGATAGAGATTTAGGTTTTAACCCCTCTGCTGCAGAGGTGATCAAAATGTGTGATAAAAGTAGCTAATACAGGGACTCGCTAAGATTTTCCACCCTACTTTTCCAAGTTTTTGAATGGATTCTCCAACTCCTCATACAATTTAAGTAAGAAAGAAAAGAAACAGTCTCTATAAAATACAAGTAAACAGTCTCAATAAAATACAGGTAAACAGACATTTAAAAAGAAATGGCAAAGGGATTCCAAGAAGAATTCTGAAAAATCCTCAGAACAAAGGACAGTCCAATAAAACAGAAGGACGGTTTAAAGACTTTGTCTCCCCGCCTTGGCAGCCCTATTTTTCTTCCAGAAAGTCTGAATATCCACTTTTCTCTTTGGCAACAGATTGTTTCAGACAAATGGGTTCTGTAGATCTTTCATCAAGGTCATAAATGGCAGCGGGAGGAAAATTTTTCCTTTCTAGTGGGTAATTCCTCATTCTTCAGACAAAACTCTTTTGTTGCTCCCTGTCCTTCATCACATGCTGTCCCAGGGAAGGGTAAAAACAGGTTCCCCCTCCCAGTAAAAAAGGGGCTGCATTCAAGGATGTTTTTGGTGCCAAAGAAAGAAAATACTTGGAGACCAGTTCTGGGCCTTTCTTTCCTAAACCTGTTTGTGATAGTGTGAACATCAGGAGCCACAAAAACGTCAGTAACACAAAGCGATATCCTGGACATCCAAGAAGTTTTATTGTTCACACCAAAATGAACCAAAACGAACCAAAACAGCAACCCAAAATTTAAAACAATAAAAATTCAGTTAGAAATTCAACAATACTAAGCGCTTTCACCCGCTCGATTACCTGCGGGTTTCATCAGAGTACATCTTACACTTCATTGCACCAGCTTATATACTACCAAGATAACCAATATTTCAATTAATCTTAATTAAATTAATTAATGATGTAATTCCTAATTGTGTGTTTTCAAAGACGTAAATGTTCTTTGATTCCTCTGAGACAACAACAATAAACTGCTAAATAAAATTTCTTTGTTTGTGTAGTTTAGGTTAAGGGCTATTTGACCAATAAAAGTAATAATTGTTAAAAACTATCATAGGCATATTATAAATATTTTAATCCAGTATATATAAGTTAATTTTATATAAATTAAATAATAATAAATATAATATAATATATTAAAAAATTAAATAGTTATATAAAAATACCATCAAATCATTCGTTATAATGTAAATGTTGTTTAGTAATTTAAATAACATATTGTATAGATATCAAAATGAATAAATAAACACAATTGATAATATTAATATAAAAAATTACGTAATAATAATTATAACCTTACATTAATAAATTAAAGGTTATATGATAGTTTATACTTTCTTGTTTTTTGCAATTGTATAAATACATGTAAAAGTATAAATGTTAATACTACAAAAATTTTTTAATATATTAAATAAATAAATTCTAACCCTAAAATGTTTAAAATATATATTATATATAATTCTTAAAAAATATATGCAAAACAATATTCATAGACTTCCGTTCCAACCATATTTAATTGTAATGTATACAGTTCCGATTAGACACTTATAGACTTTTGTTTCAAAATACTTGCAATGCTAATATGGCCATTCAGACCTGGTGTTGTACTAGCATTACAACGAAGTTGCCACAAGCATTCTTTAGTTAAAAGTAAATTGTCCAAATCCCCTTCTTTTTCCTCGGGATTGTAAATTCTGTCAATAATAAAAAAGATAAATCTTTTATAATTAACACATGTGGTACTGTGTGTATAGAGAGCATTTGTTTCTTTTTTGTTTTTCACATCCCTGACATGTTCCATTATTCTATTGTGTAATTTTCTCTTAGTCTTACCTATGTAATATGCTGGGCATGAAATACAACTGGCCATATAAATAACCCATTTAGTGTTACAGTTACATATACCTGGGCATTTAAGTGTTTTTCCATAATTATACACGGTACAATAAGGTCCATCATTTATATATTTACAACATTTACAAAATCCACATTTTTTCATTCTGGATATAGTCTCTCCTTGTACCCTGCTTTCAAACATCTCTTTCATATTCATGCCCCTACTATGTGTAACTGTTGGGTGTAAGCCAAGTATTTCTTTAACTTCCCAGCTATTATTTATTACACTTTTCCATGTGTCGTTTAATATTGTCATTATTGATTTAGAATTTGTGTTGTAAGGTAGAATAAATGAATCCTTCTTATTGTTTGAATCTTGTTCCTTAGGCCTCATATATTCTCCACTAATAATTATAGGTTTGTACTTTGTGTCCCTGTCTCTCAAAACTTCTTTGGTCAGGGAGTCTAACAAATTTAGTGGGTAACCTGTCACTAAACATATCTTGCAAGTATTTAATTTCAACCTCAAAATTTTGGTCTTCACTAATAATACGAGAAAGTCTAACTAATTGGCCTTTCACCAAATTTCTTTTTTGAAAATGGGGATGATTACTGTCATAGTGTAAATAACTGTTTGAGTAAGTTTTTTTACGAAAAATGTTAGATTCTATCCTTCCATCCTTGTTATACATTCTGATGTCTAAGTAGTCACATTGATCATGGTTTATTTGGAAAGTAAACTTTAAGAAATTAGTACTATTGTCTAAGAAGCGCATAAATTCTCGTATTTCACCTTCTTCTCCCTTCCAAAATACCAATATGTCATCTAAAAATCTTACATATAAAATAATTTTCTCCCAAAAGTGCGATACAAATATACAAATATGTTTGTGATAGTGCCCACATTTAAAGTAATCTCATTTCACCACCTGTTACCTTTTCTTCCTCATTCAAGTTTCCTTGTAACATTAATTTTAAAAGATTCTTATCACATTCCTATTTATCCAGTCATCCGGCATTTCTTAAAGTTCTGTGTGTAAGGATCACATTATCATTTTTCTGCTTTACTCTTTTAACTATCTATTGTGCCAAGAGTGTTCACAAAATGTCTAGCTGCAGTTTTAATCCACTGCAGGCTACAGGGTATGCACATTTTCCATATTTAGACAACTTCCTTATCTTTGCAGACTCTTGTTGTCAAAGTGTCAGGAATTTCTCTTGAGTGAGAAATCTCCAAGCTGGGATTCCAAGAGAATATTAAAAAGTCTTTTTTGATTCCTTCTCATATGATTGTATTTCTAGGATGTCAACTAGACATCACAGCTCAAAGAGATTTTCTTCCACAGGAAAAAAAAAATAGATATATGTGTAGATCTATTTCTAGGATTTTCCACTCATACTTTGGTCACTGAGATTGAATACCTCAAGGTTTTTGGTTCTCATAACCTCTATGATTCTCACGGTACCTCTGACAAGAACTTAATAAGTAGGGTAGTACCAACCCAAAAATCACACTGATAAGGATGGGGGAAGGGATTTGAATTTGTTAAAATTACACTTTGTTTTACAACTAAATAAACCACTCCAATGATAACAGGTGTATTAGTCAAAACGTTTGCAATGAAACTGTCATTCTGTTTATTTTTTGTTTTGTTAGGATCGCTTGTCTGTGTGCTTAATAAAGGCTTTTTGACTGGAAACAGAGTCTACCCCACTTGGATTACTTCTGAATACATAATAGAGATAGTAATTTTGTATAATAATAATATTTCAAAATACTTTTTTATTTTTTGATTTAGGACGTTTTTAAGTTCACTACTTCTACTACCATTTTCTCATTTGTTTTTCTACTTTTTAATACATAGTGATTTACTAGACATACAGGAATTGAAAAACATTCACACGGAGAAGTTTCTTGCACTGTTTTTTTTTTTTTGTAATCTGTAAGAGAAAGATACAATAACAATTGAGGTCTGTTTGGTCCTAGCAACAACCCAGCTAGGTTTTGTGAGAAAGGAAATCACTTGACAGATATCCCTAAATCCAGCTCTCCCCTTCTACCTCCTTGTTCCAAAGTAGTCAGTCAGTCACCAAAGATGCCTTGTACTATTGCTTGGGGAGCACTTGTAGGAGGGAAGTCCAAGCTCTGTGGGACACCAACAACAGCTGTAATCACATAAATATAAGAGATGCTTGCCCTGATCATTCAGTTCCCTGAATCATCTTTGGTCTACATGACTTCTTCTAGTTGATAAAGACAATACCACAGTAATGTGGTACATAAACAAACAAGGGAGAACCAGGTCATGCCCCCCCCCCCCCAGACTAGTCGTGATATTTTGGGATATAGCTTCACAGCACAATCTCACTTTACAGGCATCCTACATTCTGCCAAAGCAAAACTTTGTGTCAGACAAGCTGACCAAGACAAGGGCAAACCCTCAGCAATGGAAACTAGTTCAGGCAGTCTTCCAAGACTTGATCCATTTGTGGGCAGTTCCTCAAGTACACCTCTTTGCCTTCTCTGAACAAACATACAACAAGATTCTGCTCCAGGACTCCATGCAAGAAGGCCTAGAAAACAGATGCTGTCACTTTTCTTTTCCTTGGACAGGGATGTCCCTGTACGCTTTTCCACCCTTTCCATTAATATTCAGGGTACGTCTAAAGATTCAGATGGAATCCACTAGAAGCATTGTGGTGACTCCCTTTGGGCCCAGGAAACTGTGGCTTTCCAATCTTTTAGAAATAGCCAAGAGCAATTGCCAAAACCTTCCACACAGACTGGATTAATTCGTACAAGAACAGGGGTATTTGATACACCCTGACACCAATCAAGTTCTATTGACTGCCTGGATGATTTGGTCTTAAATCCCTTTAGGCATCTGCAGTAGAACCTCTATAAGTTGACCATCCAAGGGACTGTAACAACTGGTCAACATATGAAGGTGGTCAACATAAGGAACTAGGCCTACTTTCCTGATACATACATGCACTTTGCTTTCTAGTACAGCTTTTATTAGAGAATATCATACAAAGTCATACATAGTCAGAACACAGTAAAATTATACATAGTGTATCATAAAAATCACTACATTTACTGTTTTCACATGGTTTAATCATTCTTTCAGAAAAAAATAGTCAGTCTTAGTCTGTTTCTTATTCATATTACAAAGGTAAGTGGAGAAAGCACTCTCAAAACTGGCTACACCATTAAGCATACCTGGGAATTTTTCCACAGCAAATTACTTCAACTGCATTATTGGATGCCTAACATCCTCTTATTTTGGAGTCTCTGCAATTCATGTGTCATCCTCACTTGTTTCTTCCACTTCATCAGCTGCTTCATGCACTTTTACGCTGGTTTGTACTTCGGTCAATATTACCTGGAAAATTGCTTCTGGGTCAGGTTCATTACAGGTTGCCACCTCATCATCCATTGCAACAAAACCTTCAAAATCTACTCCTTTGAATTCTGCCATGGGAGATGGATTGTCTGATGGGGCCAAAACATCATGCTCTTAGGTTGTGACAAATCCAGCTTTCTTGCGACACTTTTGTATCATTTCTGGCTAAACTTTATTCCGAGCTGAACTGATCCAAAGGACAGCATCCAGAGCATTAAATGATGCACCAGATGAAGTTGCTTCCACAGGCGGACCACATATTTGCATTTTAGTAATGACCCACTGCAGGAGCTGGACTCAGTAGTGCATTTAAATGTTTTAATGATGCCTTAGTCAAGAGGTTAGATTTCTGAGGTCGTGTTTGGAGGCAGAAATTTCAGTGTCATGTTTGTGAAATGATTCACTTGCAGGTGGCTAGAACACTTGTCTACTGTCAGTAGAGTAGGCCATTTCTTCTTCTTCATTTCTCAGTCGATACCCCTTACCCACTCCTCAAATAGGGCACCAGTCATTCATGAGCATCTGTTTCAGCTCCAAGTGACAGGGAGGTCTTCAGTCTTTAGGTTCTTGAATGCATGTGGCTTTGCCGATTTACGAATCACCAAGGGCTTTAGTTTCTCTCCGGTTGAGCATAGCACAAATCAGAGCTGTGAAATGTTCTTTGGAAAGTTTTCCACTCTTAAATTTGTCACCCTTCATGACAAGACTCCTGTCAGGCATTGGCTTGAAAAAGAGTCTGCACTCATCAGCATTAAAGATGTAGTCATCTTTGTAGGCTCTGGCGAAGTCCAGGAACATTTTGATGAACTCTTCCACAACTTCTACTGGAACTTCATTGGATTCACCAGACAAGACTTTCTGGGAGATCTGGAAATCTTTTTTTGCAGTTTAAATGAATTGAGCCAACACTTGATGGTTGGAAATCTGCCACCCAGAATTCCTGTGTGAATTTTTTAGCAACTTTTTGGATCATCGGCCTTGAGATTCAGGCGTTAACTACATTCATTTGTTTGAACCAGCTTAATGTGGCTTTATTGACTTCATCTTGGGAAGTTTTCCTCCTTTTCTACTGTAGGGCTCTGCTTTCCTTACCATATCTCTCCAAGTCCTCATGTTTACATTTCTGGATGTTGCTAACTGTGGTCTTGCTAACACCAAAATGTTCTGCCATCTTTCTTTGGCTGCTGCTTTCCAGAAAATATAGAAGATTGACCTTTTCCTTCAATGTCAGCTCTTTGAGTTCTTTCCTTTGGGCCATCATGTCACAATTAACTGTAAAATGTTTCAGTAATTGTAAGATGTACCTACAATTCAGACCAGTCCTTCACATTGAAAAATTCTTCAGCAACACATGATAAACAATAGACCTAATAAATGATAGGCCTAATCCAACACGTGGTAATAATAAAACATGAAAAAGGAACTTATACTAAAGAAAAAATAATACAGCTAAGGGGCAAAGCCCACAATTTCTACCCCTTGGTGTACAGTGGACTCAACTGGCCAAGTTGTATATGATAAATTAATATTGTTTTTCACAGTCCAAGTGGTCAAGATACAACTTACAGAGGTGGTCAATATAGAGAGGTCAGTCTTCCATTAAGTACATGTGGTGCATGTCTGATCTATGAAAATTAGGACAACTTAAGGAGCTGGTCAATGTAGGGAGATAGTCAACTATAGAGGTTCTACTATTTTTACTGAGGAGGTACAGCAGGTACTATTTGAGGCAAGAAAGCTTACTGCTAGAAAATGGTGGGTGCCAGCAACATAATCAGCACCCATTTAAGGCTTGTTGTTCTCTGGTTTTACAATACTTGTGAGAGTTACTATCATATGGCCTTTCTTAATCCTCAGTCAAGGTTCAGTTATCAGGCATTTTAGCATGCACACCAATGGAACTTCCTCTTTCAATGCACTCTCTTGTTAAAATAGTTTTGAAAGGAGTTTTGCAAAAGAGACCTCCAAGAAAACTGGAAACTGGTGGCTTCTTGGGATCTTAATTTTGTGATAGATAAGCTAATACTTACTCCACTTGAATCTACTACTCTGTGTAACTTGAGTTTCCTAACATGGAAAACAGTTGTAATCATTGCAGTGATCTCTGCAACAAGGGTAGCTGAGTTGCAAGCTCTTATGGTTAGTCAACCCTACCTCATTTTTCACCGAGACAGGTGTTTGAGAACTGATCCTTTTTTTATACAAATATGGCATCCATGTTTTCTTTAAGCCAAACTATCCATCTTCTGATTCTCTTTCCTCAACCCAAAAATGTGAGAGAAAGGCTACTCCTCACCTTGGATGTCCACAGACAACTCAGGTACTATCTTGACAGAACTAAATATTTTAGGCCCTTGGATTAATTGTTCATTTCTTGTGAAGGTTAAAAGAATGGACAACCTGTTGCCAAAGTACACTATTTACAAATGGTTTCCTAAGGCCATAACCTTTTGTTATACTCACCAGAACAAAAATATTCCAGGCAAGGTCAAAGTCCACTTTACCAGGGCCTTGGTTTCATCTATGGCTTTTTGGAAAAGGTTGGATCCTAGTATTCCAGAAGCTGCAACTTGGTCAATTGTACATACTTTTACAAAGTGCTATAAGCTTGATTCCTTCTCTATGCCTAGATAAGGCTTTGTAAGGATCATCCTCCAGGAGTTCCTGGACTCTTCTCCTTCCGCCTCCCAGATTTAGTTAGCTTACATTATTTACCAACATAGCTAAGGTTACTGTAGCTGTTATCAGTGTGATGAACTTAGTACAGTTATGTAAGAAAACTTACCAAAACAGTAGATTTTCAAAGATCACTGCTGCAGTAGCTGGACTCTCCCACAATCCCTTTGTTTTTTAAGTTGTTGTTTATGCCAGAGTGTGCTTATCTATTTTTTTGTTCCTGCTAACTTTGTCCTTTCAGGAGTCAGCTTCTGTCTCTCCCTCTCTCTCTCTATCTGTTGGTAGGAAAGCTCTGAAAGACTTGGCACCCAGACCTGTCTTTTAATCAGCTCAGCTCGAGCTGCCAGCCAGTTTTGGTGTATGGAAGGGGACCTGAAGCTGGCTGGCTGTTATAACCTTGGCAGGATATAATCCATATCACTAAGGGTACTGCTGCAGTGATCATTCAAATATCTACTGTTATGGTAAGTTTACTTATACAACTATACTTTTCACCTACATTTCTGTTTATAAAAAAACGGGTCATGTTACCATAGTGGGATGGACATTTTAAATATCTAACTTAAAACGCAGCTACTGGATTGTTATTAATTTTATGTTTTTTCCCAAATAATAGAAATAAATATAATCCTTGCACATAATGACAGGTCCCAAAGGTGCTGGAACTAAATCAAAGAATCTGTCCTAAGAATAGCCCCCCAATGGTATCATAAATTACATTTACAAGAAGCTCATGATAAAGCAAAGCCAGTATTGCGAAGCTGCTTATATTTTGCTGTTTTGTGTCAAACGTCTGTTTGTTGCAGTTAATATGCTTCTATATGATTGTATTCTGTTTGACTAAACCTCCTTTATGTGCCACATACTGACACTGTTTCTTGTATAGTAAAATTTAATGAAAGGTATAATTTGGATATGTCCCAATTTTCATTATATTGGTTACTTAGGTGTGATATGGTGAGTGGCATGTCATAAGGGTTATTTGTGCACAATTGTTATATTTGAATATCATGAATGTAGACAGTGGGGACTGCTTCTGATGGAAGACTATTTCTGGTATCTTAACTCATTCAGAATTCTTCCTAAAATACAAAACAGATGATTCACAAAAGACTACACTATGTTTCACAAACCACAAGAAAAAGATATACATGAAACTTTCTTAAAAGAAGCACCTTTTAAAAATATTTTTATTCATTGTTGCTGGATAAACCAGACAGACATGTGATTCTCCTATAGTGGTGCAATTCATATTTCACCTGTACAAAACTACAAAAAGGGCACAATGGAAATAAGAGCATCTAAAGATATGACATGTACTCAGATTAACACTCCCGCACCCACCTGTCATTCTTATTTTCCACTTTCCACTGTAACTCTTTTATCCGTGGTGGTGGTGCTGCGGTAGCATTGTCGCCTCACAGCAAGACGTTGTCCCGTTCGATTCTCAGCTAGAGTGTCTTCTGTGGAGACATGCGTGAATGGGTGTACCTTTGTTGAAGGTTGTGCGTTAGGGCCGGCAACTCAGCACGTAAAAATCAACTGCCAATTATTAGCGGACCGGAGTTCCGCTGTGGCGATCCCTAACCGGGAAAAGCCGAAAGACACAACAACACTTTAACTCTTTTCTTTTTCACCATTTATTTTTATACCCTTTGAATCTTCCTCTGCTTTTATCCCTCTGTACCCTTGGTACATGTTCCTGTCACTCTGCTTTATTTTTTCCTGCCATTCCCCCAATATTATCCATGGCACTAACATAAATTATATCGTAGTCACTAAGTTTAACTTATCAAATTATATCTCATCTCTCTCTTACTTCCTTCTAGGTCTTAGCTTTGTATCTAATTAACAAACTTGTAAATGTTTTCATTCAGTTCAGCTTCTTTGCAGCTCCAACCAACTCTTACCTCCCACCTTGAATACAATTAATTTATATTGTCTTTTGACTTTCTTAGTACATTTCTTCTTAATGAGTCCCTGTTTTGTCACTCATGTCCTTTATTCACGCATATTTCCATAACATGTATAATAATCATTACATTCCTTTCTAAAACCTCAGACATTTGCGTTCTGCCATCTCTCCACCTAGATCTGCTGTTGTAAGGAACTACATATAGATAATTATAATCTGCTGATCCCATATAGGTGGCAGCCTGTTTAGATTCCTGTAAACTTCCCAGGCCGTTGTTACTTCATTTTCCCTAATAAAGTTCTTCCCTATACACTGTCAATCATTCAGATCCCTTAATGTCATCACTGTCCCACTTTTTTGAACATGCAAAAAAAAAAACATGGGTTTGATCCATTTTGATGGAATGGATCTGAAGGGCTCATTGCACTTATGTGTGACCCCAGTTATACTAGATCCATTCTCAGTAGTTAATCTGGGGTAATATTCAGCCATATTATAATGGGATGAAAACATTACCAGCAAAGTCAGTGCCAGAGTAATAGCCAAATGGTTGTTGGAGAAAGTAAGCAAATATACAAAATGTTTTCTGAATGGCAGAAGTCAGAAAACTGTACAGTAAACTTGAAGTGCTGTTTACTTTGCTCATCTTCTCTCTGGGTATCATTTGGCAGGACTTCTGTTTGCTCCATTTAATATTAGTTTCAGAACGTATTTTATGCAATTTGCATCAGTAATGTAATGCAAAAATATAATATATACACACACACAAACACACACACACACACACATCATTATATATATATATATATATATATATATATATATATATATATATATGTATTAGGGTTGACATACAAGAGTAAGGTGGTGTAGAGGGCAAACCCCCCTGCCCACCCTTACTCCTATGTATTAACCTCAACACTGACCCTACCCATAATCCTACCACTTCACATTATGTTACAAAACACGCTTTCCCTAACAGTCTTCTCATCAGACACAAGATGTGTGGTTTTCAGATTTATCAGTCCATGCAAATTTATTCTGGAGAAACTGTATTTGGTTATTGTCTCACACACACACACACACACACACACACACACACACACACACACACACACACACACACACATATATATATATATATATATATATATATATATATATATATATTTTTTTTTTTTTTTTTAAGTTTGTTGAATATCAATCTGCATAATGAATAAAAGGCAAAAATCTGGACATTCTGTGAAAATCTGGACATTTCATAGGTAAGGTTTGAGTCCCTACTTTTGATGGTAGATGTTGACCTCTGACTAATGCCTTTTTGGAGTTTGCATGTTCTCCCTATGTCTTTGTGGGTTTTCTCTCACATCAGAAAAACATGATGAATGTTTCCATCTCAAACTCACCAAAAACAAAAAAAAAATGGATCTGTCATTAGCATAGACACTACATGGTGCCCTATAGGGGAAAGAGTTGTATAAACCAACACCATTGGGCATTTACTTTGGTATGCAATATCCTCATGATAGGAGTTTCCCAGCTTGGATTATCTGAGATAGTTCTTTTGAGTGAAAAGCTGGAAATATGACCAATCAAGTACCACAGATAAACTAAGAATTGCTACAGTCGATGTAAGTTCACTGACAGGATGCAGCTTGGAAGTGGATCACATGATGATACAGAGGAGGCTGAACATCCTATGTATCCAAGAGATGAGATGGGAAGGGCATCCACTTCCAAGCTGTGTCCTGTCAGTGAACCTACATTAAGCGTATGAATTCTCAGTTCATACTTTGCAGGTTGTTTGGTTTTACGTCCAGCTTTTGCTCAACAGAGCTATCCCAGGTAACCCAAGCTGGACAACTAGACACCAGAATGAGATACAGTTTCCATGTTTCTTTAATGCATCTTTTTTGGTACTCATTTTTCTTGAGTTCACATTCTAGGAGGTTTCCATTGATAATTAAAACACTGTTGCATGGAGCTGTATAGGACCAGCTTAGTGTTATTTTTTAATAAATGAATTAATTCTCGCATTGCGTTAAGTAACAGCAACATATTGTTTGTTTGTTTGAGGTGGACATTTAAGACAAATCTGAAGCTTGCTGTTATTATCATAACACTAAAAGGTGGAAGTTCAACTTTAAGAAATAAAACTTTTTTTATATGAGCGATAAGCTATTCAAAAATATAGATAAAATGTAACCCTTAAAAAGACACACACTTAAATGCGACATTTGCTAGGTCCTTAATTTCATACATTGGTCTTATCAGTCCTGACTTTGTTAAATTTTCTAAAACGTAAATTGAATGTCAGGCATCATTTGAAAAGGCAGCATGAGATTTTCTTACCTTTACCCCATTCCTTATTTTACCCTGAGAAAATAACATTTGCTTATATGATCTGTAAGAAAAGAATAAGAATGAGGCACATTTATTCTTATTTGTCAGTCTTTCTTCTGTTTTAATATTGATGCCAATAGAATACATATGAGTTAAAGAGGCATTACTGTACCGACTGGCTCTACTTCCTTCCCTTCTGCAGTTTGTTTTATATTTCTTTTGCTGTGTTATAAAGCTAAATCAATCCATCCCACAGCAACTGTACAAAAAGTATGATAAAAACAAATGTTTTTTTTTTCTTTATCACCTTTTGTGCCTCAAAAATATTTTTTTGTCTAAGCAAATACTGTAAAAGCAAAAAAGGTATGATTAGTGTGTAGAGAATACAAGTGCATAACACATCTATTAATTTATGCCATATAGCGCCAATTTCACATGATGGCTATAAAATACAAGAATATTGCGCCTGTCCAAAGTGGAGATAATGTTTCTATGCATTACAGTAGCTGGTGGCTTTTTATGCACATTTGAGTAGTGCAAAGGATGAAAGAAAAAGGAATGGATGGTCTATATACAGGAAACGTAGTGCAGTCCAGGTGGCCAATCTGTGGGCTATGTGTTGAAACAAAAAACTACGGGATGCATCTTTTAAATCACTGCTCAAATCCTGCAGGGTTCCAAAATTACTCTAGCTCTGCCCTGCCTTGCAGGAACCCATCACTGATCATCATTACTGTATCTCTGCAAGGATCCATTACTGCTCCTGCCCTATAATGATCCATGACTGCTGTAGCACTGCATTGCTTGGACCATTACTGTTTCAGTCATACAGAGGTGTATTGCAACATTACTCTGCAGTGGCTCAACTTTGTTCCAGCCCAGTAGAGGCCCATCTCTTCTCTAGCCCTGCTGGGATCTATCACTGCTCCAGCTCTACAGGAATCCATTTTTGCTCCAGCCCTTTAGGGATCTATCAGTGCCCCTGACTTTGTAAGGATCTGTCACTGCTTTGAGACCTGGAAAGCACCTATCACTGCACTGGTATTGTAGGTATTCTTGGGAGATCCCACCCTACATGATCTGTCCCTTTGTGCCAGCCCTGCAGGGACCCTAAACTTTTACAGCCTTGCACGGACCCATCACTGTTCTTGAAATGGAAGGCTTCATCACTGCTCTCCTTTTATAGGGAACTATCACTGCTCCATCTCTGCAGGAATCCTTAACTGCTCCTACCCTGTAGTGATCCATCACTACCTCTTTTTCTGCAGGGACAGAGCAGTATTTAATTAATTAAGTTTTCTTCAAAAATCTCCACAAAGCTGGTAAGCCACCCTCCATTAAAAAGTTTCAAATGTGGCAGGTCAGATACAGATTTGCTGTGTCCAGGACTGTTTGTGAGCTCCTAAGACCCCCCCCCCCCACCACCACACTTAACTGGGGTTAAACTATTCCTGGCACCATAAAGTCTGTTCTTCAAAATTTCCCTTGCAACTAGCCAGCTTTTTAGTTTTAGCACTCTCTGTTTCTTTGATCTCAGCACTTGTTCAGAACTCATTGTAAGCACTAAATAAGTTACAAATTACTACAGCACTCAACTTTCCTCACTTGTCTAGAGGAAAACAGTTTTTAGTACTTAATAAATAAGCACCTATTCACGCATGTCTAAAGGTCAGCTCCCAGTGTTTTCTCCTGTCTGCCTGATGAATATAGGCATCTTGGGACAATGCAGCAATTGCCTCATGTACACCGACAACCCTCTCCTCCTACCACCCAACACTACAACCTGTGAGAGACACTTATATAGCCAAACTGGAAGCAAAGCTCTCTTCACCAAAGACTGGCATAGACAGTGAAGAGGAGAAGGTAAACACTTGCACCGCATCACACTCATCACATAGTCCCTCAAAATCTACACCACCAAAACACACACACAGAAGCACAAAACACACACCTACATTCGCGGATGCTCTCAGTACAAATCTGCCCAAACAACAGAGACCTCCAAAGCAGAAATGCAAGCAACCTCCAACCCCCAACACAACCCAAATGACACATAGCCCACATACTCAGTGTGCCACTCAACTACAGCCCATAAGGCATAACATACCCAACACTCTTGTCATAGGTGACTCTATAGTCTGGCACACTGATGTTCCACTCACCAGGCTAAACAAGGAAAAAGTTACTGTCAGATGCCTGTCAGGTGCCAGGATCTGCCACATAACGCACGCACTCAGGTCACTCCACAACAAGTACAAATATGACTCTGTCATTGTCCATGTTGGTGTGAATGACCTGAGACGTACCTCCCTGGAGTACATGAAAAGAGACATGGAGGAGCTCTCCGATCTTGTAGCCCAGGCCGGTATGACCCTAGCCCTGAGTAGCATCCTGCCAGCACACAGAATGACACCACAGTACAAGGACAAAATGATTGACTTTAACAATTGGCTAAGCTTCTGGTGTCATTCTAAGGGAATCCAGTACCTGTCTGCCTGGGATGACATGATCGACAGACCACGCTGCTTTGCCAGAGATGGCCTGCACCTGTCGCCCTTGGGATTCCGGATAGTGGAAAAGGCTCTTGCCACCCCTATAGTGCCTTTTTTAGGCAAGGTTCAAATGACAAATTCACCACCATAACAGGTACAAGCAAGCAAAATCTGAGGGTAATGCTACTCAACGCTAGAAGTCTAAACCTCAAAATGCACTCACTCGAGGCAGTCCTTAAAATGGAGAACATTTGACATCTGTGCAGTGATAGAGACCTGGTTCAAAGCTCCAGAGAGCACCCCTGCATTACCAGGCTATAATTCATACCACACCTTTCGGCCACCAAACCTGGACTGAAACACTAAAGGTGGAGGCGTGTCCATATTCATTAAGGATATCCACACCTCCAAGCTAGATGCTCAGCATAATGAATCTGAGATTATCCAAGTTCAACTAACTTTGGGCAAAACCACAATCCAGATTGTAGCTTGCTACAAACCCCCCACCATGCCCCAAGATTCCTGCTCCACTTTTCTTGATACACTGGAAAATATTAAGGTACAACCCAACAATCTAATAATGGGTGATTTCAACTACCCTACCATTAACTGGGAACACTATTCATGTACCAACTCTGTTGGTCAACATTTTCTGGAAATAATCAATTCCAACACCTTGGATCAATTTATCCACACCCACACCAGGGGCAGCAATATCCTAGACCTGGTCATCACCAACATGGGTCAGCTCCTCGTTGGTCAGATCTGACCACAAGCTAATCACCCTAGACATCCACATCCCGCTCCCACCCCCCATTAGGAAAACAACCAAAGCCAACTTCACGCTTCTTAAGACAGAAGTGGCAAACTTCACGACACCCATGCAGATGGACAATAGAGGTACCACTGCTGAATCCTACACAAATGCACTTTATAAGCACTTACACGAGTGCATGGATCATGCTATTTCTAACAGAACCAAGATGCTATCCTCTAAAAAAAGGAAGCCAATCTGGTGGTCTTCTGCCATAAACAAATTCTACAACAGAAGAAAGAAACTGTTGCAAAAAAGAGTAAAATCCCACGATTGGAGGAACTCCCTGGTCAGCCTCAGTAAGAAGCTGAGATATAAAATCCTCCAAAGCTAGTTATGAAAACAAAATTGCCACTGATTCTAAAGATAACCACAAAGCATTCTACATCTATGTCAAAAATCTCAGTGCCAACAATCAGATCTGCTCTGAGTTACAGCACAATGACACTAAATATACAGAACCAACTGATATTGCCAACATCCTGGCAAATAGGTTCAGTGCTAACTTTACCCCCCTCTTACCCCCTAAAGGGCACATCTTTATACCTGAAGTATGCAGAGTTCCTGTAATCACGGCTGCACAGGTAAAAACCTCACTCTCCAAAGCCAAGAACACAGCATCCATGGGACCTGACAGCATCCCAGGCTGCCTTCTACATGAACTACAGAATGAATTGGCATCCCATCTAAGTACCATGTTCAATCATAGCCTCACATCAGGGTTTGTGCCCATTGAATGGTGCACAGCGACAGTTATCCCACTCCACAAAGGGGGGGGCACAACAGACCCCGGGAACTACCGCCCCATTAGCCTGACGAACCCCGTCTGCAAGGCCATGGAACGTATCATCATGGAACTCATAAACAAAGACATTGGAGATCTCCAAACTCTGGACCCCACACAGTTTGGGTTTGTAAAAGGCAGGTCATATCTTCTAAACCTGATAGACTTCTTTGAAGTATTCACCAAAGCCAATGATGAGGGTAAGGTGGTTCACACAGCCTATCTAGATCTCGCCAAGGTGTTAGACACCATCCCCCACTCTGGAATGATAGATAAACTCACTAAACTAGATATAAATCCCTATGTCACAAGATGGGTTGCCAACTGGCTTACTGACAGAACCCACACTGTGAAAGTAGCAGACTCCAAATCAGACTTCAGACCAGTGACAAGTGGAGTACCACAGGGTTCAGTCCTGGGTTCTCTCTTGTTTGGTATCTACTTCTCTGTAGTACAGGCTAACACAGAAGGTCTTTGGCTAACTAAATTTGCAGATGACTGCAAACTAGGAGCCATAATCAAAACTCCTAATGATGTGGACATTCTACAAAAGGGCCTCACTGTGACAGATGCCTGGTGTCAAAGACATGGTCTCAAGCTCAATGCCAAAAAGTGCATTGTCATCCCCTTTGGTAAAAACTCTGTACCCATGAACTACCACATAAGTGGTAGTCTACTTAACACTGAAAGTGTGATAAGAGATCTTGGGACACAGGTGGACAGTAGTCTCTCCTTTGATAATTACATCGCCACAGTGGTCAGGAAATCCTTCTACGTGGCACACCTCATTACAAAAGGTTTCTCATCCAGAAAAAAAGAGGTCATTGTTCCCCTCTACTCATCACTCATTAGACCCATTATAGAGTGCAATGCCCCTTTTGGTATGTACCTCACAAGACATCTACAACAACTGGAAAGGCTGCAAAAATACCTCACAAAGAGGATTAATGGCCTCAAGCAGATGCCTTACGCAGACCGTCTCAAAAAACTCCAGCTTTACTCCGTCACATATCGCCTACTCAGAGGCGGTCTCTGCCTAACATACAAAGCTATGTCAAACCCAGAGCTGTTGGACATTCTCCACTTAAAGAACTCCCAATCCCTCTGAGCTACATGTTCTAGGGACCTAAACCCTGTCTCCACAGTAAACAGAACATGCTGGAGGGATAGATTCCTGTCCCAGAGACTTCTCATACTCTGGAACAGACTACCTAAGTCAAACAGAGCTCCCCATTAGCACTCTTCAAGAAAAATCTTGATGATTGGATGGGTAATAGGAAATTCACCCAAGGGATCATTTCTGTGGTTCTGCTTGACAGAGGAACAGGAAAATAATTTTCTTGGGTGGCGAAAGCCAGGGTACCTTTTTGGCTAGGCTTGTATAGGCCCTAGGGCCAATAGCCTAGTACCTACCTATGAACATAAATAAAAGATACTACATAAGTCATGTGATACACTGGAGAAGTAAGAAAAATACAATATTATCATCTCATGATGTTGAAACTTGTGATCTCTTGTGTAGATTTATATCTTACCTCCCACAAAATCATATTGCACTCTTTATAAGAATCATAGGACTCAAAGGAAAATTCAAGGCATTTGAATGCTGTGTAGTTGTACCTTGCCAAAACCAACTTTTAGACTGCACCCCTTTCAAACCTGTGTTGAATATATGAATGCCCAACCAATCATGCAGATCCAGTTTGAAGGAAGATAGTGTATCATAGTGTCTGAACTACCAGGAAGTTTATTCCAGACGTCAGAGAGAGACGATTAGTAATGAGTCTGTCTCTACACGGTCAGATACTAATCTGCTGATGAAGATTAAAATCTCTGGTTCTGTATTTATGGGACAGTTTGACTTGAGAAGATGTAATTGATTTAGGACAACTGGTCAGTAATGGCATGAAAAGCAAGGTATAGATCACCTTTGAGTGTATCAAATATTGAATACAGGGACATTGCGGCTAGTCTTCTCTGGCAGTTTACTTGTTTTAAGCCAGTGATCTTGTTAGTTAGGAACCTCAGGGGCCTTTTGATTTTTTAAGGGGTCAATATGTCTAGTGAAGTACATAGCACATACAGCTCCGTATTCACTAACTGGCCTAATTGTTACTAAGTATAAGAGGAAAATGACCACTTCAGAGCTGAATAATATTCTTTTAGTAAATAGCTTCACTAATTACAAAGATTTCCTGCCACTGTGATTAAAGAGGGAATTAGCAACACAAGTTTTAATTCCCATAACAACATTCTCATTTTTTCTGGAGGTTGCAAAAGTAAATACTTAATAAATGAGGTTAGAGCACTGAGCCCTCCAGCAGACCACTGGTTACTTTCATAATCTCTAGTTCTGTACCTGTTTCATGTCCATTCTGTCTTTTAGCCAACTGCCTATGCGTCTTATGACATAGGGATTTATTTGTAATGAGATAAGTTTACAAACAATACTGGCATGGGTGATAATATCACAAGCCTTGACTAGATCAAGGTATGCCATGTGGACAGCAAGACAGCTATGAATAGCTTGTGTTACACTTAAGATGAAATTCACCAGATTCATCAGACAGGCTTTGGCCTTTAAAAAGCTGAAGTGCTACAGGTCCAGTGTGATGAGTCTACAATTTTAATTGTTGTTAGGTCAGTTAAAATATGTTCCATGGTTTTGCATATGAGAGTCATCAAGATGATGAGCCTGTAATTCGCAAGGTCCATTGTGTGGCCACACTTATGAAGTTACCACAACACTGCTGTGCACCATAGTTCCAGGACAAAGCCTAGTGTTAAGGTTAGACTGAATAGCTTAAGAACAGCTCTGACAAAGCATGTTTAGTACTGCTTACTAAACAGCCTGGTATTTATCAGGTACCATGGAGGCAGTGACTTTGTTTTTTTTTACAGCATTTTCACAACATGTTCTGCGGTGATGATGATGGGGAGGGGTTGTGAGGTTCAGAAATAGGAGGGATTTGGATAGTCATCTCAGGAGTAAAACTCACACTAAATTTGTATGGCAATGCCTAATGGAATGGAATACACTGGTATGTTACACTGCTTTAAATTTATTTTCTGTTATTGATGGAGAAGGCTTTTGATATTTTCTTGAGCATCACTGCAAATTTTTTGTCTGTGCCATGCTAATCTGAGTTATAATGTCAAAAGCGATAATGACAGCTACAAATCCAGAGGTATGATGTATATATATATATATATATATATATATATATAGAGAGAGAGAGAGAGAGAGAGAGAGAGAGAGATACATTACACACACACACATGTACATATACAGACACACATACATATAAATGAATAACATATTTGGGTATTTTATGATTTTTTTATAAGTCTGATAAAAAGTTACCTTTAAAATGCAAAAAATGTATATATAAAGTATTTTTTGCAAGGGGGA